>NW_017280296.1:55016-208639 GCF_001594065.2 Cyphomyrmex costatus
ATATATATATACTAAAATAGAAATTAAAAATTAATATTGAAATAAAGTTTTATTGTAGTATTACAATCAAGCATTTGTGTAAAAGATGGCTAGTTATCTCCAATCAAAAAATTGGCAGTTGCTGTGTGTATCATTCATACTTAAAGTCATTGGCATGATGATAAAAGATTATAACTCGTAACAAGAAAACGAGGTGACTAATTACAATCTTATATTGGATAATTATTATTGAACAGTCTTAAAAGTTGCATTGAGGTCACTCGACGAATTGTTTACATTCATCTAGCTAATAAAACAAGAGCAGCAACTACAAAATAATCGTCAGAGCTGTTACTCATGTTTCATCGTCTTATGTGGACTCTTTATTTTAATTACGACTCATCGCTATCAATATGAACCGCTTCTGTAACTACCTCGGGAGGAGGAGGAGGAGGAAGAGGAAGTATGGAATTATTACCGTCCGATGATGTTGACGTTTGTGCTTCTTTGTCCGTTGGCGATTTTGAATTCTTATCATCTACTTGCGCTGGACATTCCAAATGAACGCAATGAAACACCTGTAAACACTCTAATCATTTGTCTGTTACATAAAAAACATCGAAATGAATAACCTGATTAGATAAAAACCTCATTTGCAGTATTACGAACGCCCACTATTTTTATAAAAACTACTGGACGGGGCGGGAAACGTATCGTCTGCCAAGACTTACAGGCTTCCTCACTTTTATCAGCGACTGATACCCAATTCCAGGAATTACCTGACACTTCTATGTAATACGAGTAGGAGCGATCATCACAATCCCAAAGTAATAATCTGTTGAAAATAGTTAGAGACAGTTAATTAACTACAGTTACATGATATGAGCACACATGTATGTAATCATACCGCATTGATTCTATCATGTATGGCTGGCCTAATTGTATTAGAATAGATCCCGAACCAAGTTGATGGCATGTATAACCGCTGTCCCAATCGTAATTAGATGTGTCTCCATTTAGTAAGTTATTACGTGACCTAAAATTGAAAAGTAAAGCTTGAAAAAAGATAGATATTATATATTAGATAGGATTTTATAGTAAAAATAGTAAAATTTGCCTTACCTACTCACACCTTCAATGACACACGCGCTTCGCATAGTAGTAGCAATGTTTTTGATGGGTACAATAAAGCCTTGTGAAATTTTCTCTGTATGATTTGTATAATATGCTTCAAAATCGACAAGATGAAAAACCTATCAAACAGAAACAACAAATACTTTAAAATTAATAAATCAAATAATACATAAAATTAATAAATCGAATTAATCTATGTCTGTGAATAAATACATATACACACGCGCGCGCATATATATTCAACCCCATTATGCGTAATGCTTCATCTTTCTGATTCCATTGTATGTATATATACACAAACAATGTAATATTTAATAATATAATTATATAAAATAATATAAATGTAATATTTATTAAAACATTTATAAGATCTAGAAAATCCTCACCTTATTGACTGTATTATTTGTTCCTACAATACGAATATAAAGCACTACCCTTGGTTCAAAATATAAGTACTGCCAACTGCGACAATAATAATCTTTATAATTGACAAGCATGGTCCAATCCTTTTGATTCATAGATCCCTTTAATAAAACATCACATTAAAATAGTAAGATAAAAAAGATCTGTCTATATATATTTGTTCAATATACGTAATATTTATTACATTATATTGTTGTCAAATATATGTACCTCTATATAATAAGAATAGGATCGCAAATCTAAATCCCACAATAACATCTTTATATGATTTATGATATACTGCGATCCTAATTTAATAAGAATCCCATACTCTTCCGTGTTAGATATGGTATGCCTCGTGTAACCACGCTCCATATCATAATTGTGAACATCACCATTAAGTAGGTAGCTGCGCATTTCCCCTTGTAATACTTGAGCATCAAAAGACGAATCAGCAACATTTTCGTCGATCAGCAAATGGCCACGATACGGAAGTTCCGAATCTGGTGTTTGCGTCTGTACAGCGATTGCATCCAACAGTGTGTCTGGTGATATTAATTGAGATGGTCTTACTATACTTAGAAGATCTGACAGCGGAATCAGACTCAATCTTAGTTGTGCTGTAAAAATCATTTGTGTTTAAATAGCTTCATATATTGAAAGGACAAATATGTTGCTTAATCATCGAGTCATATGAAAATTACCTAGTACTTCAGTTGAATTAACATCGGGGTTGTTATCGACCCACGATCGTACAGCTGAAAAAATTTCGATTTCCAGTGCGCAAAAGGAATCTCTGGAGATCAATTCAGTTAGAGCGGCCGAACTTAAATGTAGAAAACTCTCATGTTGTATGACTTCAGATGCATGCACATCCATGTATTCGAAGCAAACCTGATATTTAATATCACATGCTAATTAATAAATTATTATAGCTTTGAATTACATATATAAATTACAATATGCATCAGGTGGAAGTTATGGAATGAGGCTGTATATATACAATACTAACGTTAGTTAAAAATTCCATATGATATAAAAATGCAGTATCTAGAATTGAACATATATTCTTTATGCTTAATATCTCTTTAAGGTAATCAGATATAGCTGATTCTAAATCCATAAATCCATATAAATGTGCTAACGCTAGGATATCAAGAATGACCTGTAACAAAAAGAATCAAAGTAAAATAAAAAAGATAATTTTATGTTCTTAAATGATAAATTTGGTCACTTATATTAAATCAGTGCATGCACATTAAAAAGAATACACGTGGTAACATTATCTCAGTATAAAATACATAACTCAATATTACTTGGGTAAAATAGAAAGCACCCTAGTGTAATACAAGTGACTCAATTTGTTAATAGACAATTCAATAGAACGGTACCTCGTCTCGCTCATTAGTGAGAGACATGCGGCCAGTATAAATGTACTTGAGTAAGCCTTTGAAAGCGTGCAACGAAGATACAGTCAATTCTATTTCACTCTGCGTTGACTCCTTCATGCCTCCGAACAACAGAGCGCGAAAGTACTCGCTACGTGCGGCAAGAATAAGCTTATGGCAACGGAACTTTTGACCTGCCACAACTAGAGTTACGTCCGCATACTCCTCAGACAGATACAACGCCTCGATATCCTCAGAGACAAAGTGAATGTGATTTATCTCGCCAGACGACGAATTCAGATGATGATTTGAGCTCATTTTTGATAAGCACGTTTGGATTACACTCTCGTGCCAGACTTCTCGGGGTTGTCGTCAAAACAGATTCAAATTGATACACATCAGCGACTTATTGTCACTCGCGTGTGACTACGTGTGGCACTTGTAACTAACAACGAGGTTTCGTTCAACAACTCTTCATAATCCTCAGTCTTCACAGAGTTCACAGCAGCCGCGTGCGTCGATTGCATTTATATAGTTCAGCAACGATACGATTTGCGAGAATAATGTAAAAGGAGGAAAATTCGTTCGCTCTGTGTAAGGGGAGTACATATGTGTGCGCAAAAGTAACTTTGATTAACGAAATTGGCGAGAGAACAAACGTGTCACGTAAAGATCCTTAGATCTCGCAAGATCCGGTGACTTGCCGAGCGAATGCAACCACCTTATGTTACGGACACCTCTCTGTTTTATTTTTATAAGACGTGTAAAAGAAAAGAATTCCAGTAATTTTCACCGCCACTATTTCTGCTATTGTCACTATCGATCGAATTTTCCGAAACCCATACCCATATCACCTACGAGATACTAAGTATTGAAGATCGTCGACCTTGGGTAAATTTTCATATACTATCAAAGGGCTCCGAGAGGGCTCGGTATGGTAATAGAAGAATGCTGGTGATGTTAAGAACTTTATTGGCTGTACCGACGTAAAATTTGATCGATGTCGATAATACAGATTTTGCAAATATTTTCATATAAAGAAGAGTCGATAAAAGAAAAATCTTTAAAGGGCCGATTTTACAACGACGGCCGAGCTTGATCGATAAAACAGATTTTTAATTTCAAATGACAAAAAAAAAGACAAAAAATATGAATTCTAAATTTTACTGGTGTGGCCCGCGCTATAACTTCAAATTTTATATTTGGCCCATCAAAAAATTTAATTGCGTTTTCCCTGGCTTACATCATAAAGTAAGGGTGCTTTTTCATACAGTGAAGTTTTCACTGTGAATGATTTTTAGCAAATAAATAATAGTAAATGGGCAGGTTCAAGTTGACAAAACAGCTAGCTTATTTACTGAGCAAATGGATAAATATTACAATTAAAATACAGATAAGTTGCAATTGTATTATGCTAAAAGTATATTGCATTTCCATTTTCTGCTAAAAAAATTTTAGAAACTTATATAAATGAATATTAAGTAATAAGTAATCTTGTATTACGTTAATCTATAATTATTACTAAAAGTAAAAAGAAATAAACATTTAATCTCAACTATATCGCTGTAATATGCATGATATCAACTTTATATAATCAATTTTATAATTGAAAATAGCATTATGGACAAAGATAGAACAAAGTATTTCAGACATGCTGCTTGGAAACATTTTGCTTGGAAACAAATTATTTCAACACCGTAAACTATAGAAACTTCCCACAGTGTACTATGACCACACAATCGCACTATTGTATACAAATTTGGAATAGAAAATTAATGCATTTCCATTTTATGCTAAAAATTTTAGAAACTTAAACGAATATTAAATACTAAGTAATCTTGTATTACGTTAATCTATAATTATTACTCAAAGTAAAAAGAAATAAACATGTAAAATTATATTATCAAACTTAACAATCTTTTACAATATTAGCTAACATTTTATTTAAACTTCTTATTATAATTGTTTTCATACATTGAAATTATAATAAAATGCACACCTAACCAGACAACGATGGCGAAAGATTAACTTCTAAAGGATTGTGTTTCTTCTTGATAGTTGAGGAATCTACATTTTCTAGTAGCCTTTCTTGACGTTGCTGTGTGATAGGTTTTGTTGCTGGTGTATAACGATCAGATATCCATCCTTCTACATTATATCCAACAAATCCAATTATACCCACAATAGGAAGAGTAATGTATTTACCGAACCTGCCCATAGATCTCACTATCAAGGGCCACATTTTCTTAAGTAAGAACTGAAATGGAAATAAAATCATTCCAGTTATTTTTTAAAAACTATAATCAACACAAAATTTACAAGATTATATACACGTATTATATTATGGATATACATGCATACAATACATATCTGATTAATATAATATATATCATATAATGTAATTTTATATAATCGTCATCTAAAATAGATTATAAAAATTCATAAAACGATATTTGTATTTTAAACAAGGAAGTGCAATTATTAAATTCAAATACAAAAACAAATCTCTAATTCTTTAAATTTCCAACCGCGAATACACTTACACAATTATTTTGTGCAGGTTAAGCGACTTTTTTTTCCTTAAGATAGTTCTTCACGGACTCCCTAGTCAACTGAATGCTGAGAATAAAAATTGCGAAATTCTCAATCGAATTGTATATATGGCGTTCAGTAAATATATTTATAAATTTTAAGGTCTTTGTTGTGTGATAATATTTGCATTAAAATAATAAAGTTTTAATAATATTAATATTGTTTATACGTAGCGATGAACCACGTAGTGACATGAAAGAGGTTATGAAATGTACATTTTTGCTGTTTCTACAATAAATATCTCGAAAATTTGTTCGGCTACCTCCACTTTTATTTTGACCGTTAAAAAGTACGAATCTTTAACTTTCATCTATTACTTTTTCATTATCAACTGCAGTTTTTTACTATACTAATTTGTAAATAATAGTGCTCGGAACTGTACGATACCCTATGTCTCCGTGTATAAGAAGCCAATTTCAACTAATTTTTTCTCAAAAATGAGTTCGGCAATCGGGGTTTAAAAAAATTGTAGCATATAGTTCGAGATCCAGAGAACCTCATATATTTTTCTTATTTTTTTCTACAGTAATTCATTTTTGTGAAGAACTACCTTAATAATATGATAATGTGATTGGACAGTCTCATCAGAAAAAAAATCCATAGAGATAGTAATATCAGAGAGAAACCTGCAGGTGCCTTTTCACGAGCTGCTGAAACTGGCCGTTCCAGCGATAAAAAAGGTCACGTGATAAAAATTGACGAATAGCAAGCGTCAAATGCTGGATTCACACTGGGGTGCGTTCAGAAATTACACTCAGATAACTCTTGGGTGCATTTTTGATATAATATACGTAACGTAAACTATAGCCTAGAATTACCTAGGCGTAATTTCTGAACGCAGCCCTGCATTCGATTTTCGTCGTACGACGAATCTGCAACCAATCAGAAAACAGGATTTGCTCGCATTGATGATACGATTTTTCTGATTGGTTGCAGAGTCGTCGTACGACGAAAATCGGATGCAGTGTGAATCCAGCAATATTCGCTTGCTATTCGTCAATTTTTGTCACGTGACCTTTTTTGTCGCTGGAACGGCCAGTTTCAACAGTTCGTGAAAAGGCACCTTGAGAGGTGGGTACATGTATATCCTGGCCTTTTTCATGTATGTACCAAATCTCATAGGGTAATGTCTACGTTTTTGTGGTTCTTCTCCATACTATTACATAGATTAAACCTTAAAACAAAAATAAATAATCAACTTTGGCCGGTATTCATAGGCCGGTATTCATAGTCAGTTCTTATTTGAAGACTGTCTTAAGTATGTCTTAAGACGCGAATGCAGCCATTTGATTGGTTCGTGACATCTTAAGACTGAACTTAAGACGGTCTTGAATATAAGAACTGACTATGAATACCGGCCATAGTCAATTATATTCAAGATCGTTTTTAAGTACAGTCTTAAAATGTCACGAACCAATCAAAGGCCGGTATTCGCGTCTTAAAATATACTTAAGACAGTTTTCAAATAAGAACTGACCATGAATACCGGCCTTTGATGGTTCATCCTTGTCTAATCCACGTAAGGACCATAGATATGATCTGTGCTCTACCAAGAGTTAAGATTGATTAGTATATGTTTCATGTTGTTGATATATACGATTATTAACAATTAAGTAATAATGTCTGCAACGAATAACAAAGACGATCCGTATGCACACGTTGCGAAGGGTACCCTCAAATTGAAGAACGAGCAGATAATAAGCAAAAAGTAAATACTTTACTCATTTATTATTCTGGCTTGAATGAGGTTAAGTTTGTTATGGATTGTTCATTTTTGTGTTTGTGTCGCGTGATTTTTTAATAAATAAATACTCTCCTTTTTCTTCTATTAGAATAAATTAACTAAACAGCTAATGTGTACCGTTTGCTTTATAGAAAAAAGGATAAGAAGGGAAAAAAGAAGAAGCTAGTAGAAGTATCAAAGGTCATTGAGGAGGAAAAACCTCAAAAGGTAGAAGTGAAACGGACAAAAGCAGAGCTGGCTTTTCAAAAAATGCAAGAGAAAATGGTAAGCGCACATGTAGTCTACTTAAATACATTTATATAATGACATTAAATATAAAAAATGTTAACACTAATAAAATTCATAATGTTGCATTAAATTGCAGCAAACTGAAAGGATTAAGCAGAAAGCCTCCAAGACACATAAACAACGAGTGGAGGAATTTAATCGACACCTGGATAGCTTAACTGAACACTTTGATATACCTAAAGTGAGCTGGACAAAATAAATGCAATGTTACTTAAGAAATTTATATTTGTATTGTATATATAATATAAACAATAGTTTCAGTTTTAGTTAAAAATATAAATACTTATAAATAATTATATATAATGACATTTTAATCTTCAAATATTTTCAAATAGGTTTTTTTATATTGTATAATCTTTTTTGCGTAAAGGAATGAAAGAGATTAACTTAAATATAAATTCTAATAATAAATGTTTAAGTTTTAAGAAATAGTATGAACAAAGAAAGAAATCTAGTGTATATCTACCTGATTTATAAAAATTGTACAAAATATATCCTTAGAATTTTATTCTATAACTATTTTTTTAATAACTGTAACAATATCGTTTTACTATCTAAAGTTACAAAATAGGATCCTTGATATCGTATATTTATTAAGAATCCATTACTATAGTTTATTTCTAAATATAATTAAGAGATAAGAATATATTTATTGTTAGTTTCTATACTTAATTTGAAGATATATTGTCCTATGAGACAATAAAAACGAATATAATAAAATGAATGTGATAAATGTTTAAATCTTATTAATTTAAAAAAGAAAAAACCATTAAATGTTGTGCCCTTTACATTTATTGCAAACCAAGTATGTATTATTAGGTGTACAAATTAGTTTGGTCCATTTTTTGTGTTTAAAAATGTATTTATTTCAAAATAAAATGAATGAACAGATTAATTAAATAATAAAGATTAATTAAAGTATTGTCCATCGTTGGCTACTACTTTTTCCCATCTCTTAGGCAATTTTCAAATTCCATCTCGAAAAAAACATTTCCCTGATTTACTGACAAAATTTTGAGATTTTTCCCTGATCTCGAATGGTTCATACTTTGCAATGTTTCTTGTTATTTCCAGCAATTGTACATAGATGTACATTTTGCTAGGCACATATATGCAAGGCAAACAATGTACAGGTGCAGATATTCCAATTTCCCTGACAAGTATGCTAAATCCCTGACTTTTCCTGACTTCCCTGATGCATTTTTAAATTCCCTGTCATTTCCCTGCCTTCCGTGACTTGTGGCAACTTTGATTATTCTATTGATAATAATAACTACCGTAAAATTCTACACTACCTATATATATCTATAATAATATAATGTCTATCTTGAGTATTTGTTTAGGTATCGTAATCTTGTGACTTTTGCTTCTGATCTCCTAATCTTGTCACTTAAGCCGATATAACGTTTTACTTCCAAGAAAGAAAAGACGACACTAACGAAATATCGCCGGTATACTCTCCGACGAAACAGTTATCAATCATATTTGTAAGGAAGGCGGGAGAAATCTGTCTTCTTACATCTTACATGATCGACGGTTTTCTGAAGGACCTGGCGTTTGCTAGAGCTCATATTCGTAATGGAAATCAGCACGGCAAGCTCATCGACATACAAGTTCTCTTGGATCCGATGGATTCGTCGTTTTTTTTTCGTTAATATATGAATCTCAGCGATTTTCAATTCAACAGAAAAATGTTGTTATGCTCATTATGTGCCGAATGTTTCCGAATCTAACCGAAGTTATCCGACTTCGTCCGATATTTCCCCTGTCGGTTATCACATCCCCCCTTGTCTATAGTAGCAGCAGCAGCTTACTTTACGCTCGGTCTATGGTTTTTTGTTTATGGAATCCGGTGACGGCCATGTTGGAATTGTGACGTCTTCGTAGACGCATGCTCCGTTGTCCATTCGGGCTACGCCATTTTCACGGGCATTTCATCATCCTTTTCGATGTATTATTACATTTACATGTCGCATCAGATACTGGCCGTATCGCGGACGCTCCAAGCGTTCGCCTGCAGGAGCCATTAAACAAAGAACAATCTTTAATTGTGGTGTAGAAATGTAGGAGATAGATCCAGATAGATCGATGGGAACAATCGCTATTAATGTTTGTTGAACAGAGTTAATAATCAGTAGAGAGGAATTAATTGTTGAGAATCAGATATTTAGTGGGCAGAAGAACAAGAAGATTGTGTTGAAGCGTTTTGCTGTGACACGGTGAGTTCTATTTTTTTCCATATTCCAGGCTACGTATTATAGAATTATTCAGAATGAATTTTAACCGGAATTATTCTATTATTTCTTAGACTTCTATTGTGTTTTCTAGGAAAAACGAAATAATTCTGGGTATCAATCATATATCTTTTCTCGAGCAGATATGTAAAAAGCGAAATTTTTTATGTATGTGTATATGAACACATATGCATACAAAAAAATTTTAATTTCATTGTAGATTGTGACAAGACTCAATATGTATTTTAACAACTAATATAAAGAGAGAAGGGCCATGAGCCAATAAATTCGTTAAATTCTTTTAATTTCATGTTTCCGCCTCAGGGAAAAAATTACATGATCGATACCCTGATCGAAATGTCGGAATCCATTCTGACTTATTCCATAAGACACAACTCTAGATCCACAACCTTGTTTTAAGAGGCTGTGAATTATAAGTTGTAAATAATATATCCAGAGAACTTATACTTTTAGGCCACAAGAATTGGGTTTTGCTCATTTCACTTAAGTCTAACGATTAAAGACTAAAACCTAAGCAAAAACAGTTTAAAGATAGAAATTATTAACTTTTAACTTCTTTCGGCTTATAGTTTAAGATCTTAAAGCAAGATTGTGGACTCAGATTGATAGATGGTTGGGACTAAGTTTTTTGTGCAGTTTACTTCCTATCTTTTTCTCTCCAGTATGAAAAAAAATAAACTGTATAAGTTCGCAGGCTTAGGATATGGAAAAAAAACAGACCTTGTTTTTCATTCTTATATTCTAGAGTTTTTTTCTCGCTTTTACTGAATATGTTGTTTTAAATTCCAAAAATGTATACTAATTTAAACCAAAAAGACCTATGTGAAAATGAACAGAATGTATTCTGGGAGCGTCAATTGCTCTATTGCATCTTGCTATTTTTGTTTTACATTTATTTAACAATAAAGATGGAACAAAAGTTATGCTGACAAAGTTTCTCTCGAAAAGCCCAACAATAACTATAATATACAAGTAATTGCAATAAAGCATTGTAAGGAATTTGCCTGATTTATAATGATTAGCGAATTAAATTTACTCGAGTTCCTGTTTAGACAAACTCTTGTACAAGCTGCAATATATGATGATTTACTGATTAAGAGTACAAAATTGTGTGTGGGGATATTGTTTGCATTTAATTATTTAGTTGATTATTTAACTTTCTATCAACAATATGGAACTTTCAAATTAAATTTTTGTGATCACTGAGTCTGATAGATAAATTTAAATCAGTAGAAAATAAGTAAGATAAAATGTGACTTTTATTATAGTTAAACTCATTAAAGCTTTTATAAGTATGTAGGGATTTTTCAGATTTTTATATAGTCAAGAATAATATAAAAATTTGTATTAAAATTCGATAATATTGTATTTACCTTATTTCTCATACATATTGTAATTTTGTTTGACAATATAAAACTTGACCTTGTTATTAACATTGTAATAAAAACAATAATGAATGTTCTGGTTTGACTTTGAAATGTTCATAAAGTTCGGTTCATTTTCTGATCTATATTGAATGTTTTAATTTTCATAGAAAACTTGCTATTGAAATAAACAATTTTATGACCAATATACAAATCTAAATCTGAAAATTAAATATTTTGAGGATTCTGCCTTTTTACCTTCAAAATTGTCAATAAACTTTTTTTCAAATACTTTATTTTATGATTTTTCTACAATCTCATATATTTAGCAATAACTAAATTTACTAATGATAAGATAATGATGAAAAAAAAAAAATGGTTTTTTTTAAAATTGATATAATTTATAAAATTAGATTCTGAAAATGGCAGACGCAGACATCATAGTTTCTTGTCCCTATAATCCTTCGCATCGTATTCGCAAGTATAAACTTATGAATCATATATCAAAATGCAAGAAAACTAGTAATACAGAAAACAAGGTAGAGTGTCCGTTGGACAAGAGTCACATTGTGGATTCTGATCTTCTCAGGGTATGTATATTCATTGTAATATATTTCAAAGTCTTATATCTTGAAAAATCTTCCTGTTATTAATATCGATTTTTATTCAATATTATAGGCACATATTGAAATGTGTTCTAGTATTGGAAGAGCGGCAGATATGGATATTGGAAATATACAGTTAAGAGATCCAGATCCTCCTGTAGCATCTAACTTCTATTCAGTCGAAAATTGGGACGATGTATGAAACAGTTGACTAGTATAAATCGATACTTATTTATTAGGTGTACAAAAAAGTTCTGAGCTTTAGATTTCATACAACCGAAATAACAATTTAAATTTTATGTATCTTCCCGCCCTTTTGCGGTTTTAAAGCATTAACATTTGGCCTTCTAAAATGTCATACGGTTTGGCGGTTGATGCACATAACCTCAAAAATCAGTAGTGTTCACGATGGCAATAACAAAAGAGCATATTCGATTTTCCATCCACTTCGCGTTTCATCAGAAGAAAAATGCTGCTGAAGCCACTGCAATGATTTGTGCTGCATATGGAGAGAACGCTGTAAGTCATGCTACATGTAAAAGATGGTATCAAAAGTTTCACCAAGGAGATTTCAGTCTTAAAGATGAATCTCGTGCTGGACGCCCTGAAAAGATTGAAACGGACGAATTGCAAGCACTGCTGGATATAAACTCTGCATAAACTGAAAAGGAGCTTGCAGAACAGCTTGGCGTTACATAGCAAGCCATTTCCGTATGATTACATACGAATAAAAATTGAATTTTACAAAAAAAAGCTCAGAACTTTTTTGTACACCTAGTACATCTGTACATTGCATAACTCGTATGTTTTACTTGACAGGACCCAGAAGTTCCACATTACAATGCAATGGAAGTTTCTGCGAATAAGCCAGTGATTCGATGTGTGTCTGGATTAACAAAATCAGAGAAAAGGAAATTTAAGGAGAACGAACGAATGCGTTTAGCAAATCTCAAAGGGGTTTATACTGCGAGAGCAGTCTCAGAGTCTACGAAAGACACGGTGAGATATATTTTATGTAAATTTAATATAACAATCACTTTTGAATACATATTTAAGACCCGGTTGCACCAACACTTCTTGATTTTAAGCGAGACTTAAAACTTTTATCTATCTCGTTTTAAAGCCGAAAGGGAGACAGAGACAGTTTAAGTTTCGCTTAAAATCGAAATCACGTTGGTGCAATCAGGCCTAACTGTCCTAAATTGTACATATTTAATTGTACATAAACTATAGTTTTGAAAGCTATATTTAAGTTTTGAAATGTTTTTCGTTTAAAGTGCAGATTATAAGTGAATCTCCTTATGGCGATTGGTAAAGGAAACTCGAATTTTTTATGCCAACAATTTATAGAACTCATAGTACCACTATAGATTGTACAACCATCAAAAAAATTTTTGTTTCTAGTCCAAATAACCATTTCTGTAGATGAGGATTAAATAAATAATATAGTGATTATGCTATATAGATATAATTATATTTAATATATATATATATATCTTTTTTGTTGTAATTTCAGGCTCGTGATGTACTATTACGTCCATTACGTCCTCCTCGTAACGCTGTTTTGGCATCACAAGCTACTAAATCGTCACAAGCTACTGAAGCGTCACAAGCTACTGAAGCGTCACAAGCTACTGCAACGTCGTCTATAAAAATTTTACAAAATGACTTTGATGAACTAAAAATACATGAAGATGAAAATTGTGATAGCGATGATGATAATGATGTTGGTGCTCAATCTAACTTTGATCCTAAATTTCATAATAGTTCATTCCACAGAATGTTATATGATGAATTAGCTCCTGAAGATGACGAAATTAAGCAATTAGAACAGTCTCTACGTAGCATTGACGCGGTAATATATTATGTTTATACATGCGCGCGCGCGCGCGCACACACGCATGCACATACACACGATTAAACTTGACTATAAATAAGTTTATTCTGTTTCAATATTTTTAATTTTCAGCCAATTTCCTTAAAAGATTATTTCCAACAAGTTACTAGAGAAAATGGAAGTTCCTCAATTTCTGAAAGTCAAGATAACACAAAAACTAAAATGGGTGCAACTTCAAAATTATTCAATGTTGATAACATGAAGAAAGAAAAAGTCTCAAAGGACGAATCTGTTGTAAACATTTCGAATATGTCTAATGAACAAGTTAACGATACATTTCTAACTTTAGTGAAAGATGATTCAAGTAGCAAACAGCAGCCTGTGGATAACACTGTGAAGATTGATCAAATCAATAAAGATTTTGGTGTAAAAGGGCCAGTATTGGATGAGATCTTTAATCAAATCACTGAACGAGTAACTTATTTACAAGATATTCAGAATACTGCTGCTGAGGAGAGTGCACGATTGAGTGAACAACTGAAACAACTGGAAGTACTTCGTGATCAGATGACTTTGAGAAAGTAATTATTTCTCACGATTGGTAACAATCATGTATCATTTGGAGCGATTCAATAATCGTTTTTTTTTTTTTTTAAATCATTACATTTTTCATATAATTTTTTTTATTAGGTACTAAGCACACTACTATAGTATAATTGCCAAAAGATAATACTGTGAACTTTTAATTGTTAACAAATAAGATTTTCTTATGTATACATATAAATAATGTATGCACAAATAAGAAAGGTTTATTTACGCTGCAAAAATGGGCTTAAATCAGAATATTCAGCAACAGATACGAGAAAATAGTTGTTCTAAATGATAAAATAAGACAATTTTGTGGTAAAATTCTATGAATTTTAATTATAAATATATATTTAGTTATGTATGTTTATCAGGTATTTCAAACACGCATAATGGCAAAACATCGAAATAAAATTTTGATGAACGTTTCTTTCAATTATAAGTGTCTGTTCATGTGTACTTTAAGTAATTGCGTGAAC
Organism: Cyphomyrmex costatus; assembly: GCF_001594065.2. Taxonomy (NCBI): domain Eukaryota; kingdom Metazoa; phylum Arthropoda; class Insecta; order Hymenoptera; family Formicidae; genus Cyphomyrmex; species Cyphomyrmex costatus. The sequence goes on from NW_017280296.1 coordinate 69,669, forward strand.
ATTTAAACATTTATAATTAAACAAAATAGAACAATTGAAGAGTCAGTTATATAATAAAGAAAGTTTATATTATGTAACTATATTATATAAACGTTCTTTATTATGTAACTAGCTCTTAGCCCTTTAATTGTTCTATTTTGTTCTATACTTACAAAGCCTTATTATTTATAATTAAATCAAGTTTTAAAATTGCAGTATTGTTCCTAATTTCAATCTTATCATTTAAAATGTATTCTTTAAATTTTTTTTCTTAACCGGGACCAAAACATCTATATAATAAAAAAATGTTTAATAGTCATATAAAAAGATATTCATGTAAATCTGTATACCTGTAATATATATCGATATGTATAATACAAGTTGTTGAGCTCCAAAGTTGCTTCTCTCTGTAGATCTTAGATGTTTGTAAGATTAGATGATGATAAAGGAAGTCGTATATTTAATTCGACTACTGCACCATTACTGATATATAAGTATATTATATAATTATACAAATACCTCATACATATTTTTTTTTTGGATCTCTGAGTAATCTGGATATTTGTTAAACTATGTAGTAATCTAAGCATATATCTATTTTTTATTCATGTATTGAGCCTAATAAAAAAAAATAAAATTAATGTTACATATAATGAAGAATATTATATATGTGTAAAAGTATTTAAACCATCCTTTTTGTGTCTTAAAGTCTTTACCAACTCTAAAAGAAATTATAATTAAAAGACGTAAAAAAAAACGGATGAAGTGAAGGAAATTACACAAAATTGTACGTTCAAAAAAAAAAAACGTTCGTATTACTGCGGTATTTATATTGATTTTAAAATTAGCGATGTTTGTCGATTTTGTATGGCGACTTTCGAGTAATCGAGAACTATCGAAATACCGAGCAACCTGCCAATCATTCTTCGAGTTGAAGTGTCAGATTGTCGTGGATTGTCGGATATTGTTGGACTCGTGAGCGGCAGTTTCTTGATACGACTAGTAGACGTTTTAATAACATAAATCTACTTTTAAAATGGTAAGTTGGCAAATTTCATTGCAGCTCAATATCACATTTATTCAGTTATAAAGTCAGTTCTTCGAAATACTTTTACTGTTGTTGCTTATAGGTTATGCTGGAAATGCATTGTCATCAAGACTCTCTAGCATTTATCATAATTTTAAAATATGAACAGATCATAAATTTAATTATTGCTAATATGACACATATTTAATGCCTAAGATGTTAAAATTACATCAATATATCTGACTCAAAATTCTGATATTCTTAGCAAAATATAAAAAAAATCAACACATTAAAGACTATGTTCTATTTAAATGAAACTTTTGATGAATATAGTGGTTTTATTTTATTCATATTTATGATTTTGATTTTATTTAGGATAATATAAAAAATAAAACTAATAGAAATTTGGTGGAAGTTTTAAGATTTTAAATTGTTAATTACAATTAACTGAATATTTTTCAGCTACACGCTATTATATATTTTACAGGCACGTAGATATGATACACGTACCACAATCTTCTCGCCAGAAGGAAGACTGTACCAAGTCGAATATGCTATGGAGGCTATAAGCCATGCTGGCACTTGTTTGGGTATATTAGCAAATGATGGTATTCTGTTGGCAGCTGAGAAACGTAATACCAATAAATTATTGGACGAGGTATTTTTCTCCGAAAAAATCTACAAGTTGAATGATGACATAGTTTGTTCAGTGGCTGGTATAACTTCAGACGCAAATGTCCTGACAAATGAGTTGCGCCTTATTGCGCAGAGATACCTTCTTCAGTATGGCGAAGCTATACCTTGCGAGCAGCTTGTCTCATGGTTATGTGATGTTAAACAGGCGTACACTCAATATGGTGGAAAGAGACCCTTTGGTGTATCTATCTTGTACATGGGATGGGACAAATACTATGGTTATCAGTTGTATCAGTCAGATCCTAGTGGAAACTATGGTGGCTGGAAGGCGACATGTATCGGGAATAATTCAGCAGCGGCTGTATCGTCCTTGAAGCAGGAATATAAAGAGGGTGAGACAACCCTGAAAGATGCAATGGCACTCGCTATCAAAGTTCTCTCTAAAACGTTAGACATGAATAAGCTCACTGCTGAGAAGGGTAAATTTTTATTTACATATAAATTAAAGCAATTTAATATTTATTTTGATGGATATAAATTAACTTTAAAATTGATTTAATTTACTTCCTTTTTTAATTCTGAAAAAAGCTAGAAAGTAAGTTAAACAAAGTTAATCTACATTCGTATCAAAAATGGATAAGTTAATGATATTGTAAGCATGGTTATTTTTTATCGAATTCAATTGGACGCATTCAGTGAAATATAAATATTTGAAATTATAAAATATATTTTACCTAACGATACAATAAAATGTATCGATTTAACATTTCTATATTTATATTATACACATTTTTATGTAAATTTTGATATAAAAATATGTACAACAATATTTTTAATATGCATATTAATGTATCCAATAAAATTTACTATTAGATACATCCTGTGATAGTTTGTAACAATTGTAACAAAATTATTGACATACGTATACTTCTTTTACTTACAGTGGAAATGGCGATACTGACACGCGAAGATGGTAAAACCAAAACAAAAATACTACCAGCGAATGAAGTGAACGCCTTAATCGCGGAACATGACCGATTGGAAGCACTAGCGGAGCAGGCAAAGAAAGAAAAGCAGAAATCATAGAAATTTATATTGAATAAGAAGATTAATTCATTGTGGTGACAAAGTTTATATCAGGAAGAAATTGATATATATGCAACTCAAGTGTTTATATATGTACTGTAAATTATTTCCTTGCCACAGGAGTGAATCTTTACAATTACATTATCATCTTCATTGCAAAACAATGGTTATAATAGGATTAAAAGTTTTTCCATAAATATGTGCCATACTTCTTTTCCTTGCAATTTCCCTTGTTCTCGTCTCACTAGCATAAAAGATGTGATTTTGAATAGCTATAATTACCGCGACGTTTATTTTAGATTAATTATAAATTAATAATTTTTGTTAAAATTCAGGATAGAATTTTATTCAATTTTATTTATGTTAAAGATTTTAAGACACGTTGTAGTATAGGTATATGAATAGAATCCTTTCCTGAAATATGAATTATAGATTATATTATTTTAATATAACTATATTATATTATACAAAGCACTATTTGATTTTTTAATTAGTATACAACGAATTGAAAATATTTGAAGACTCAGCACTTACATATTAAAAGATATGTTGAGATATAGGCAAGTAAATTAATTTATGAATAGAATCCTATCCTAACATGTAAAAAAATTATTGATTATTTAAGTTAGATTTAATTTTTAATAATATTTTCTATTATTTTAATACAAATGTATAAACATCTATACAGTATACTAGTTAATTTTTTAATTAATGTATAACATATTAAAATACATTAATTCAGTATACATAAGAATTGATGTTGCTCCTCTCTCTCCTTAGAATATTAAAAGTCTGTTTTCTGTGGCTAAACTAGTATACACGTACATTTTGGAATTAAAAATGAGATAGGCATACGTTTGAAACTTGGCGAAAGCAAGAGAAAAAGAGTTCTAGTACAATCTAGTACATAAATAAAAAAACAGACTTTTAACTCTTTTACAAATTTTTTAAATAAAACATTGCAATAATAAATCAATGATTCCCAAAACCTAAAAATAAACAATATTCATACTTAAGAAAAGAAACATCAATTCAAACTTGGCCTTTGAATTCTCCGTTAACATGAATGTTGTACACAGTTCTGTATTAAAAAAAATATACCAAAAGTATATTTAAAAAATCAGATTTTTGACGGAAATGCATAAGGAGGCTTTAGAGATTGATGGAAAATAAAAAAAAAAAGGGCAAAAGTTATGTGTTGGATCATATCAACCAGGCTGTCAATGCGGTCCCACTCCCGGGCGCGATCCCACTACTGCCCGCCACGGAGACTTTTGGCTGCTTGGTTGCCCCCTCTGGCCCGGTTCGCCTCTCCTTAGCTAACCTGGCCACCCCGGACTTCTCCAGGGTGTCCATATTGATGGCGAGCTTAGTGCGGACGCCCAGTCAACGTGAACCCCGCACCAACAGTTACCCCCGACCTCAGACCCTCCAACATAACCAGCCTCCGAGTAGCCGGATTACAGGAGCCGCCACACTCCCAGCTGAAAGAATGATTACGAATTGTCGTTATAAGCTACCGGAGATCGATTGGTTTGACCTAAAATTCGTTTCATAAATATCGTTTTTATAGTTGCAAAAAATGTAAATTAAATATTTTTTTAGTACGAATTAAATATTTTGCAATTTTGGGCTTTAATTTCGCAGATAAATATATAAAATTATATCGTTAAATGAAAGTGGATGACCACAGCGCTATTTAGTGCGTTACCTTCGTCTGAAATCGATCGCTTGGTAACTTGATAAATTTGGTAAGATACCATTTGTCGGTAATATAATAGAATTTATCAAATTATCATACGTCAATAATCTAACATGACATGCGTCTATTTTATTATGGCGATGCTGGAATTTTAGCCCGTTAAAAACTACGTATATCAATGTGTTCGATTTCTAATTAAAATTTCTTATTTCCTATTTCTAATTCTTTATTCCTTCTATTGTGGCTGTACCTTAAGCCTATTCTACAATGACCATAAGCCATAAAAATTGACCAATCGTAATCGAATACGAGGAGAATAATCGATTACGATTGGTCAATTTTTGTGGCTTACGGTCATTGTATAAAGGCTTTATTCTGTCTTTTGTTTTCTTTCATTGGCTGTATTCTTTTAGATCATCCAATCAGAATTTTAGATCTAGAAGAATGCATCAATAACAGCGAGCGCTCATTTAACTGTTGAGTCTGTTGAATACGCCCATTGTGTACAACTCCTTAGAATACCAACGTTACCGACATACCGACTTTCTCGATCATCATGTCATTCTTTCGGCTTCGGCATTGTGGGATGTGGGCATCGGGATTTTCACGATATGCCAAGCGAGGTTAGATCGGGGCGGATGTATGTAAATCGACGCAAGTCATGTTGATTTATTTGTAAGGTGACGACGAAGGGATTCGACAGAAATATAACATGATAGAGGTACGCAATTCGTATTGTTGACGATAGTAAAAATACTTCCCCGCGGACGACGATCTTCTCGCAATGGCTATGGCCGATAATCTGCCGAAGGTTTTTGCAGCTGAGGACTTTAATCCAGAGAGATGTGAGTTATTGAGCACATATACCATGTTTGGGAATATAAAAAATTGACGATTTAAATAAAAATTATTACGCGCGATCGATCGTACTTTGCTTTCAATCTATAGTATTTGATAAGATCTTTGGATTCTATACTATACTGTTTCTCTTGTTAGTCTAATATAAATAGTTAATTTATTAATTAATTATATGAAATTGGAGAAAAATATAAAATTATTTAAAATATTGAGATATATATGAAAATATATTTTAAAAAAAATCATGGTATAAATCATATTTTATTAATTTCTGATCTAGATAAGATATTCAGGGTCTATACTGTATTATTTCTCTTTCTTTTGTTAGTTTGATAAATAGTTAATTAATCATGTATAGAATTGAAGATAAATATAAAAATATATTAAATATTAATATAGGATTATATTTTATCTCAATTTTTGATACTTAATGAAATTTTTAGAATCTACTATTTTTTTTTATCTTTAGTCTGACAAATAGTAATTTATTATTTAATTATGTATAACATTAAAATAAGAAAATACATAAAGAACATCAAATAAGACTAATATATATCTGTTATAACTTTTTTTTCTTATAGTTGTGAAGGAGCTGAGTGCACAATGTATTGGTGCAGACGAATTGAGGCAGCAGCGTGCAAAAATACAAGAACTGGCAAACAATACATCTGCTCAATTGAAACGGAATGTCTATCAAAATTATATGCAGTTTATCGAGACTGCCAAAGAGATCTCACATTTGGAGAGCGAGATGTATCAATTGTCTCAGCTTCTGAGCGAACAGCGTGCTTTGTTGAGTACTCTAGGCTCTACCAGAACAACTGGCGTTGTTTTTGAGGATTTGTCTGAGTCACAGCAGGAGAACTCTGCTGACTCTATATCCAAGGAAGAGGAACAAAAGCAGAAACTCATTCAACTAATTGAAAATGTGGAAGGCGCCTTGGTTGGTATTTAATAAGTAAAATTTATCTTTTCTTTTTTTCTTTGTATTGAAAAAAGAGAAAAGATAAACGATACAAAAAGATGAGCTAAAAAGAACATGCTTGTAAGCCTTTTTATATGAATATCAACAAAATATTTATGTTTCTACTTCTTTTCCTTTCTCTCTTTTTATAGAGTCTAGCCGAGACTCCAGGACGTGTGTGTTTACATGAAGGTTCCCTGCTCGAGTTAGATCCAATCGAGGGTACACCGTTAAAAAGAATTCATGCATATTTATTCAATGACGTTCTAATGGTTGCGTCCTGGCTGGCAAATGGTGGTAGACGCGGCCCACCTAGGTACAAAATGCAAGCAGTTTATAATCTAGAAAGCCTGGCAATTGTCAATGTAAGGGATCACGGCACTGTGAAGCTGGCGTTCAAGTTACTGGCATTTTCCGATACGAGGGTGTTCCAGTGTGCCACAGCGACAAGTAAAGTTAGTGAGTTTGCGAACAACTATTGTAAATTATGAAGGAATATTATTTGAATATATTTATCTTGTAGAAAGAGTGGTTAGATAAATGTGAACAAGCAAAAAGAGCAAAACTGGCAGAGGAGAATTTAGTCAACGTACCGGAAAACAATAAGCATTCAAAAAAAGAGGACAAAGAGGCGCCGTCTCGTTCGATGTCTTTGGAATCGAATACATTAGGTAAAATTTGAAAGTAAAAATAATCCTGTATTTCATAAGTATTCTGCGTTATTCATATATATTCTATCTTTATTCATTTTGTGTTCGTTTCTATCAATGCAAATTAACTTCAATTTTAGATCAATTCGTTTGTTCTAATTTTAATTTAAGAATTAAAAAGAAGATGAGTTGAATTGAGATTAAAGTTAATCTATGTTGGAAGAAACAGTCATTAATCCTTTTGTTGATTTTTTTTCATTTAGGCTCTTTTACAATCGTTTAAATTGTTACTAGGAATGGAGGATGACGATGACTTGGAGTACAAAACGCCACCAGAGTGGGTGTTGGAAGTGGCCGAGGATCTAGATTCTTGTATAGCGCAACGTCACTTTAATGAAGCTTACGTTTTATTAGAGAAAGCAAAGGATTACTTGAGAGACGTTCAATCGACTCCGCTATTAATGGAGATTCAAACGAAAGTGAACGAGAGAGGCTGCTCGCTGGTCAACGTATTGACTAAGGAACTGGAGTTAAGCGCAGAAGCAAGGTCGTTACAGGGCGGCGGTCTGAGAAGTGCTCGACGTGCGGTAAAACTCCTTATACAACTAAACAGAAGCGCACAAGCGTGTCAATTGTACCTGCAATTATGCAGTGCAGTACTGAGGGCGCGACTGGATAGGATCAGACAAGACGGCACAATCGTAGCCTATGTGAAGCAACATAGTGCAATCGCCTTCAGCAATATAGTAGAGATAGCGAGAGAATTTTTGAAAACCTTTCCTAAATCTACAAATTGCACTTCTGGTAATTTAGCATCAAGATCCGCAAACGTTTTACAATCGAATAATTAATTAATTTGATTTATTTGTCGTTCAAGGCTTAGTTGTATGGTGCAGTCAGGAAATAAAGTATTTAACGTTGCACTTATCTCAGCTGCTGTTTGTGCCACAAGTCACGCTAAGTACATTAGTAGAATGCATTGTTGCTGTTCGAAGTCATTGCGATCAGGTGTGTACACGTTCTAGTCTAATAAGTCCCGTATCTTTAAGAGTAATAGATATCTTTAGATGTATGGATTTTCTTCCTTTAAAGTTATATATACATATATATGTATTTAAATATGAACTCTTCTTTGCACATTATACGTACAAATTTGACCTCATAAGTACATGTAATTCAATTTTTAGTTGATTCAGCTTGGCATGGACTTCCGTTTTCAATTAGACGGTCAACTTAGATCTCCGTTAATAAAAACTATCAAAGCCGTGGGTAAAGACAGTCTCGACACGGTAAAGCGTCACATAGCAGAGGACAATTGGCGACCGACTAATTTGGAAACTAGTCAGAATCTTCAAAAGTTATTAACTGAGCTCGATGACCTCGGTATCAGTGTACCATCGTTACAAACAAACGACTGTTGGATACCATTGACGTACAATACGATAACTTTTGCCAAGCTCTACGTCAGACTGTTAGAAGACTGTCTTAGTATAGTCACACCCGAACTTATAACTACGATAGACGACGTGCTTGTGTTTGTGATGCGGGTCGAAGTTCAACATTTGATCGTCTCGCTTACAGATCCAAAATTGAAGCAAGAGGTGAATGTCATGGCTATATTATGAATAACTCTATTATAATTATGAATTAATTCTAACTTTATAAAATTTTAATTTTTTAGCGAAAATTAGTACAAAACAATGCAGCCTACGTGCGAGATGTCGTTATCGTCCGGGGCCTAGAACTGTACAAATCTGCAACGAACCTGAAATTCACGAAGCTACTTGCTTTGAAAGAACAAATTGTATTTGAGTCCTTGTCACCTACAAAGCCGAGACCAGCTCCAAGAACTTCAGTCCCCAAATACTCTACTACGGAATATCTCTAAACCAGAATAAAGAACGTTGCGCCGTTTTAAATAAATGTATAGAAGAAAATGATCACAGTAATGAACACTTACTCGTATGTGTATGCATGCACATACGAGATAATGTATTATATTGTACATAGAAAACTCGATTCTTTTTAGTAATAAATACAGGCATCATAGCGACATAGAAGTACTTCGTTGCACTTCTAACGCAGATGAACATTTAATCATAATGCCATCGTAGAACTCATTAGTATCTCGTAAAACTTAATTAACAAACAAGTAAGTATACTATCTTCACAAAGAGAACGACTATGATCCGCACATTTTATGATCAGATTGGTGAACTTGAACGCGTTATAATATCGCATGCATTGTCGTACCCTTGGACTGCTCAAAGGTATGACAATAATGTGGCATTAAATAACGCGCTCAAGTCCCCCACTCTTTGTGAATAATCTCAAGTGTTCGTTGAGTTCGTATTTAATGGGCCATAGAACACTCGCAATTGAGGATTTGCAAAAAGCCCAACTAAACAAACAAGAAGTTCTGGTTAATGTTGAAAAATAATTCCCAGACTGAGAGATACTATTGCTCGAACGGAATCTCTCCCTGAAGGCCACTGTCTGCAAGGTTAATGGGCTTCATTCAAGAAGCCAGAATCCTTTGAGCCTAAAGAAGAAGTCCCCCACTCTGATCATAAAATGTACGGATTGTGGTCATTCTCTGTGGATGCGGTATAAGGAAAATTCGACAAATCACAGACTATCGTACGGTTTCCTAACGATGCGTGTAATGTAGTAATTTGTAATAATAATGTAACATATATATGTTGAATTATGTACACATTTAATTCGATATATATGTAGATATATATGTATGTATAAGTGTAATTTATGTATGCCTATGATTATTTATAATAGCATTATTTTGTACTGTTGTCGCTGCAATTATTAGTTTCATTGTTCATTTCCAGTCTCCTTTTCTTGGCACGTATATCGGCTAGAGTTTGTTCTATACTTCTTTGATCTTTCTTGTTTTCACTGGGAACTGTAAGAATTTTAAATAACAATTTTATTATACATTACAAACAAGTCATCTAACTTTTTGGCAATAAGTTTCGTAATTTTTATAGGAAACACGAGGTCTCTTTTTTAGCTGAACTTCTTGCATCGTTCATCTTTTCTCTCTTTTTTTTAATGTGAACAAAAAAAAACTTGCAACTAGTTCGACTGAAAAAAATAGACCTATGAATATTGTTATACAATCTTAGAAATAATAAAAATGAATAACTTGTGTCTGCAGTAAAAGTTAAGTGACTTGTGAGTCTATATTTATATCTATGTTACACCCACCACATCCGTAACTACTATTGGCTTCCGTCTTCCTAGCCGCTTCCAATGCGGCCTCCTTGCCAATCAAGTGCTGATATTTATCCTTGTAATAGCTATTGGGGACAAAATTCTCCTTTCGTTTCCTAGACTTTGCGTACTCTGATTCCTCTTTGGCCTTTCTTTCTCTCTCTTCTTTCAGTCTTTTCGCAACTTCTTCGTTCCACTCTTCACCTTTGCGCAGTGTGTTCAACTGATCCTCCGAAGGTGCGTGCTCCTTCTTGAAGATCATAATGTATCGATCGACGCCTTCCTCGCCAAAGGAATATGCTAGGATATTCGCCACTTCTGCTACATCGTGACTGAAGTACAGGACAGAAAACGTTTATATTGGCTGCTTGTATCCCGTTAATAGGAAGTTTTTGCAATACCGTTTATCCTAGATACGGTGAACGCTATAGTCACGTTATCCTTTTCTCAATTAGGTGTGAAGAAAAAGATAACGTGACTTTAGCGTTCACCATATCTGGGATAAACGGTATTGTAAAAACTCCCTATTCACTGCGAGTATTAAAAATCTATAGCATATGTAATGTGATCTTCGTAAGCTCTATAATATACTAGATATACCTTCCCCATACTAAACTACAAAAAACTGTGTTCCGACAGAAAAAAGATAGCAAATAAATACTTGTCTGTAAGATTTTTTTTTTTATTTATAATAAAACATTATCCAATCAGTGAATTTCTGACAAACAGTATAGTTTTTGTAGTAGAGTGTCATTGGTTACGCTCAACAGAGAAAGCAGTTTTGCAACTATTGTAAAATTCTTTAATATGATTGGTCTTACTTTAGTCTCTCACTGTGTCTAATTATATAAACCAGTCATATTAAAGAATTTTACAACAGCTACAAACTTGCTTTCTCTGCTGTTTAGAAATTGATACATTGACACTCTTTAATAATTCTATTATATATAGAGCTTACTATGTAAGAACTATAGATTTTTAATACTTGGAAGGAATAATAAAACATAGCCATCATGTTATTAACAAAGTGCTTTACAACAAGAGACATAAATGATATAATTTAATACAGTGAATCATTGCATCTTTGTTTGCCAGTGTTTGTTAAAAAAAATAAAATGAGATTACTACTGAATTATACTATTTCTTGCCGAAAAGCAAACAAGAATGTTCTATATGAGTAAAACATTTTTAAATATATAATACACTTACATAATACTCCTGTATATCTGACCCATAACAGGAAATTTGTATTCTTTTGCATTGTCATCCTGTACGAACTTATTAATCTTGTCTTCGACCTAAGAAGGTAACATGTTAGATGAACTGATTAATAGAAAGATAGAAAAATACAACTGTAATATTAAGAATGAATGATATGATATATTTGTAAATATTGATAAATGACTATACCATTTTCTTTATATTTCAAAAGTAATATAAATAAAAAAATTATTTAAGTTATTATCATGAATGAATTAGATATAAATATTAATCTCTATACAATCATAAAAAATTAATATAATTTCATCTGTCAAATAGCATCTGAGTTTTTAAGATTTTTGAAGAGATCATAATAGTTGCTTTCCATTTACATCAAATTCATAACGTCATAACTTAGTTGAATGCACATTACTTTTTATTTTGACAAGATTTAATTGAATTTATTATTTATGTAGATTTTAGAATCTACACAAGTTCGATCGTGTGTTTTACTGAATAATCTTGTTAATTCACATTAAAAGTGAGATAATAAACTTATGTTGTTACATGATAATTTTGCCATCAAAGTAAACAAGTAGCGATATTAATTGAGTATAAAATACAAAACTTTAGACTCAAAGTATCTCTTGTATGAAAATAGGAAAGCGACTAATATTTTCTACAAGAGTGATATATTTAAGTTGTGTCATTTTTGTAAATAAAAAGAACTTGTGCGGAAAATATTTATAGAAGTTAAGATCGTTTTGGTGTGCTTTACCTTTTGCCGAAAGAGCTTCAACTTTTCTGCCTCAGCCTTTTGACACTTTTGAAATTCCTCCCGCTGTTCTGCATAATCGAAATGAGTTAGCCAATGTAATTCTCAAACCATTTTGTGTGCATTTTTTTTTCTTTTCTAAAATAAGCATTCTTAGGTTGGGAGTCAACTAACTTTTCATGAGAGCCTTTTGCTTCTCGTTCACCGACGGCGGCTTGTCCATGGATTTCAGAATGGATCCTAATAAATCCATAATTTCGACGATTTGTTCGGTTTAATGTCAAGAAAGGGAAATTGCAAAAAATCTCGTCCCACGATCGTCGGAATACTCCAAAACGCTCGCTCAGCTGAAAACTCTGTAGTTTGACAGATTATTTCAATCTGTTCTCTAACTACACTTGATTGCACTATGTTATGCTAACTGCACTTGAAACACTTGAACTGAGATAAATATATAATAACAGGGAAGTTCAGATTTCAACCCGAGTGCCATCCAGGTATTATTCTATCCTTATTGTTTACCGAATGCTAAACAAGGGTGACATGACACCCAGGAAGCACTCGGGTCCCAGCAAATGGATTGAAATCTTTGTTGAAATGGATTAAAATAAATTCAGATTTTCAGAAATACGGATTCATGTTAAAATGAATTCTTTTCAATCCTGAATACATTTTTATTCATTTATAGGAATTGTACGGAGCATCTCTGTATGCCTTTCAATCTAAAAATAATATCAGCTTTTTTAGTACATCGTGAATACTGTTCAATTCGAAATTTGAATAGGAAACGCAATTAATTTTCAATCCAATTGAATCCAAAAAAAGTTTTAAAATACTCACTCGATCGATAGACAAAATATCGAATCCATTTTAATTAATTTTCGTTTGCTGGAGTGGAAATCTTTGCAACATGTCCCAGACGAGGAAAAAAAAGAAGAAAATGGAAAATAGATATATATAAAACGAAAAAATATATGTATAAAAAGTTAGCTAAATAATATATACTATCTGCCAACTTTTTGACGAAGTTGGACTGCTTATTGAACCAAAAGATGTGACTTTCACATGTCTGGACTCCTGAAAGGGAGTGCGTTGGGAGGGAAGCGTTTTGTGGACGACGCAGGCAGAAATTTATGCCTGTTTCCACCAATACAGATTAACTTTAATCTCGGTTTAACTTACTGTTAATCTTTTTCTAATTTTTAGAATTAGAAAAAGATGAAAAGCAAATTGAACCGAGATTAAAATTAATCTTTGGTGGAAATGGGCATTCAGCTCACAAAATACGTATACGTTCACACCTTTCTTAATTAATTAATTTTATAATGAATTTTATAAAGAAGTTTCCAATCAGATATAGGGAAAATGCATTTCTAAAGTAGGAGAGATTACGTAGAAAAATAAAAAAATGTTTTATATTTCTATTCCATATAAAAAAATTAAAAAAAAATTCTCGTTTATATTTGAAATCCACTCTCGTATATTATTTATTAATTATTTTAATTACTAATTATTTAATCATATTAAATATTATTTATTTAATTATTATATAATTACTTTAATTTTACATTTACTTTAATTTTAATTATTACATATTTTCATCACATATATTATTATATTATTGCAGATAATTTATAATTTATAAAAAAGCGCAGGTAGACATGAATACATAAACGTCCTGTTAACCACGTGCAAACGGAGCAGATTTGTCCAGTAACGTAAACAGGTAAATTTGTCCAGCACTCGTTGGTGATTGGCTCGCGCCAGTTACGCGGCTGGCCGCCGCTGTGTGCCGCCGCGATAGCTCTCGCGATATATCTCTCGATGTCAGAGTACTTCCGGTCGAAGTGCGGCGGTAGCAGCAGCAGCGCCAGCAGCAGCAGCACCACCACACCACCAGCACCATCATCATCAGCAGGAACGAAGCAGACCACGGGGGACGCACGCACGTACGCACGCGGAGTAGCGATCGTACGCGCGTGTACGCGGTGTGTGTGTACGCAAAAGAGTGCGCTGAGAAGATAACTATTTTTTTAAGACCCGTCCCGAGCCCGGTAACCTCCGGTGAATTATCGGATCAAGATCGGAACGCGCAGTGGTTCGTTGCGGCGTGTGCAACTCCTCGTGTCCCGATCTCTCTTTCTCTCTCTCTCTCTCTCTCTCCCCCACACACACTCTCTTTCTCTCCCACCCTCCCTCGCGCGAGAATCGTATTATCCGTTTAGCCTAGCGGGCCGGCAGTGTGTTGTGCGCCGAAACAACTGATTAATATGGCGAACAGCATAGCACCAGACTCGTGGGAACAGCAGGCGGACACGAACGGCGACATCGTCGGTCCGCCTACGTCGCAGGACAAGTCTATCGAGAGCAAGTTCTCCACCCTGAATGTCAACGCTGCGGAATTCGTGCCTTCTTTCTGCATCAACTCGTCGCCGCAGAGCAACGTCGCCGCGACCACGACGGCCGACAGCAGCCCCTGCAATGTCGCCGCCACCGCCTCCGCCGTGTCCGCCACCTCCACCGCCGTAATGAATACCGTAACCACCACCACCACCACCACCTCCGTGCCCGTCGAGATACACCATGGTCAGTCGCTTCAGCTGATTCCCGATTTTCTCCCGCGCTCTGCCTTTACCGCACCGTCATGTTGTCACCCCACACACGCGGTCCCCGTCTTGTTGTGACTAACCCCCTTCGTCGTTACACTCTTTCTTCCCTCTTGATTTCTCCGTCTCTTTGGGATGATCGAGTGCATGGCAGAAGGTTACGCATGCTTCGCGTATCACGTCACATTTCCGTAAGGGGATCAATCCCATGGTGTTCTGGTTGTATCCGAATGTTGGTCTTTTAGGTACCATATGGTCTCATTTATACATGAGAAGATCCTCCATTCTGACCTTGTGTCAGACTATAATTGTTCTTTTTTACGTTGACGTTAATTGCTGAGTATGTTTAGTTATTATATGATTGTTGAAATTGGATATGTAAGACCTTGTGATCAAATTGTAATACGAGGAACGAGACGTAATGGGAAGGAATCGTTGTTGTGTATACTTTATCGCTACTGGGTGTTTAATTACAATTAATTATTTCTGCTTAATGATGTTTTGTTGCTTTGTATTTGAGCATAATGCCATATGTGACATGCTTTGTTTGAAAATTTGCAATCTCGTTAACGTTAAGCTTTGACATTTGCAATACAAAGAATTTGTCATCTATAATGTTTGATCTATATGTGATCTATAATGTCTGTGTCTGTTTTTAACACAATTAGTAGAATATCTTGCTAAAGTTGAAACAAATATTTTCAGATTGTACTGTGTACAACATGGGTGATAAATGTACATCAAACTGATAGCTTCCTTTTTAACCTTTGTAATAAAAAGAGATTGTGACTCAGCTTGAACTTTTATATCACATTTACAATATATTTTTTACAATTCCTTCAAAACGATTGGCAAATACTTTTTAATTTTATCTATTGATTATATATATCATAAATATTTGTCATAAAGGAAAAGGTAAAATTAATTCAGTTATCAGTATATTTTTATAATATATAAATTATACAAGAATTAATATGTAAATAACTGAGATAAAGCAGGTTCCATGTGATTGATATGTACATATCATTATCTAATCAAATTCCTTTTTAATCTGTTATCTTTATCAAGAAATCTCTCTTAGAGGTTTCTTAGACAATATTTCTTTATATTATTTTAGAAATATTCTACAAATTCTGAAGAAATATGATTTTTTTTATAGGAAATTCTACTCCTGTTGTTCTGGCAGATCCAATTGGTAGTCGAGTTGAGGAACCTCCTGCTGGGGGAGGGGCTCCACCGCCGAACGTCAATGACCAACTAAATACCAGTCCGGAACATCAACCTGCAGATTCCTGGGAAGAAGCAGCAGTTGATGGAGATCCTCTACTTACTCCAGAAAACGAAGAAGTAGGTATAAATTTAACTGGAAATGTAAAAAGTTAATTTTTTGACAGCGATATCTATTCTTACACAGTGTCCTAAATAAACAAACTACATTTACATTGACTTTTGATGGATTTTTTAAGCATTTCCTCTATCATATTTAATATTATTTTTAGGCTGATAACGATGAGGACGAAGAACTGGTTGTTAAAGTACCTAAAAAGAAACCTGTCAAAGTAGCAGAAGACACTAAAAGCAAAAAAGAACATGTTAATGTTGTTTTCATAGGGCATGTGGGTAAGTAGTAAATTTATGAAAAATATGACTGGAATATAAATGCTATAGGAGACTTCACAAAAAAAATTATCGGTAATTTCCTAATAAAATTATCATTGTTAGATATTATATCTGGTATTTTGCAGACGCTGGTAAATCAACTATTGGAGGCCAGATCATGGCGCTTACGGGGATGGTTGACAAACGTACCTTAGAGAAATACGAGCGGGAAGCGAAAGAAAGAAGTCGAGAAACATGGTACTTAAGTTGGGCGCTGGACACAAATCAAGAAGAGAGAGAAAAGGGCAAAACTGTAGAAGTAGGAAGAGCCTACTTTGAGACGGAACGGAAGCATTTTACAATATTAGACGCACCCGGCCATAAAAGCTTTGTACCGAATATGATTGGCGGCGCGGCGCAAGCCGATTTAGCGGTCCTTGTTATCTCCGCGAGGAAAGGCGAATTCGAGACGGGTTTTGACAGAGGGGGTCAAACGAGAGAACATGCTATGCTTGCTAAGACCGCGGGTGTCAAGCATTTGGTTGTATTAGTGAATAAGATGGACGATCCTACAGTTGAATGGGACGAGGGTCGATACAATGAATGCAGGTACATATTGAATGCATACAAGATTTAGAAATAGAATATACAGAGATTCTCAAAATAAACGTTTAGAAAGATTTCATTCAAAAAACTAATTGGAAATAATTTAAAAATTATTAGAGGGAAATTAAAATTATTAAGACCGATTTTATTTCTTTGAATATATTTTTATTGTGTTGTGATAATAACAAAATTGTACGTTTTTTTACTTAAACGAATTGAAAAACGTTAATATATCTTTCAGGGATAAGATACTGCCATACCTTCGTAAACTAGGATTTAATCCTGCGAAAGATCTTACGTTCATGCCAGTTTCTGGTCAGCTCGGTATTGGCTTAAAAGATCCGATACCTGAACATCTCTGTAATTGGTACAGTGGCCCACCATTCATACCTTTCATCGATTCGCTACCCTCGCTTAATCGTAAAAGCAATGGACCTTTTATAATGCCGATCGTTGATAAATATAAGGATATGGGGACAGTAGTTATGGGCAAAGTTGAAGCGGGAGAAGCTAAAAAGGGACAGTCATTGCTCGTCATGCCAAATAGGGTATGTATATATATTTTTTAAATAGAAATAGTCTTATTTTAGATCAAAGCAAATCCTAGTGATTATTTCTTTTATCATCTAGTGATATAATTTTTTCTTTTTGTTGTATAATATTTTTAATGCTTCATATTTTTTTTAATTCTTACATGGAAAGACTTTTTTTTAAATTTATTCTGGAAATATGGTAGTCATGGGACAATCTTGTATTTTGAAGAATTTTATGTAAATTTCTTTCATTCATTATTAAAACTATAATAAAATATATAATAAATTTGATTAACTTTTTTTTTTTACTGAAGTGCATGGTAAAAATCTTTAAAATATTGTATTGTATTTCAACTACTATATTTTCAGGGTAAATTTTAAGAGAAAATTCTTTTCGTAAGTAAGACATAATGTTTGTCTATGAGAATATTTTGTTTAAAATACACAGACAGCAGTAACGGTGGACCAGCTGTGGTCGGACGACGAAGAAGTAACGTCTGTCGGACCTGGGGAAAATGTTAAAATCAAGCTAAAAGGCATTGAAGAGGAAGATGTTAGTCCCGGATTTGTCTTATGCGACAGCAATAATCCTATAAAGACCGGCAAAGTCTTCGACGCGCAAGTAGTAATTCTCGAACACAAAAGCATTATTTGTGCGGGTTACAGTGCGGTCATGCACATCCATTGCGCCGCGGAGGAAGTCACGGTAAAGGCATTGATCTGTTTGGTGGACAAGAAGACGGGCGATAAAAGCAAGACGAGGCCGAGGTTTGTTAAGCAAGACCAAGTGGCTATAATGAGAATCGAGTGTGCGGGAGTTATATGTCTCGAAAGATTCAAGTTATTTCAACAAATGGGCCGTTTTACTCTTAGGGATGAAAGTGAGTGTTGATAATAAAATTCAGTGATTTTTTCCTCTCACTATCATTTTTCCTCTTGTTTGCTCCTCGATTACGATAATTTTTACGATAAATATAGATATATAATATATATATATACTTGTATAATTTCAGATAAAACTATCGCAATTGGCAAGGTGCTGAAAGTCGTCGAGTAAAAGAAGAAAAAATTTGCTTAAATGTTACGACAGATTAATAATAAAGAAAAAAAAGATCATTATTTCATTGTGACAAATATGTGACGATGCAAAGCGAGCACACGAGATATTAAACAAACCAAACGGGCATGATGAAATTCTGGCGAATTAGTAATAATGTAACATATAACACACAACTCACACACTATGTACTGCAGAGCTATACAAACAATACGTGCGTCCACGTGCTACGACGCAACGGGTAACGGGGTGGGGGGTGGGGGGAAACGGGGAGAAGGGGAAAAAATATTTATAGCCTGATACAAGAGCAAATAGATTCGATTATATAGATAAGGAGACATACACAATCGAAAAAAAAAAAAACTCAAGAGCGTGTGTTCCTTTTATTAGATAAGATGAATGACGGCACTTGCATTGGAATAATTATAAACGGATGATGATCAAATAATAATTGAGTCTCCTCGATAATAAAACAAGAAAAAACACGATATTTTTATTCTTCTGAGGTGCGATATACGGAAGTGGGAGTAAGATGATATCGATTACAGAAATTAACATTTAAGGAAATATATGATTAATATTATAATTATTATTGAATAATTATTATTAAAGTGGTGGTAAGAGTTGGAAAAAGAAATTTATTGAATAAATCAACAAAATAGTGTTACACAACAATTTATAATTATAAAATTAATATTACAATTATTATTATACTGTTTCTTATTATATTGTCATTAAAAACAAATTTGCAAAAAAGTGTGCCCTGATAATTTTAATAGGGACGTGGATGTACGTCACTGTACATCTCTACAATATGATGGATCTCCTATATATATATATATATTTTTTTTTTTTTCAAACTATGAACAATTGAAATAGATCAATTAATGGAATTTGCAAATATTCAAGGCGCACAAATGCGTCCCACGCCCTGCGCGTGTTTATCTCGTCTGGAATATTTTTTAGAATAATTTTCACTTGTGTTCTACCTCTTTCTAAACTCCTCATTAAAATTGTTCGGTAACGAATAGATTCAAGAAAGATGCACTAATTTAATGTACTTCTATAATTTTTCTCTCTTTTTTTAAGAGAATATTTTCTACATATATATATATTATGGGATATTTGCGAATACATTGGATACAGACTCCTCGCATTTGGCGCAAAAATGAAAGTTTTACTTGTTCAAATTGTTCGATGATTTTTGTACATTCCCGCTTCCTTAACTACTGGAGCGATCATTGATCGATATCGAGTACGAACAACTTCAAGGTGTGTGATGATCTTATCCTTTTTTTTTTTATTACATTGCATTTTTTCCTCTCAACAAACATGTGTTCTGTTTTATTGTCCGCGTACATACGCGAATTTTTTATATACGTCAATTTTGTTGCAAGTGCGGAAAATGCGCTAAGAAATGCAAGTGAAAAAAACCATATTTATCGATTCTCTCTCTCGCGCTCGCGCGCTCTCCCACGTTCACGCTTGTCCAGTTTCGATCACGGCAATGTTGGACACCCTGCAATCGGAGAGAGACAGATCGTCGAAGTGCCGCGTTTGAATTGTGATGTCATTGTTTTCCGGGAAATTTTGTCTACTTTTTTTTCCATTTTCTCTCATATTTTTCGCGCGCGAAGGACTCGTTGACTCGAAAGGCGATCATTGCGGATCCGGGGCTAGTTTCGCGTAGCCAAGCTTCTGGAGCACCTCCTTGATCTCGCGGAATACTGTTGGATCCTCGATCGTGCTTGGAAGCTGGAAAGTTAAGATTTCAAGTTGGCGATGGCGAGAGGAGAAACAGCGGTAAGTGTAAGGCTATTTGACATTCGGCTGATATTACATTGTAAAAGTAATATAAATGCATAAAGCAATTGAAGAATTTTACAACAGTTGTAGAATTACTTTCTCTGCTGAGCTGCCATTATTTTTGCGTTTGGCGGGATGACAAATGACCTTTACGTCGAATTTGCGACACATTTGAATTTCGAATTGATTCTATTCAGCACGTGGGAAGTGCATATATCTATGTCGTGTAATTTGTACATTCTCACCTTGACTTGCTTCGATCGCGCCAACGTAGCGATCGCTTTCCGGATTATTTTCCCCGATCGCGTTCTGGGTAGCGCTGTAATGGCGGCGGCGGTGCGAAAAGACGCGATCGGTCCCAACATCTTCCTCACCCGTCGAACTAATTCTTGATTTATCTCTTCCTCGTTGCTTATCGCGTCTGAAGAAGAATAATCCTTTTGTTACTCCTATTATAAATTCAATTCTATCGCGATTATATTTCTTGCATTGAGAAAAATGCACTGCATTTTAATAAATATTTATTTTAATAGCAAACATTTATTTACTCATAGTAAATAAATAATATTAAATATCGAAATTTATTACAGAAAAATTGTTTTAAGTATTTATCTATATATATAAACATTTAGCTAAATACAGATCTAAAAATATGAATATAATTATGTTAGATCATCTAAATAATTATATATTATGGGCCTTCTACAATAAGCCATTACTTAAGTTTTAAGTGTTAAATCATAAGAAATTTACCAATCACAATCGAATGTGAGAAGAATAATCGACTGTGAGTGGTCAATTTCTTATGACTTAATACTTAAAACTTTAGATAATGGCTTATTGTAGAAGGCCTGTTATATAAAAGAAAGAAGATTATGGAATACTATGATGTCTTGCAGCAGTGCTGGAGGCATCAAACTAACTTTTTTACAGTAATATGGCTATTGATCGTTACACTATGTTATAAAAGCTGCATTTCAGTTGCGCAGGTAGCGTATAATTTTATAAGTGTATATATTCTTTACGTAATTTCGAGAAATACGTAAAGAATATATATTGATATTAGTTTTATAATTTCAGTCCAACTCAGAATGTGACTTTCAAATGATATAATTGAACTAAAATTTAATAACAAAATGTATTTATGTATTCAAAGTTTAAAGTTATATAAAATTGATAAAAATATTAGTTAATAATATTTCATATGCTTCTTTCTATTTCATAACTTTTTTCCCTTTTTAGTTTTTTGTAAATCACATTTATTGTATATATATATATATATATTCAAAGAATTATTACTTGTATAATTGATATTACTTTATTAAAATAACTCAAATTATTCAAATAGTTAGTTATGTCACATGAATGTTTAGTTATTTCATAAATATATTTCATAATTCTCTCCTTTCTCCTACAATTAAACATAATCATAGCCCAATATAATTATTTAGGTGGTCTAACATAATTATTACTCATAGCTCGCTGTACTTGACTTGATTTTTATATACTTCAGTGAAATTATTTTGTCTATGTATTTATACAGTACGTAAAATTTGCTGAACGTTAATGTCAAAATAATAGTGCTTTTTCCGAATTTCTTCTAAATGCATTACGAACGTACCTTCTCGTCTAACGTAGAGGCACAGCGGTACTTCCCCCTTCGTATGATCGGGTACACCGACAACTGCAGCATCCACCACGTCGGCATGAGCTAAAATAATATCCTCTAACGCAGACGTAGATATTCTATGGCCTGCTACATTTATAATATCGTCGTCCCTCGCTGTGACATAAACATAGCCGAACTCGTCGATGTACCCCACGTCCATCGTGTCGTAGTAACCCTGCAAGATCGTCGAGATCTCACCTTGTGAGCGAAATAAATATCCCCTAAACTTGATTTTAACGGGATGTAATCTTGTGATAGAAATAATTAAAAAAAATCTCTGAGTTTGATTTTAACAATAAGATCCTCCGGCGAATCTGGAGTTGATCTCTTTTTTGGCAAAAGTATCTTCATCGATTTTGCTATAGTTAAAGCGGTTCCTAGATGATCAAAATTATTGCACAATATCAACTGAAAGCTGTATATTGTGAGTGTTTTTTTCATCAATTAATATTATATAAAATAATTGTGCAGTATTATTGATCGTCTAAGAGCCGCTTAAGTTTCAATGAAGAATAGAATGGGGTAAAAAAAGAGTAAACAGACAGACATACCCAAAGAACATCAAGTTAATACACCAAGTCAAAAGAAAATCAAAATGACTTAATTTTCGTCGTGAAAACCAAAATAATGATTCTTGTTAATTTGACCGCTTATTAATATTAAGAATAAGGTCATTTAAATTTTTTATTGACCTTTGTGTATTCCTTGGGGAAAGGGGAATAGACTTACGTGCGTGTACATGTATACGAAATAAATATTTGCTCCATAACATCATTCACATAATTTGCACACGATAATGTGCGTACATTTACTTACCGGAAATTTCGAGAAGTATACTTGCTTGAACCTATCGGATGCCTGATAAAGAGTCAACATGAATCCAGGTGGCAGCGGTAACTTTATCGCGATACGTCCGGGTTCGTGTTGCGGCGCTTTACTCCCGTCTTCGCGCAAGATATGTACTGTCGACGATGAATTTGTAAGTGATTTTTGCATAGGAATGACCGAATGATTTAGTGTGAAACATTTAGACAGAGAAATGATCAAACATAAAATAGAATTATAATTTAAAAAAAAACCCTCGAAAGCATTCCTGAAAATGATCGAAAAAAACTCACTTTCATATCCGGGTATAGGAAGTCCCGTACTGAATTTGGGCAAATTAGCGTAATGACCGTATCCTAAGCACAGCGCCGTGATAGGGTGTCCGGTCTCCGATTGCCACCAGTGATTCAAGATGGGTACTTTGAACGTTTTTTCTGCCCAGGCTTTCGTTTCGTAATCGCAAAACTCGCCGGCCACGAATATTGTTTTTAAGCTGAAAGAAAAGTTGATTATATAAGAAATTTATTTTCCAATAAAATATTAAAAGTGACACGTTACATTATATAATAATTTCACGCGTTCGTCAATATAAATGATTTTAAACGTGACTTGAAAGTTGTCCTCGTCAATATAAATCAATAAATGTAATATAATATCTACGAGTACATGTGTTACGTAATAGTTACATTGTTGAGTGAGAAATTATAACATTGATGCTATGTTACTTTTAATTGGTGTGTTTACTTGGTTGTCTTTCCAATTTATTTTTAAACGAATTTATTTAATTATGGTATAACGAAAAGAACATACGATTTTGCTAAAATACCAAAAAGTTTAGCTAAAAACAAATCTGAAAATAATTTTGTTAGAATCAAAATAATTATGTAGGACGTTCGCATTAGTTACTCGAATATCACAACTTTTTGCAGTATTAAGCGTCCTTCATGATCTTTATTTTAATAATCTAACAAAGTTTTCAGATTTAATTCTTAGATATTTCAACAAAATTATTCTTTCTTTCCATAATGCATACAAAACGAAGTATGTTTTAATATAAATAACGCGTTCAGATATATTATATAAAATTATTCTGAAAAAGATAGTGATTGCGATACTTTATATCTTTTTTTGTTATATATTATATTATAGTTTAAAATAATCAAATATCATGATCAGAGGATTTAATCAATTGATGAATTTAAAACTTACGAATTTAACGAATACTTTTTTCCCAAAAGCGTTTCCGGATCCGCTCGTCTTATAACTCGTAGAGCAGTAGGCACGCAGAATATTGCGTTTACGTTATGTTGCTCAATGAGTCTAGAAAAAAAGAGAAAGCTTCTTTAAAGACGAAGTAAACTATTAACTTTTTTAACTATTAACGTTGTTAACTATATCACGTTGGTGATGTGACATCTTATGAAAGCAAGATAATCCGTATAAGTAGTAATAAACGAAATAAGTCAGACACGTACTAGTATTTCATTTGCGTACAAACTGCAAAGGAATCGTTCTAGAAGATGTAGGATATTTATGGTCGGATCTTACAATTAAGACCGACTTAAGATGTCATAAAACAGAGCCATATTAACAACTTAAGACATTACTTAAAACGGCCTTAAAATAAAAACAGATTGTGAATATCGTTTTTAGATTTCTTGAAGAGAATTAAAATTATTATATAAGAAAGAAAAACAGCGTGCAATTAAAAAAGTTACGACTAATATGTATTTGTTAACTTTCTTAGGTTGTCACAAAACTGATTTTTCAGTTGGCATAAAAAATATTTATAGACTTTTTAAGCGACGATTTTTTTTTTTCAACAAAAGTTGATTAATAAAACTTTTATTTTAGAGATATTGTTTTCCTCTTATTAGAAAACGCTTCCTTATATTTCCTATAATCAAAATGATACAATAAAAAGATATTCAAACCTGAAATATTGACCAGCATCCGGTGTTCTGTCGGGTTTTCCTTCGTACATGACGCTCGTCGCGCCTTTAACGAGAGGACCATAGCAAATGTAGGAATGCCCGACAACCCATCCCATGTCGGAGGCCACCCACCAAACAGAGTTTTTGTTTATTCCATAAACTACTTGTATGGACCAGCAGAGTGACACCAAATGACTGCCGATCGGCCTTAAAATCCCCTTTGGTTGTCCTAATATCAAAAATAGTTTTCATGATTGCGTAACAGAGATATAATTTTGATGTTTCATCAAAGAAAGTTAATTTATTATAAAACTAAGAAGGCGAGAGAGATAATTCCGAGAATGAAAGAGAGTTATTTTTCTGAAGAGTAGGAAATCAAAGGGAGAAAATTATATGAGAAAAATCCCTTGCTTCATTTTCAGAAGCGTCCCTAGGTCCCTCTATAATATTAGATGTGTATGACTTACCTGTAGTTCCTGATGTATACAATATATACAGTGGATCGTTAGCTTCGACCATTACACACGGATGAGGTTTTGATCGCTTCATGATATCATCCCAGTCGATCTGTGACTCAAGTAACGGAGCCTCCCACACATTTCTTCTTTGAAATACGATGCACTTCGGCTTCGGTACAACGATCAAATCCATGGCGCCATTTAGCATAGTTGTATACCTGCACACAGAAAAAAAGATTTATTAGAACAATTAAACTTTACTGATTTAGCAATTTTACATCTGTGATATACGGACACTATGGACAATCAGTTTTTTGTATTAAAATAGTAAAATTATACAGCTAAATAAAATTAGCAATATTTGTTGTAATAGCACAGCAAAAAGCTCTAATAATATAGTAAATATAACTTTCTATGAATATCAATCCAGTGTATATTAATACAAATTTTTAACGAAGTGCTAGCTAAGATAGTGATATTTTTGTTGCTGCAATTAAAAGAATTTTGTGTTACTTTAACAATTTTCATTGTTCATAATTCAGCAGAGAATTAGCTGAATTAGCATATTGATAATTGCTTGCAGACATAATTTTTTTTGTTAAACCATCGAATCTTCTTATAAATGTTAAACTCGCTCAGAAAGCTATAACTTTTGCTGAACCATCCGCAATCTATTTTTTTCAAGTGTATTTCGAGTTAAAGAAAGAATGTAAAAAGACTGAACGAAGATCCAAAGTCTTAAATAGGAACGTTTAAAAGAGATTTGGCAGACTTGGAGGAGTCTTGGAGAAGTAAATTAATTAAAAAAGTAATTGTGTTACACTTAATGTATAAACTGAATATTAACATTATTAAATATTAATATCAATATAGATTTAACATTATTTTTAGATAATTCTCTAAAAATTTAATGTGAAAAGCTAAAAGCGCAATTTTGATAAATCTCGAAGTATTTTAAATGAAAACACATACTTAATCACTTTGGACGGTTCGAGGCCGCAACTTGCAGCGATAACGACTTTCGGCCTGGCATGATCTATTCTAAATGCCAATTCGTTTGCTGCGAAGCCTGAAATTAAATGTATATTTACAAGTATAATCGCATTGTAATCGAATTTATATAAATGTTTATAATACTAGGAATATTTTCGCTATGCGATTGCAGTCCTATATCGCTATAAAAGCGACTTGACAGTTTAAAAGACATCTGAAGGATAGGTTTATCTACTTTTCAAACAAAAAGTCTTTTAAATAATGAAATAGATAAAAAAATATGTGTATGTAAAAAAGATAACTTAAATATGCGAATTTTAATTGTAGTCAATTTTGTACTTGGTGTACATTTTATTATTGATTCTATTTTTACGTGATCTATACGAAAAACACCTCGGTTGCGATATATTTTAGAAGTCAGAGCTGCTAAAATCAGAGAAAAGTCAAAGAACTTTGCAAAATTTATTAGAAAATTAAAATTCTTGGCTTTAGCAAAGTTTGATATGCGACATTATATTTACGCAGTTTTGGAATACTACCAACTTAACAATTAAATGTAAGCAATGTTAGCAACATCTCTCAATAATTAAATTAATAATAATTTACATTATATTAAATTGCTCTCTCAACAAAATATTCAACAGTTTTCAAATGAGTTTTCAAAAATACAAAAAAAAATCAAAAATATTATTGAAAGTGTCAGGGAAAATTATGAAATTTTATCTGGAAATCAGGGGAAAGTTATGAAATTTTAGGATGAAGAATTTGTGAGAATTTAATTTACGTAGCGGGCGTGATTACCATCACCTTGTTATTACCTCCAAAGACCACCGAGTGAATTGCTCCGAGTCTGGCAGTGGCAAGAATTGCGATTATAGTCTCGGGGATCAACGGCATGTATATAATCACCCTGTCCCCTTTGCGTACTCCTAGATCCGCCAACGCGCCCGCCAGCACGGACGTCTTTTCCAAGAGCTCGTTGTACGTCACTTTGCGTATTGACGATGTTTGAGGACTATCGTGGATAAGGGCTGTTTTTTCCCCATATCCGGCATGTACGTGACGATCTACCGCGTTGTAACAAGCGTTCAGTTCACCGCCGACAAACCTGAGGGAAAAGAAGCAGCTTTCTGTAGCCGTTTCGCAGTCACGAAATATCCAATTAGAAAGATTTTATTTTATTATAACTGTTTCACAAGTGAGAGAGAGAAGCTTTCTGTAAACCTTGCATAATGCATCTATAATGTTCTACATTCAAATGCAGAGTTAGGAAGTAATACTTTACTTAATCGTAACGCCATTATTTTTGTTATCTTTTGCAGTAATAATAACGTTGTTACATTTTTATAGTAACATTAATGAATTTAGCTTGTCATTATTTATTTATTTTAGTTTCCTATTATTTTTATTTAATAAATCGCGTTATTTTTTTCACTAAAGAAATATTTTATTTAAATAATTGAAATATATTTTGTAGGATAGGCGTACCGGTTTTGGCAAATATTTTCAGGGATTTTTCGTGTCTACATATGATCAATGACAATACCAAACAGTGATTTGTCGAGGCTTCGTCTGTTTTAGCAACATTTAAAGTTAAGCAGTAGAAAGCCAAAACCGGTGAAATGCTCTTATAATTATTTTATTGACCGTTTTTTATTTTCTCAGAATTATTTCACCGTTTTTATAAGATAAGGAAAATGAAATTATATCCTTCTAATTGAAAAATATATAAGTGAAAGGTCTTTGTAGTAATAATTGTCTGAATCCGAAACATTTCAAGATGGTAAAATGTTTAAGGTGACTAAAACCGGTATTTCTACATTATTTATATTTTAGGCTGCATTCCGATAATCACTTCCATATGGTGAAAATAAAATTTTCACGATTTTCTTTTGCAAATTACATAATGTTTAAACAATAGATATACATATATACAGGGAATGGAAGTAACTCGTTACTTGTAACGAAGTTACAGTTACAAGTTACTTTTTTGGTAACTTTACTGGTAACTGTGTTACTTTCTTTTTTTGGTAACTGTAACGGTAACGAGTTACATTTTTTGGGTAACGGTAACGAAATTTACAGTTACTTTTGTCGTTACTTTGCACACGATTGAACACGGTTCGATTGGATACATGCTATTTAGCGCTTATCAATATGACTTGAAAGCCCTTAGACATTCGGCCGTTATGATTCAGTAATTATTTTACACTTCTATCTTCTATGTAATACATAGGACATACAAATATTTCAGTTTGCTGCATATTTTACAGGTTTTAGAATTACAAAATTGTGTTTAAAAAAAATTAAAAAGTAAATTAAATAATAGTAAAATGAGAAGGGTTATGAACCCAAAAGCGAAACAGTTTAAAAGACGATGACAATAAGTGTCGAAACGTCGTTTGTTTTTATCTTTGTATTGTTCTAATATATATTTATACATTTAATTACATTGTCATCGTCGTTCTTATCGGAAATAAACTGTTTCATTTTTGGCTCGTAACCCTTCTCATTTTACTTTTATTTAATTTATTATTTGAGTCATTCTACATTGTTTTTTTTTTTTTTTAAACTGTATATTTGTCAGTATTACATATAAAAAAAAATGCAAAAGTACATTTTTAAATTGATTTTAAAAAAGTAACGGAAAAGTAACGAAAAGTTATTTTTCAAGTAACGGTAACTGTAACGAGTTACTTTTAAAAAGCGATAACTGTAACTGTAACTAGTTACATTTTTTACTCGGTAACGAGTAACTGTAACTAGTTATTTTTAAAAAGTAACTTTCCGCATATATAATAGATATATTGATAAGATTAGATCATTTTACATATTTATAGTTTTCTAAGTATGTTTTATTTACATTTTTCTTTTTCTTATTTTTCTCAGAATATGATTTTAAATATTATATAAAATTAAAATGCAACATATCTGACAGAAAAAGAATAAGACTTTATTGCCACGTGTCAGTTTTAGGGCCTACTTTGTTAAGCTTATTTTTGCTTTTTGTACGAAAAAGTTCATTATTACAAAATTGCAAAATAAAAACTGCTACATTATCTAATAGAAGACATTTTCTGATTTGTACACATTTGGAAATGTCTCATATCTTTTTAATATTCAGAAATATTTCCTTTTTTAATCATTAATTTTGAATTTTGGATAGCAAAAATGAGAAAAAATTGCAAAACTTAAGTAGATCAGTTATCTTAGATAATGGAAATAAGATTTGTAAAGTTTCTTTTTCTTTTGAAAGCCCTTACAATAAAAAAATATATTATTCCTTGGTGGAATAACAAAAATTAATAATCTCGACAGAATTACGATTATGAGGTGTAATTTCTTTTAATGATTCTTTTGGGATACCATTTCGTGAATGGCTCGTTGGAATTATCCAAGACCTTATGCCATGGTTTGCTCCAGTCGAGACAGCCGGCAATCTCGCCCCAAAATTCTTCCGGAGACTCCAATGACTTCTTGTACGCATCTTCGTACGTAGGGCAATCGTTCCAATGTGGGCTCATAATATAATCTGTAAGGAAACGATAATTAAGACGACAATAACCGTTACAAAGCACACGGCCTTTAATCTTCGACAAAACTTGGCATCGTGGAAATTGCCGTTTATTACATTACGGGAAAATGTTGGAAAACTATGTTGAAGACAGTAACTTAATCAACTTTACAAGAAACAATATTCTCAGTTTGTATCAGCTCTTCATTAATACCGCATCAGATTTGTATTATTTACGAATTACTTGAACGTTTAGTCATATGTTATCACTTATAATTATCGTGAGATGACATGTGACATATTACGATATATTTGAAAACGTTCTCCTTGGCGTGATAATATCGATTCACTTCACCCAGATATTTTTTTACCCGGCATGAATAATTCATTTCAACGTGTCGCTCATACATCACGCTCTGCACGAGAAGTTCGTAGCAATTTTCTATCCGGGCCGCTCCTTTAACGGTCTCGCCCACGTATTTGTTTCCGTGTATCGTGAATTACAGAGATACGTTGTGCGACACGTTGCCTTAATACACCCCGATGTCGCGAATAAACAAGACAATCGCAAGAAGAAACACCGTGGACCTTTCCGTTGTCTCCTATCTCGTCTCACTCCGATTCTTCCTGTAAGTACGCATCGCCGCGCATCTCGTGGGACCATCACCGCGATATTTGTCCGTTACGGAGAAATGTAACGCGACGCGACTGGGGAACGGTGACTGAAAATGAAAACATCCAGGACATTAGTTCGAATCCCTTATGACGCGTAGATTACGTTTTTTCTTTTATTTATTTATTTTTTTTCTTTAAGTGAGGGTTCGAAACAAATCTTTTTTCTCGAGAAAAATAATAGAAAGATGTATCGTATGGATAATAGCGAAAATCAAAATCTCGTGGAAGTATTTAGTTAAGAAGGTACTCTTTTGCGAAACGAAATAAATGTATAAATTTCTCATTTCCTACAGTAACGTCACAACATTAAATAACAAAATTTTCTAGAAAATAAATTTGAATATTTTAAATTATTAAAATTTTGTAATATTTATAATTTTATAATTTTAGTGCAACAATGATTGTAGAGGAATGAAATGTTTTTTTAGATATTTTTTATTTATGCTTTAGTTCTTTTTCTACAAGCAACAAATAATTTTTGTAACAAATGTAGCAAAAAAATGAGCAATATTTTATTCGGTATTCGATGCAGTGTGAACTTTGATGTGTTTTTGAACAGATAGATAATTATTATACCAACAATATACAGTGGGTCAAAAAAGTATTTGCACACTCGATTTTTTTGCAATAATTTTGTTCAAAGGAATAATATATTAATACCAATTGTGCCTGTAGATAGTGTGTATTACATATGGAAATGATACATTGTTAGAGAATTCCCTATTATACGGCATAACAAAGTAATAAATAGCATAAGAAATGAAAATTTTCATGCACAAAAAGTATTTGCACACGTGTGATTGTGATGGTAAACTTATAATAATTCAGTTTCTTAATCATTCAGTCAGTTATTAATATTTTGTATGCATACCTTTGGCTTCAATAATAGCTTTTAATCTTATTGGGATGGATTCTATCAATTTCTTTGTAGTTTCTGTTGATATTTTAGACCATTCTTTTAGAACCGCTTTTTTCAAGTCATTCTTATTAGAAATTTTTCGTTTTCTTATTTGTAAGTTTAACAGATGCCACAAATTTTCAATGGGATTAACGTCTGGCGACTTTGGAGGCATAATTAGTTGTCGCGGAACATTATACAGTAACCATTCTTTCGTTTTCCTAGCGGTGTGTTTAGGATCGTTATCCTGCTGGAATTGATAAGCCTCACGTATATCCAGTTTCATTGCACTTTCTGATAAATTACTTCGCAACATCTCGATATAGTTTTCTGCATTCATTATATAATTGATAAATGCTATATTTTTAACACCATTATACGCCATGCAACCCCATATCATGACGTTTCCACCGCCGTGTTTGACAGTCGGCTGTAGATTCTTCTGTTGGAGCTCAGTATTCGGTTTCCTCCATACATATTTCCTTCCAATCAGAATCAAAAATATTAAACTTGCTTTCATCAGAGAAAATATTATAATATTTCTTCAAAACTCTATCAGCTTATTCAAATACGTTTTGACGAATTCCAACCGCTTTTGTCTATTTATGTCACTTATGTAAGGTTTCTTTCTTGCCAATCTACCGTAAAGTTGAGCCGAGTGCAAAACATTTCTGATAGTTTGAGCACACACATTCCTCCCTGACATTGAAGCAATACCTGCAAATAAACTCTGAGCACTTACGGAAGGAGTTTTCGATGCTTGTCTTATAATATCGCACCGTTCTCTAGTCGTAAGTATCTTTGGCCGTCCTGATCTCAGTACTTTAATTTCTTCATATTTTTTAACGATGTATCGCACTGTTGAGAAATGTAATCTCATCGTTTTACCGATTTGTCTATAACTTTGACCACTTTTACGTAACATAATAAATCTATCGCGCGGATGTAGATATCTCACTATTTTTACGAGCCATACTTTCTCTATAAAGTGTGAACATCGACTAACTTCGTGGATAAGCTAGAAGCAGTCTGTAAACAAACTCTCTTTACGTTATAGATCTCGGTAGTGTCTTTGAAGCGAATAATCTTACATTTACTAAGACGATCACACGTGTGCAAATACTTTTTGTGCATGAAAATTTTCAATTTTTTGCATTATTTTGTTATGCCGTATAATAGAGAATTTTCTAACATCATCTCCATACACTATCTACAGGCACATAATTAATATTAATATATTACTTCCTTTGAACAAAGTTATTGCAAAAAAATCGAGTATGCAAATACTTTTTTGACTCACTGTATTAATATAAAGAAATTTTTTATTAGTTCATAAAAAGCTAATAAAGATTAAAAGCTAGCTATTTTTGAACTATTTTAACAGAGGTTATACAAGAATATTATTAACTTTTATAGACTGCTCTAAAATTCGCGAATTAAAATATTACAACAAAAGTTCCTGAAAAAATAAGTTTTAAAAATATTTGTTATTTTTTATTTCAAGTAGTAGTTTTTGAGATACAAAGATTCAAAATGTGTATTTACTGCCATCGATGTGTGATTTATGGCAGGCTGCCGTTTAGCTATAATCTATACCTAATTAGTTTTACAAGAAACGAAGTTTCTAGCTCCGTATTAATGTATATTAAATTAACGTCGTCTTTGAATTACTTGAATATTTAGTTACATGTTATCATTTTGTTTAATTATAACGAGATAACGATATGAATGCGTTATGATATATTTTAAATTTATAATAGTCTCCTTGGCGATTTTATATATATCTCAAAAACTACTGATCCGAAACATGGTAAATACTTTTATAATTGTTTTTCAAGCGTTTCCTGGCTATAATATTTTAATTCACTTTGGTATATCCTGTATCTTCAAGCCGATACATATAGTGTACAAGAAAAAAACTGTAGTAACGGATTCGGAAGTATAAATCTGTAAATGAGCTCAAAATATTCAGTAAAAGCTATCGCTTTTATGTTATTTATTGTATAATTATGCAAAACGTCTCTACTTTTTAAATACGATTCTAAATATGACATTAAAAAGAAATATATTAACCATACCAAATCTTATTGAACCGAGAGAATTCAAACCAATGAGAAACATCCCGTAGCGGTCTAAACTGGATCTCGGGTGCTTCTGATATCTATAATTGTGTGTGAATATTTTATGTACTACGTATGTAGATTATTGATTGCGCGCCGAAATCTTTTCAGACTTGAAACGCAGCACTACTAAATTACCGCAGTAATATTACGAGTTAAATTGACTAACGATTTTTTAAGCTGTCTTACAAGGGAAGTGTCCATATTGATAATTGCGAATTGATACAAAATATATATCGTTGGAAAGGTCCTCGCCGAGTAGAGTTCAACTATGCAATATTTCGCTTGAATAGAAACATTTTTCTATTTTCTGTTTTCATTTTTTTTTATTTACTTTTACTTTATATTTTTTTATTTTTAATTTTTTATTTTCTATATGTTTTTTAGATGCTATATTGGATGCTCTATTTTAAATTTAAAAACTTCGACTCTGGATTCATTACTAGCGATAAAAAGACTCGTATAGATAAAGTTTCATGTAAAATATGAAATTATTCGCTTTCACATTGTGGACAAAAAAATTTCAGTGAACTCATTAATAAAATATAAATCGCGGTTTTCGTTTCATTTCCGAAATCAAAATAAGAGCGAAGAGAAGAAAAGGAAAAGCAAAAAGACTAATAGTAATAATAACGAAAAAACAATCGTAACAAAGAGATATCTACTGTAGAAATCACATGAACACATTTGATGCATGTAGCATTTCGATTACAAATCTGGCAAATGGGTTTTTCAAAAGAAAAGTTTATCTTTTAACCCTTTAAACTCCACGTATGACACTAGAAACTCAATTTAAAGTCAAATTCTTATTATCATTAGATAAGCTTTGTTTAACTTCTACTACACATAACGCCCTCTAGACGCGCCATTTAAGCGAAATATTACACAGTTGAACTCTACTCGGCGAGAACCTTTTCAACGATATTTTGTATCAATTCGCAATTATCACTTTGGGCACTTCCCTTATTACATCGATCTTGATAATGTTGAATGACCTATTAAAATCTGTAAATAATTAATTTTTCAATGAAAAAATATTAAATTTTAATAAATATTTATTTAAATAGTACTAACTAAATATTTATTGAAAGTATATATATAAATGTATATTAAATTTATTTCACACAAGATCCATTAATTTGATTTATTATTTTTGACTGAATAAATATTTATTTACTGTCAATTAAATTAATATTATTTAGTTATAGTATGACTATAAAATAAAATATATATTAAGATTTATTAAATTTTTTAGTTAGTGTGTATAATGAAGCAAAAACGAGAATAATAATATTTTTCAGCAAAGCTGTTTTTTATACGCTTCGTCGCATAAACTGTTTAAATTAATATAATACCTGTTTTTAAATTATTCTCTTTGTACTGAAAAGTATCCACTTCCGACATTTTAGATTTAGTTCACTCCCTCGAGAAATTTCTCCTTGGTTGCGTTCCAAAACTTTACTATGAATAAGAAAGTTAAGTTATGAACCAGAAGTCGGTACGTATTTTAAGACCGTTTTAAGTATAAGATGTCATAAATCAATCACAGAGACGTATTAACATTTTAAGACATTACTTAAAACTGTTTTAAATAAAAACTTACGACATGTATGTATGTATATCGTTGATAAGAATTGACTATGATTACTCATGGTCTGTGAATTAACTCTATTACTCAGAATAAAGATTTGGCAAGCAGCGTTGGAATTACATTCTATTCCTTCCTGTTTTTCTATTATATATGTGACAGTTTCATATTATACACCGCTGGATACATTACAGATTATTTTGCGGAAATGTGATATTATAATGTTTATCTGATAAGAAGGTAGACAGAATAATTCATGTATTAAGGGATATGGACAGTGTGAAGGCCTGAAAAATCGGTGGTTCTTTGGGAATTTTTTTTAAAAATATAATAAAGTCAGGTAATTTTGTTTTATGGCGTCTTTATTGTATCAATTCTGAGGTACGTAAAAAAAATTTTTTGTCTCGACTACTTATATTTGTTCAGAAAACTTACCTCTATAGCAGGACGTAGGGAAATTACAAAATTGCAAAAAGTAACAAAATGGCGGACATATGAATTCTTTTTTTTATTTTGCAATTTTGTGATTTCCCTACGTCCTGCTATAGAGGTAAGTTTTCTGAACAAAATGCAATTTACACCAAGTCAATAGGTCGAGTAGATTTTTTTATTTGCTGTCAACGAGGCAAAAGTAACTGTTCAAGATTACCCTTTTGTACAGCAGCTTATATATAAGTAATCGAGACAAAAAATTTTTTTACGTACCTCAGAATTGATACAATAAAGACGCCATAAAACAAAATTACCTGACTTAATTATATTTAAAAAAAAAATTCCCAAAGGACCTCCGATTTTTCAGGCCTTTACACTGTCCATACCCCTTAAGAGAGAAAAAAAAAGGAAAAGTTATTTTTAAATATATTACGTGCAAAGTTCTGGCGAGAAGAAGTCATGGCTTGAATCTACTATATAGCGATGAATATTTCAGCTCTACGACTTCCTACACAAACACGTCTTGCAAGAAAGTCCTCTGGGGGTTTGGGACCGAGGAGTTCTCGAGATGTATCAGATTGTGTGGCATCTTATTTCAGAGAAATGGGGAATTACGTAACTCGAAGCACAATTTTAGAGAAAAGTCGCAGAAGAGCGAGTTCTGACTCTTTACAACAGTGAATCAAAAGACTGTGAACGAATCTTCGAGATTCTATGTAGTTAAATCTAGATTGTACTAAAATTTAATGTTTTATAAAAAGGTAAGTTTAATGTTTTCTGATAAATTTTTGTATTAGTCTTATATTAAGACTTAAAAATGCTTGTAATAATCTTTTTTTATAGTTTTTGTTTTATAGACATACGCGAGAAATTTTTACATGAGAAATTAATAACAAAACATCTTCACAGTATCATTCGACGTGAAAGAAACAAATCTAAAAATGTACAATTTTCATTCTTTTAAGTAAGTTGTATAGATTTATTTCTCCATATCTATCAAAGGTAGAAGTGATATTAAATTTAGTAATATATTAAACTATTATGTGTGTATGTGTGTTAATAATATTATTTATTTCTTATTCTTATATATTATATTATATAGAATAAGAAATAAATAGTAGTTATTTCTTTCAACATACATTACCAGACAATCAATAAAGTAAAAACATTATACATGCATTGATTGTGAAAGATAAGTGTTCGATGTTCGTGACTATATAATTGTATGGTGAAATAATAATTGTGATTAAAAGTTTCATTTTTATAGTTATTACTGTTATAATTTAAGTAATATTAATTATAAATAATTTTAGTAATAATAATAATAATTATTATTATATTAAATTCAAAATGGCTAGAAATTATATATTTTGATATACATATATTATACATATATCAAATAAATATACGTTTTATTTCAATTCATTATGCCGAGTGGATCAATTTAGAAGATTCATCGATAAAGAATAATCATTTAGATATGAAATATGGACATTAAGCAATCGTATGTGGTATCATCAACGTAGTATCAATTTAAACATTTTAAATTCTCAAAATCTTGAGGTAATTGGTCTCTCGATTATTCCTAGGGTAAATGTCCCAATTACTGCCAATGTTCTAATTACTGTCGCTTTTTTTAGTTGCGGCATTTATATGAAAGTATGAGATTCATTGTATAATACATTAAGAATATTTTCAATATTAAACTATAACTGTCATATAAATATAATATAAGCACAACTGTATAAGATATTCAATATAATTTATATTTATAAAATAATTAAAGAAGTTAGGAATGTTATTGAAAATGCAAACTCCATGATCTTCTAATTAGAAGTGAAGTGGAACTGCATGATTTGAAAGTGCAAGCAAACGTGGTATTTTCACTTTTTTATATGTATTAAAACAATGATAATTATATGTATTAAAACAATGATAATGTTTAAATGATATTTCAATAAAATAAGCATATAATAGTGATGAGATTACTTTTTTATTTAATTTATTAAAATGGTATTTATTGGGAGAATCATTTGAGGTTTGCTTGCATTACTGCCGGCAGTAAATGAGTCCTGTTATGAGTGAATGCGCTACGTAGTTATTGTCATAGCCGTCATACACGTTGTGTACGTACACGTTGACGTTTCTGGTACCTGGGTAGGTATTTTTAGTGTAAAACGCGATATAAAAAATATTATTATTACTATATAATAATACTTAAAAAATATTTTCTTCTGTTATCTGTACAATGATTAATGTATATATTTTGTTTAGGGTGCTGAAAAAGCTTTTAACCTGTATTTTAACTTAGAAATTGATTAAAAGGAAAATGAATATGTAAGTACTCTTCTGTTACAATTTTTAGAAATAATTAAAAACAGGATGATTTTGATAAATTTGTATCAATAATTCACATGATATAATACTACCTCCCTATTTATTGCACACTATGCAGTAATTGGGCGGCAAAATTTGGTACACTGGCAATGGCCTAGTTTACATCGTGCAATTGATACGAGTACTAACCAGTAACTTTCTATTGAATTATCTTAATTTCAGCATTATGTGTAAACATATACATGATATGTGTATTTAATTAATTATTTTAATGCATATTTTACTAATTTAATACATTATTCTTTAAATACATTGCTGAAATTAAGATTATTTAATAGAAAATTACTAGTTAATACGCGTATCAAGTTCTCGGTGTAAAAGGGGTCAATAAATAGGGAAATAGTATTAGGTATGTACAGTACTAGACAAAATAAAGTACGCACTCCAAACATTTTCACATTTATGCAAATATCTCGTCAGTCCTAGCAGATAGCATGATAATGAATCAGGTAAAAGAAAGGTATTTTAGTCTGCTTTGTAATAATGATTATAAAAATTTCAAAAACAATATAAAATCCTTTAATAGTCAAGTCCGTTACATTTATTATCAAATTTATCGTGGACAAAATAAAGTACGCAAGTGAAAAAAATATATATAATAAGGATAAAGTTTATAATTAATATTTTGTATGGCCACCTTTTGCTTGTATGACGGCTTGCAAACGTCGAGGCATACTTTCGACAAGGTTTTCGATGTGTTGCTGATCGATATTTTTCCATGCTTTCATTAATGCTTCCAACTTAATTTTATTCGTTACTTTCCCTTTATCAAGCTTCAGGTCCAAAATCGACCACAAATTTTCAATCGGATTCAGATCTGGTGATTGCGCTGGCCAATCGAGCAGTTTGATCCCAGAAGTACGAAAAAAGCGGTAGTTTTACGAGCAGTATGTTTGGGATCATTATCTTGTTGAAAAATGAAGTTATTCTCCAGACTAACCTTTAGCAGAGACTCTTCTAAATTTTCATTGAGAATATCAATGTATACATCTGCTGTCATTATACCGTCGATTTTGACTAGATTTCCCAAACCAGACCACGCAAAACATCCCCACACTATTATGCTGCCTCCTCCATGTTTGAGTGCTTTTTTGAATATTTTTGTCAAGAAGTTTTTCGCTAGGCTTTGACCAAACCCGTGGTCGCTGTTTATGACCGAAAAGTTCAAATTTGCTTTCGTCACTCCAAAGGACCTTTTTCCAGAAATCGACTGACTTGTTAACGTATTTTTTTGCAAATTCTAGACGTTTGCTTTTATTGACCTTCCGAATCAAAGGACGGCGCACTGCAAAACTGTTTCTAAGTCCAACTTCCTGAAGTCTCCTTCGCACTGTTCGTTCGGAAATATTTAATTGTAGGTTTTCTCGGATAACACGACTAGTAACAGTTGAATTTTTCTTTACTTCCCGTATGATTCTGCAATCTTCGATTGGATTTGTCTTCCTCTTCCGTCCACGTCCTGTCTTATCCGCTACTGTGTCAATTAAGCTCCTAGAATTTTTTCCATATTTTTCGGACTGCGCCTTCACTTACATTGTACTTGTGATCGATTTTTCTATTAGAAAGCTCCTTCTGACAATCCTGAATTATCAGTTTTCGAATTTGCAAAGAAATTTTCTTGGTTTCCATGTTCACTGATGAAGAATTCTTATTATACTCTATCTAGCAATATTATTAACTAACAAACCTGCTTTATTCATTTGTTTATATATCCTTTATTGTTATCTTTATGTATCTTTCATCTTCAACAGCGCTAGTTGTTATTATACTCATAAAAAATGTTGTGCGTACTTTATTTTGTCCACGATAAATTCGATAATAAATGTAACAGACTTGACTATTAAAAGATTTCGTATTGTTTTTGGAATTTTTGTAATCATTATTGTAAAGTAGACTAAAATACCTTTCTTTTACCTTATTCATCATTATACGATCTGCCAGCACTGACGAGATATTTGCATAAATGTGAAAATGTTTGGAGTGCGTACTTTATTTTGTCTACTGTATGTAACATGTGGCAGTAATTAGGGGGACAGTATTTGGACAAAGGCTGGCCAGTAATATGTTCAATATCTCACATATTATTTTTTTCGCCATATTTAAATAATTAGTTTTCGAGCTTGTTGCTTTTATTTAGTGTACATTAAAGTTTATATATATTTAAATATAATAAAAAAGTGAGGTCTATTATGTATCTTAAAAGCTTCAAAATAAATATCTTAATTACAACTATATGCTTAAAGCGGCAGTAATTGGGACATTTACCTTATATCATTTTTCGCGATAAATTTCGTGTAAGAAACTTTGTAAAATTTTATTATTAGCATCATTAATGTTAAATATCAGTTAAAAATGCGGAATTTTAATGTTTTTTACATAAAACTGTATTTCTCTCTCAAGACTGAGTCATTAACTTCGAAACATGTAACTTGCAATTAGTTATGTACTCTAAAACTTTTACAGTGAATCTCACTTCGAAGAATATAAGAAAAGAATCTTTTTCAAGACTGATTCAACCTTCACTTTTTAGAATGAAATTCCACTCCAAAGAATATAAAGAATACATTTCCGTAACATTCCATCCAATCAAATATCGCATAATTTATTCTATATCATTATCAGCCAACTCTTTTCAATTCATAAAGAAATAAATCCATAAAAATATCCTGCGAGAATAAAAAGGGTGTATTGATAATTTTATTCTATCACCGATTGTATCTACGTATTCTTAATTCGTATCTGATCTGCGTAATTTATAGCGGAGTAAAGAAAAACAGGTAGACAGAGAGAGAGAGAGAGAGAGAAAGAGAGAACAATCTGATGCAGCAACAAGAAAATAGCAGATGCGCCCGATAATTTAATTAAAGTACTAAATAGAGGATCTGCATTTCCAATGGAATCCGTTGCGATCGGTGTTAATCGAGTGAATATCGAATAAAATCTGGATACGTAGTAAGAATGCTGCGTTTTCAAGGCTAGCGCAAACAGCACGTGCTGCAGAAATTGATAAATGCTATTACTGAATAATTTAATTATTCCATGAGAAAAAAAACGTCAAAACTGACACGAGTCATAAAATTGATTACTGAAAATCTTACAAATCTTCCGAATTAGTCGACAACAAAAAATTAAAAAGACTTTTCTATTTCAGAAATAAATGATAAAAAAGCAATACTTGTATAGCACAAATTATAATTTAATATTTGTAATATAAAATTGTGTGTGTGATATTGCTAATAATGCATAAATTGCTTTAACTATAATTGTTAGACTTGTGGGAGATCATATGAAATCATTTGTTCCGTATTACCGATAGACATCTATGTAATCGTAGATCATTATTTTATTCTCAAAATTTTTACATTTTTCTTCATTTAAACGTCAAACCGAACATCTCTTTGAAAGATCGTCATTTTTATTTATTTATTTTTTTTTAATTTAACATATTTTACAGATTAAAATAATAAGAGATACGTGTTTCGCGAAATAAATTATAGATTTCTTTTTTGTGAAGTTATTCATGCTGATAAGTTGCAGAAATTCATAAAAACGTCGCTCACTTAAACATTTAAATTATTATATTGTTGAAACCGTTAGTCGTATAAAAAATCAATCTGTTGCATTTTTTTTCTTTAAAATAATTGATAATAA
Organism: Cyphomyrmex costatus; assembly: GCF_001594065.2. Classification (NCBI taxonomy): domain Eukaryota; kingdom Metazoa; phylum Arthropoda; class Insecta; order Hymenoptera; family Formicidae; genus Cyphomyrmex; species Cyphomyrmex costatus. The sequence goes on from NW_017280296.1 coordinate 111,138, forward strand.
TTGATAGTGACCAGGAACTGTTACATTGTCTGGTATATAAAGGCCGAAGATTGAATGATTTTTAGTTGAACTACTTGGTAACTAATTTAATCAAGAAATATTGTAATTTCACCTCGCACTTATTTATAAGTTCCCTACTTTGTTTTGCAAATTTAACACTGCGTTAAAAAAAAAGAAGTTTAAAAAAGAAAAAACAATAATTAATACGTTGAGAATGGCGAATAAGAGTCAATCTAAATCTGATAATTTATTCTAATATTCTATATTGCGAAGAATATCACGTAATGTTTGGCGTTTCGTCCCGGCTTCCACTACTAGACTCATCAGTAAGGTATTGTAGTGGAAGCCTACCTTAGAATCTCGATTTAATAACTTACACCGGCGTCTAAGGTAGGCTTCCACTACAATACCTTACTGATGAGTCCAGTAGTGGAAGCCGGGACGAAACGCCAAACATTACGTGATATTCTTCGCAATATAGAATATTAGAATAAATTATCAGATTTAGATTGACTCTTATTCGCCATTCTCAACGTATTAATTATTGTTTATAAAAAGAGTCCTTTATTTCTTCAAAGAAAAAACAGTCATAAAATAGATTCTACATAATAACGAATATTTGATTGCATTAAGTTCCCGTTGAATGCGTTAAGGCGTAATCACACTACGGGTTGCGCGCTCTGTTGCAATTGAGGTTACAGTTGAATGTTGAAAACTAATCAATCAGAGCAGAGCAGTTCACCGGTTAGGTTGCATGTTACAATTTAGACCAAAGTCTATTTTTTAACCTTCCCACTACAACCATAGCCAATAAGATTACAAGAATTTGAAATGTTATTGTCGCTGCACCACGTCGACATGACGTTTTTATGCAAAAACGTGGATAATGCTCTTGTATAATTATTTCAATAATTATTGACATTCTTATAGGTTAGCAATCACGTCAGTATACCCAATCTGTAGTGTGATTGAACAATGCACAACTGTTAACCGTAATGCCAACCGGCAACGGAACCCACAACCCATAGTGTAATTACGCCTTTAGTTGAATTTGCTATAAATAATATAACTTCGTTTCTAGTTGCTATGCTGTTCAGCGTAGTTTATAGTAGGTATACAAAACATCGAAGTAATTAATCGTATTCATTTTATATGAAATTCTAAAACACGTACACGAGATCTACGTTTGGAAGAATATCTGAATTATCCATGCAAAGACATTTTCATAAATTTAATTAGACTGGCATCGAAATATTCAACAAATTAAAAGATAATATTATAAGTAACAAATATACAACATATATTTAGTTAAACCATTATGACATAAATACTAACTAAAAAATACTTAAAATAAATAACTTTTAAAACTACTTATTATAATCTAACAATAAACGAATATATGGAACTATATGCTACGTAATTACTAGTTTCTACAGTTCTCTTCAGATTTGGCATTAACGTTGATGTTGAGTAAGACAGATAACCGCATTTTGTAAGATTGCGAGAAATAAGTATAAATATACAAACATACCAACAGAATTATATCATGGTATGTTTGTATATTTATACTTATTTCTCGCAATTCTCACTTATATCAATTCTCAAAAAATTTTTACAGATTTACAGAAATAATGTTATATATATTCACTATCAATCTTACAAAATGCGGATAACTTGACTTAACAAGACAGTCAATCTTCTAGACTGTCTCAGCAAAAGAAAATGTCTATATTCCGTTAGAAAAATATTATACAATATATTATATATGTATCGCAATGTTACACAATGCGACAATTGCAGACAAAAATTAATTTCAATTGAGTTTTTATATGTGACTCTGTTTTCCCCAAAGTCTGCAAAAATTATTTAAACTTTAAAGAGATGGCAAATATAAAGGTTTACAAAACTGCAGCTGTTGGAATATACTCCAAATTAAGAAATAAAGTTTTTAAATGAAAAGATTGAAAAAATTGATTGAAACAGATTGTGTTTGTTGTGAAACAGCAACTGAAGATACATAGTATAATTATCAGTAGAAATATGCATTCACATATATTTTATTATTTTTATTCATATTTATATTGAAAATAGTGTGGAACTGACCCAATATGTCACATGAAATTTGCGAACCACACGCAGGAGAAAGAACATATATTCATTACAACTATAACTTGAATATGTCAAGCAACACGAATTGTATAAAATATTCTTATAGAGAAGAAAGAAGAAAAAAGACGCCCTGATGAAGTAAACGACACGGTTCACGAAACGTTTTAGTATTAATAATGAAGAAAGACACGGCGATAACCCGCAAACCTTCTGGTATAATCGAAGAAAATACCCGTGAAAGCCTCAAAAGTGTGTAATAAAAAAGACGTTTTATCTATAGATAAATTCAATTAGCAGCCTATACTACCCTTAGGCTAGTATAGGCTGCTAATTGAATTTATCTAAATAATAAACAAGAATAGCATTAAGAATAAATTAAGATAAACTGAAAGAAAAATAATTCAATAAGTGTTAACGCAGATAGTCGGTGCTTATAATGATAACAACATATTTTATCTATTAAGGGGGAACACCACGGTGACGAGTTTAAAAAATCGATTTTTTTAATTGCATTTTTGTAATGCTTGGAGTCTTAAAAATATGTCCCTATAATATTATGTTGAAATTCCTAACGGAACAATAGTAAATATGTGATAGAATAGAACGTGGTCAGATGCCGCTAGGACATTCAGCAGTCCCCTTGATATGCTTGTAGGCAGTTTTACCGGTATTCTTTTGTTTCTTGTGTGCTTCAGACGTGAACACTTCATATGCACTCGGATTGGACGCACTTTGATTCGTTACGAAATTTTATTGTTATATATAAACTAGTCGGTTGTAAAACTTTAAACGTGTTTTTCTCGAAATCACGTTTTCGTAACTGGGCGCTCACATATCTCGGCAAATTTTTATCCGAATGACTTGAATTTTGGATAGAATGTTTACAACGAAATTGTCTTCAGTTGCACGTACGAACTTTTCAATCGGATTATTAGTTTTTGAAAAACAATTAAAAATATAACGATTTTTTGTCGCAAAACCGTGACCTTTTTTTTAAAACAGCGCCATTTTGTTTAAAATTATTTTATCAAAAATTCGGTACGTGCAACTGAAACTACACTCATATACTTTAAAATAAAATTTAAAAAAATTATTTCAGAGCTCCCGTTCAGGCGCAGCACGAGCGCCCGTGCACCCATGTTTTTTCAGACGAGGTGCACATCAATGAGTACTGAAGCTACAAATATTAATATTATTCAATGAATTTTTTTAAATAATTTCGTAAATATATGTACTTCGCATATATAAAAACAATAATTCATACAAGCTACCAGTTTTCAAAAAAAAAATTCACAAAGAGAATTTTCGGCCGTCATCCTGATATTCCTTCTTAAATTACAGACTAAATAATTGTATTTCATATATTTTTCGATATACATTTTTACTTTTACCGCTTATTACGCTTTTTTTTTTTTACTTTAACTCTGCCTTCTACTATTTTATTATACAGGATGAAGCATTTAAAACAGGTCACCTGAATTCGCTTGTTTTTAACAATAGAAAGAAAAATGTTAATAATTATTTTGTAGGGGGAGGCGCAAAGGATAGGCAAAGGTCAATCTGTTTTTTTAAAATGAAATGATGTTTTTTATTTTCTATTCAATTATTTCCTATTATTTATCTTGCATGACCTTTAATTATAGGCCTTCCTACACGGTCAGTAATACCGAGTCAGTATTTCTAATCATTATTACTGACAGTATGCATTAGTTTTTACAATCTTATACAATTAGGTATTATTGACAGGGAATGGAAAGTTACTGTTTAAAAATAACAAGTTACAGTTACTCGTTACCGAGTAAAAAAAGTAACGAGTTACCGTTATCGTTATTCGAAAGTAACTTTTCGTTATTTTTCCGTTACTTTTTAAAAATCAGTCTGAAAATGTACTTTTGCAGTATTTTTTGTTTAAACGTTAATAAAAGCAATATATATATAGCATGTATAACATTGACACCATATAGTTTTATATTTTAGTTTTTTTTTAAATACAATTTCGTAATTCTAAAACCTTTAAAATATGCAGCAAACTGAGATATACACATATGTCCGATGTATCACATAGAAGATAGAAGTGCAAAATAATTCCTGAAATAATGATACTGTATATATTTTTCAGCTGTCAAAGACTTCAGGATCGCTACAGCAGTTGACAGCTAAAATATTTCAGGAATTTTTTTATACTATGTAGAAAACTAGAAGATTATATAGGATTGTATACAACGATCTGAATCACAATATAAGTTAGAAATTATAAGGAAAATTAAGAAATACACATAATCTCTTTATTATAATACAGCTATATTTTTACTTAATCTATACTTTTAAATGTAAATCAAATATTTTAAGAGAAAGAAAATTATAACGCTATAATTAAAATATATAACAGAAGTTTTGCAAAAAGGGGCGTTTTCCAATTGCTTAACATAAATGTATACAGAAATGTACAGAGTAAAGCTTTTTACACAGCTCAATTAGAACAAAATATGTACGATCTTTAGCTTTTAAGTTAAACTAAATGTAGCTTGTACGCCTGTATTATAAATAAAAACACTCAATGTCCTACAACCACATTTATAGCTGTCGTAATTAATAACATGTAATTGTTATATAACAGAATAACGTATCCAATCGTATGCAAATTAACGATAAAAGTAACTGTAAATTTCGTTATCGTTATCCAAAAAATGTAACTACGTTACCGGTATAGACAAAAGAACAAAGTAACGCAGTTACCAGTAAAGTTACCAAAAAAATAACTTGTAACAGGTAACTTCGTTACAAGTAACGAGTTACTTCCATTCCTTGATTATTGATAATATTTCACTTCAGTTTGACGTGATTTGACGTATATTATTATCTATGGCGACATCTTAAGGAAAAAGCATGTATTTAAATCCAAATCATTGTTAGTATTCTACGTCAATTCATTAATATTAACCACACATAATCAATAATATTGTCAGTATTTGATACTGACAGTATTACTGACCGTGTACAGAGGCCTTATAAGTCACTGTTCGTCTTAAAATGCTCTATCAGAATGTGAATAAAAAAAACATCATTCTATTTAAAAAAACAGATTGACCTTTGCCTATTCTTTATGCCTCCACCTACAAAATAATTATTAACATCACATTATGTGAAACCAAGCAACTTTTATCGAGTTATTCATGTGACCTGTTTTAAATGCCTCACCCTGTATATCATATTATATGTTTTACATCATATTTTATATTACTTTACAACGTACGGTCTTATATTTGTAAATAAAATTTATTTAAACGGTAAAACATGGGTTAAGATAAAATTACAATAATAATAGTATTGTACAAAATATATTGAAATGTGAAACAATAAAGTCACAGTAATAGATTAAATAAATCCGGAATTGCACATTTATATCGAATTAAGAGTTGCGTCAAAAAATAAAGTTATGTAAATGAAATTCAAAGTAAGTAAAGATATAAATGTGCAATTCCGGATTTATTTAATCTGTTACTGTGACTTTATTGTTTCACATTTCAATATACTTTGTACAATATACTATTATTATTGTAATTTTATCTTAACCCATGTTTTACCGTTTAAATAAATTTTATTTACAAATATGCACTGAAGAGCACAAAATTGTGATCGAAACATGCGTTTTATGTATGTTATGTACTGTGAATAATAGATTAAATATTATAATATTGTATCATTATATTACGCACGTCTACGTATATATATCTGCGTTGATTATTATATCGTCTTATCTTTCCTTCATTTTATTGAAATTTATCTATTAATGAACCAATTATATTTATAATCTTTTGATAATAGTCAGATATCATTTGTACAAGAAACATACAACAAAATATCGACATGCATTTTAATTATCTCTTCATTTTAATATCTCTTATCTCTGGCATCGTCGATTTTACATTTTGTTAACTTACATCCAGTTCCTTTTTGTTGTTAATAAGATATAAGAGCGTACATACCGTTGCCATCTCCTTTTCGTGATATTCTTGGACGTACAATGCATGACTCCAGACACGTTTTTCTTGAGCTTTCAGACTCGGCGTCTAAAAAATCAGGATTCATCCGATGCAGCATTTTACGGCTGTCGATCCGAGGAATGTCCAAACGCGATACTTATAGTCTGTAATAGTAGTAACGTCTCTGTGTCCACGGAGTGGGGTCCATCCACGGTATGACAAGAACTGTACATGCGTTTCAAATACGTTTATATATACATATATAGAATTAAATAAGAATTATTAATTCATACGCATTTATAAATGTTGATGTTCTGAAGTGTGAGTAATGGAAAAATTACGTCTATTGCAAATACTTACGTGTATTGCAAAGCTTAAATTCATAAAATCATGATCATTATAATGATCAAAGTACGTTACTTTATAATGTTTAATTATTAATAATAACACATTAATAAAATTTTAAAAATAATTTTAATGTTCTAATTATTAAAAAACCACATATTGTATTATGATCTATATTGCATAATTAGATTCCTATACTGTACAATATTTTTTCTGTTTTACGCAGATTATTTCCCGCTTTAGAACTTCTTCGTGACGTTACTGTTATATAAATATAAAATATACATATACATATAAATATACATATATACACTACGCCAAGATTAAGAGAATCCTTTATTCTGCCTATCAAAAATAAGTAATTCTTAAAAGAGCGTATAACTTTTATTAAAAATAATCATACAATAAGAGATGATTAAAAAATTATTTTATATCTTAAAGTCTGTACTTTTTTGATCAATATTTTATCGAGTTGTACAGATTTAAATAAAGAATCGGGAAATCTCAAAATTTTGTACAAACTTTGCAAAATTCTGTATGACGTGGATTAAAAATCGTATATAAATGCAGATTATTGTGTACTTTTAGAAAGAGCTTTTCTTTTTATTCGCGTTCTACTTGTTGATTATTATGTGATTTTTTTCACCGAGTTATTAAATATAAAAGCAAGAAACTATCTTTCATTATATATAAGGGAGAGTGGTCTATATCGGATCTATTTGCAGTTTTTGTTCTCTACAAGGCATAAATAAAGTCCGATCATAAAACCAATAGTGCCAAGATCGAAAGATCATTTAATTTCCTTCATTTTTGCTTCAGACTATTTTGATGTATCTCTTACTTGTGTCGAACTATAATGAAAAATGTAAAAATGCATTTGTCCGATTTGGAACTATGAGTTCCAAATTGGACCTCTCCTATTTTTACGGACTTTTAGGTAGAATTTTAAAATATTTTAATTAATTTTTTTGTTAGTATTGAGTAAAAACGAGCAATTTAAGACTCAAAGATAAAAATACTGTTTATATTATTAGAATTAAAATCAATAAAAAATTCCATCAAGTCTGAGTCTGATGATATGTATGTACATGATATTTTATTGATTTAGTGTTCCTTAGACCAGATCTTGTCGATCACCAGTACTACAATCAAGTTGTGGCGAATTTTCTTTCTTTGATGAATTAGCTGGCTTACTCATCTTCTTAGTGTTTTTTGTATAGGTCCGATTTGGACATCCAAAGAGAGGTCCGTTTTGAACACGGGTTCTTTCGAACTATTGAAACAAATTTTACAATAAACCGCAAAAATAATCACAAAACTCTGATATTTTTGAATTCTACACTCTTTAATTATCTTAAATCAATTATTGTTCAAATTTTTAACATCTTTTAAATAAGGATTTACAAGGATTTTCTTTTTTAAAAAAATTTTCGCATGATAGCCGAAAATACATATTTGCGTCTATTCTATGAACGTCATGATAGAATACTGCCAAACTGCTGTCACATGTTCAGTGTCTTATAAGGACTTTACATTATAAATAGCACGCAAATCTGCTTAACCGTATTTATTTAAATTAAAGAGATCCGGTTTGGAACACGGTTCCAATTTAGGACATTCTTCTTCCCTATGCACTATACCAAAATATTATTTATTATGTATATATTGTATATGTAATATATGTGTGCGTGTGTACACTCGCGTGTGTATGTGTATGTATATGTATAATACTAGGACAACAAATATGCATAATACATACTTTAAAAATACACTTGTGGAAAGAAGATGTGTAAGGATATATGTTTCGTGGAAAACTAAAGCCATACCTTCAGAACTGAAAGCCAAATATGTAAAATCGTCCATCACGTGATACCTACGCTTCCTGAGTGAACTGTTGATCCGCAGGTCATCGCATTAATTTTAAATCATTATGACGACAATTTGATATTGAGTCTTAACTACAGAGAACTCAAGATGGATGGTAAGATCCATGAATTGGGTTATATGTGCTAATGTTATTCGAGCTGTTTCTGTAATTTGTGATTTTAATTTCAGTGATATATTTTTTTAGAAAAATTAAAATCGATTTCTTATTAGCAATTCTGTTAAGAAACAAAAGCACATTTACGATTGATTTAATTAGTGGTTCATGATTAATTTAATTAGTTACCTACTTGCTTTCCTTTTACTTTCTTAAGACTTAATTCTCTGAAAGTCTTTCATACACAGTGCAGAATGAAAGAAAACAGGTGAGAAAATTATTATAAAAGTATTAAAATATTATGTTAAAGAAAAAAATATTAAGATAAAAATTAAAAAAAGTAGATATTATGGCTTAATAAATTAAAAATAAGATATAATGTAAAGGCTACGAGCCAAAAATATATATTTAGATCAATAATAAAACACTATATTACATCGAGACGTTATAATCGAAAGATATAAACATTATTGCAAAGACAAAAAGTTAACAGACGTTTCAACCTCGCTCGGGTCATCTTCAACGTTTAAACGTGTAAATTCGAATAACAACATATATAGCGAACCTTATAAAATAGTGAATTTATATATAATTTATATATAATGCACCCTTCTTAGCAGCATTACATGAGATGTTGCTGATAATTATTTGATAATAATCTTATTCTCTGCAATGGAATGATGAAAATCCACGGTTACATAACTTTGATAGTGTAGAGGTACAATCAAAGGCTTAATCACAATCAAAGGCTTAATATATTGTAAAACAGCAACATTATAAAGTTATATCCAGTAATTTCGTCAATGTTTTAAATTAAGTCAAGACAATGCGTTCAGATATGAAAAATGATGTTGTTGAGTCATTATTTTAAAACGTTATAACTGACAATCAGAGAAAATTGTTTTAGATTGGTTTAACAATTTTCTCTGATTGTGCGATTAAATTCACTATTTTATAAGGTTCGCTACATATGTTGTTATTTGAATTTATACGTTTAAACATTGAAGATGACCCGAGTGAGGTTGAAACGTCTGTTAACTTTTTGTCTTTGCAATAATTTTTTTATATCTTTTGATTATAATGTCTCGATGTATTTTATATAGTGTTTTGTTATTGATCTAAATATATATATATATATATATTTTTGGCTCGTAGCCTTTATATTATATCTTATTTTTAAAAATTAATACATATGTTAAGTATAATATTAAATAAAAGTAAAATTTATTGTACCAAATACTAAAATAAATACTTATTATTTTTTAACCACTTAAATATTATTTAAATCGAGCCATAATTCAAATATGTAAGAGGATAATTGATTTGGCTGCGAGCTACTACGCTCACAAATTTAGGAAGTACATATAAAAAACACACTGTTTCCTTTCTCGATCAAACGAGCTAGATAAGTATTATGAAAATTATAAATATACCATTACTTAAAATTTGTACTTTAAAATTAAAAAAAAATCAAATAGAAATTTAATTTTAATTAACATAAGTAGGAGTCTTTAAGCTTGCTAGGTGAAATTCTTTAGATTTGTAAGGTGATTAAATTTGAATTGAAATGAGATATAACATGTTCTATTATATAATAGATTATAATGATTATATTGTAATAATAATAATATTCATATTCAAACTGTTTTATTTGACGTACATTTTATCTATCGTTATCTCACGACTGTTAAATATTAAGTACTTGACAATCAAATATTTAGGCAAAAGAAAAGAAAAGTGGTATGCTGACAATCCGAGTAATTGTCCTAAGCTGAATAATATAACTCTCTGTCGTAAATCTGTTTACTATAAATTTGAAACAAATATGCTACTTCGATAATAGTAACATAAAACTTATCTCTAGTGAAGAAAATTATTCACACAACTATTAACCTTTAACATGTGAATCATCAAAATACGCAATATATTCACAGCTTACGTAATAAATAAGAAAATCGGTACCTTTCTCGACGCCCCGATTTCCTTCAGTCTTTGAGAGAACACATACAATTATACACATATACATATATTAATAATATAATATGCAACTCATCCCTTCTCCATCCCCAGCTCAGTCCACGTACGTTAATCTTTAATACTTGGATGACCTACTTGTACGAAGCTTGGGATACTTAATTTTCTTACGTTATCAATCGCGATCAGACACGAGTAAAGAAAGTAACAAAAAGAATGAATTTTAATTAGAAATGGTTTTCTGTTTCAATATTGACAGACACGGACAATCCATAATGATAGCTGTTCACGGAATAAAGAATCAATTACAAGGAGGAAATAACAATAAAAATATCGGATTTCCATTCCACTCTTGTCTGCTTTAAGAGCGTTCTTCCAACAATTGCATGGTTCGATAAAAGAAAAGAAGCTCAACGAAAAGGAGAATGGTTTCTCGTTTCTTTTCCTTTTCGTTGTTCGAGTCGAAAGATTTGAGATCGTAACTCGATTGTGTAAGTACGTTAAAACAGCCTTTTTGCAGCTTTAATCTCCAATTTCGCGAAATCACAAGTCGCGACATTTTCAAGATCAAAGTTCAGCGTCCTTGAAAACCTGTATTTAACATCCATAGTGTGGACGTCACGTAAAGGTTGTACAAAATTTATTACTTCTTGTTTTTATTTCGAATTTGCAAAAAATAGAAATTTACTTTTTGCGAGGCTATATTATTCAAACGAGTGAATAACATTATAAACCGTGCTGCAAGTTGTCTCTGACGAAGGAAAATATTCGTCGGTCTTCTCTATACGATAGACGTATGCACATATGAACTACACGTTGCATATTGTGTGTAAATGATACACAAATGATGGCATAGTCTGGCATGTTTCGCGTTCCGACGCAATATTCTCACGCGTCGACACAACGAAAAGAAAAAATGTTCGTCCATAGTTTTCTGTCCCAGGGACAGCATCACGGAGTATGATTGTAGCGTTCGCGAAGACCGCTCCAATGTCTTCCTTTGATTCCTTTACATTTTATCATCCGCGAAGTGTACTTCTCCTTGTATACGTACATAAAAAGCACGAAGCTGGGAAACGTACAAGATGTCGTGTGTAAATTTACATATTTATTTATTCTCGAAAGAACTATTGCAATGCAGAGGAAAAACGCGCATCTTATATCGTAATACTTTTACGTTATTTATATGATATGGGAGATCAATAATAATTAATTTATCTAAAACGAATAATACGTGATCCGTTACGCTATTACATCGAAGCGATAGGAAAATTTCTTTCACTTTGGTTAACAAAAAAGGACAGGTAGAAAAAAAAGAACATTACAAATTTCATTATATATTGTATGTAGAACACGATCGTATTATGCGTATACGTCACGTAAGTGACGAAAATGTAAATCGCATAAGTGCACGTTGCAAAATGAAGCGGAGGAGGTGCCACGAACATCCTACATGGGTGAGCCGATGGAACTCGATCTTCCGTGAAATCGAATTGCGACGCGGTTTTCTCTATACGTGGTCGACAAGGGACGAATGTCAATGTACATGTATGTTGTATTCCGCAGCAGCAAGTCGCTCCTGCTTCCAAGAAAGCACCCTTCCGCGCCGGGGTGGAATGCGAATGAGTGAAACAACGATAAAACATTGAGACATTCCGCTAGACAGATGATACGTATACGTGTATTATGGAAGATTCGGCGTGGCTGAGACTCTCTTCCATTTAGGGAACCAGATAGAAAGGCACATACACCAAACAAGTTTGTCTGGAAAGTGGGAAAAAATTTATATGATGTATATTTTGATTGGGAATAGAGAGAATATACATAGAGAATATAAATAGAGAGAATATATTTTGATTGGCTCAATCAGCGCTGTTCACATGTTCTCATTTAGATTTAATTCTTATAAACTTTCTACAATAAGCCATTATACCTAAGCTTGTCTTTTTAAGCCTTAAGAAATTGCTAAGCACAGTCGAATGTGAGAAGAATAATCGAGTTATACTAATAATTAGAGTTATACTAAAAGTTATAATAAGATTCTTGCATAACACATACTGCATAAGGCATACAAAATCAATTACAATCAGGGTCTTTTATTTCATGGAAAGGAAGGAAAGGAAAGATTTTGATTGGTTCATTTTCTTATGTATTATGTATTATGCGTTATGCAAGGCTCTGTATTCTTGTCTTCAACATACGATTTTCCGGTCCTTTATTATAATAAGTTATTCATGTCCCGTATTCATTTTCATCACTTCAACAAATATTCAAAAATTCTTAAGCGACTCTTACTCGTACATATATTTTAACATTTTTAGGAAGTATTTATAAGACTGTGTATTTCAAAAGAATGTATATAAATGTTATGACAATTGCTTAATGCTCCTAGTTTAAAAAAAGAAAAGAAATGTACATAAAACGAATGACCCAATCGAATTGTGTGTACTAAGAAACGTAAACAAGAATATATGTACGATGATTGAATAAAAACGAATTTTGCGTCACATATGATACAATTTTACCCACTTTTTACGAAACAAATCTATAGATATTTTTTAATTGATTTTTATGTTCTGCTCCATGATCTGCTTCCTTTTATTTATTGTGTCTAGACAATGAAATTATTATTATTACTATTATTATTATTATTACATACGAATTGATTTCGATAAAAATTTTTGAAAAAGAAGATTTATTTCTAAGTTTTATAACATGATTATTTCATGTTAATAATTTATTTTAGAGTGAAAGCTTTATGATTACGGAACTGTATTGCTCTTATCGGTATTTACATTTTAGTGATATATTGTACAAGACGACGAGAGGCAAGGAAGAACTTCCGAGTTTACGTGGGAGAATCTGTCACCTATATAGTTTGATGAAAAATCGCTAATCGCGTCATTCGTATCGCACCTGACGCCTCACAATGCTCAAGATTAAATTTATGTCAATGCAATTCTATATACAACTATTATTTATTAACAATTAAGCTGTGTACACGATTTATTTTTTCTGCTCGTGTGTGTTTCAATAAATTATTAAAACTACACGACATAAAATATAGAATTTTTAGTAATTCTATGTAAATCCAGCGAGGAAAAAGTACGTGTGTTGTAAGCTTTACTTACATTCAGTATTTATCAAATTAAGCTAATGTAAATATCAGGCTATTTATTTGTTTATGCATATATGTATACTTGAAAAGTGCATAGTGCAACTAAATCTCTTTAAAACCCCTAAGCGCTTTTCAATACTGGCATATTATTCGAGAGATGTATAGAGTGGAAAATTGTATTATATTACTGACACATTAAGCATTCCATTATTAAATTAGTTTAATTAATATAATGAAATATATTTAATAATTAAATAATTAAGTAAAAAATATGTAAAAATTAATTAATTCATTATTATCATCATTTTGGCATGATAGCCCTTTGTGGATTAGAACCTGCTCAAAAAATTAAATAATTAATTATTATATTCATTTATATAATTCAGTAATCTATTTTTAGAATTGAATAAATTTCACATATTTGTTTATTTCTTCAAAAAATTTGAAAATCTTTTAGGTTCTTATCTTATTGCTAAAATCTACATGCTTTGTTTCTATTGATAAATATTTGAATTGCAAGAAATTGTAGTAAGAAACAAAGTTGTAGAAAACAAGAGTCTAAACGCAATAAATAGACCAGAATTATGTAAATATTATTAAAATTTTCTTTGAAATGAATGCGCTTATTATTAGGAGGAGCTTTTAAAGTTTACTGAAGTCTTTTGAGAGAAAATTATACAAAAGTACAAAATATGAACGTGATCTTTTTATTGAGATAAATAAAACATGAGTAGACATATAAAAAATTATTTCAAGAAAATTTTCCGACATCTCTTAAGTAGGATACACGAGTAGTTCCACGTGTGTAACCACATAAATTGCATACAATTTACTACACATTCTGTGCATACGTAAATTGTCTACCATTTTTTACTGCTACACATTCCATTAAAATTTATAAATAAGAGATCTGCCTGTATGAGCCTGTATGATTTTATCTTGATAATAACATAATTTTTCTACATAAAATAATTAGGTATAATAACACATCGTAAGATTGACATGAAAAATAAAATCCTTTGCATATATATATATATGCATGCACACGGTAGTTAAACAATTATTTATTTTTTTTAGCCTTCAGAATTCTTGAAATTAAGGAGGCTAATTAAAAACTTTGTTGAAAATTATAATAACAGATATTCAAAAAATTATGTTAAAACTACAAATATAAGAATAATATAAATAAAAAATGACCTTTTATATAATTCCGATCGATAAGTGTAGGTATTACAATTAATTCAATACATGACAATTAATATAAGTATGACAAATGTATTCCATCATTATATTATATATATAATCTTCATACGATTTATTTTATTTATATTAGATATTATTTTATTTATAATATTTATTATTATCTATATTATTATTGTCTTTATTTACCGTTATTATGTCATATGTCACATTTTATGCAGAAAAATCGAATCGTCTCGTATTTCTCAGATATCCCCACAGCACTTTTGCATGCATGTCGATCTCACGTCCTCCGCGAAAGCAACAAGTTTGACCACGAATTGAGACCACGTCTCTTCGCTACATTACGTATTATACTAATAAAACTTTTATTTCGTTATATCGAATGAGAGTGTGCGTCTCATCTTAACCCTGCGTGCGTCCCGGGTGCGGCTTGGAAAGGTGAGGGGTGGCGAGAGAGGGTAAGTTACGCGTCGACGTATGATTTCTCTGGCGCCCCATGAAACGCGCATGGCAGTTGGAACGGCGCGTATTTAAGGGCTGATCTCCGGCTGTTCTCGCCACTGTCACACTGTTCTCGCCCGGGCCTCACGCCGGTCACCCTACGCGGTGCTTGTCTTTGCAATCCTTCATTCTCCTTTGCCGAGCCATCTTCCACGTCCGCGACACCCCAACGGCAATCTCTTCTTCTCGTCCATACCCCATTCATCTCGCGCGTCACATCGCGAGACATCATCCCGTTGTCGTTCTGCACGAACGTCTGTCCAAGTCGCCAAGTCAAAACTTCGGGGGTACTACATCCCTCGCGCGAATTCGCGGTTCCGTTCAGGCTGACACCAGTTCATAGTCTACCGCTGTAAGGGGGTGAAGGAGCGCAACAAAGCCGTAATAGCCTTCTGCTTTTACTGACCATCTGCTCTTGACGACCACCTTCTTTACTATCTTTACATTTTCGCCAGGTTGGTACCGTTTCGTTGAACGTTTAATTTTAATGGACTTTCTATATACAATAAGCATTACTTAAGCTTAAAGTCTTAAGCCGTAAGAAATTGATCAATTACAGTCGAATGTGAGAAGAATAAATAATTTCTTACGGTTTAAGACTTAAAGCTCAGGTAATGGCTTATTGCAGAAAATTCAATTTTAATTCATTTGTGTGCGCACGAAGTGAAAGATTTTTCAAGAAAAAAACATGTGATATGATCTGGATTCGCGTTTTTTTAAACATTCATATGCAAAATATTAATATCTTTTGCAGAATCTTCTTTAAAGTCACAGGTTCAATAAGATACGTTAAATATAAATGTAGATTTATTGATATAATTATATATAAAATTATAATACCATACATAGTATCGTAAATATACACGGTAATTTATTATGTAAATATAATTAATATATAAATATTATCATCATGTAAATATAATTATTATGTAAATATAATTAATATATAAATATTACCATATATAGATGGGTTTGATATGATAATTAAGATATTAAGTGCCACATACAATTCTATTTCATCGTGGTTAAAATTCTGTTTTCTCACATCTGCAAAATTTATTATATGAAAATATATAATAAATATATAATAAATTTATAACGAAAATACAAAACATTAAAAAAAAGAACTCTTCGATATTTCTACTTTACTTCTCAACATTCTACAAAATAGAAACTTGTACAAAACTTAACAATTTCGTATATTGTGTCATTTAATACTCCTGATATGAGGACAAGCTTTTATGTTTACTTTTAGTTTTAGGGATTGGGTGTATCCACAACCTACTCTTTTCTAGAAATATCTTATTGTACACCCACGAAGAATATAACTTCATTAGGGATTGAAATGTTAAAGCGGCTTCTCGAGGCAATCCAGCAAAAGTAATTCGTTTCAATGCATATTTTTCTTTTTCAATGATTATATTTATTCCATCCGCAGCCAACGTTTGTTCGTTATTTATTATTAGCGTAACATGTGCGTATTTGAAGATAACAACAAAGTACGATATTGCGTTAAAAATGAGTACAAATATAATTTTTTATTAAATTTTAAATTTTAAAATCATTATACAGAAAATTATTATTTGTATAGTGATATACAGAAAATTACAGTATTATTATTAACAGTAGTGTCAATTGGCTTTTTGTTTTATATTGTTAAGATTACGTTTTTTTTTAACACTTCCTTGGAAGTTCTTGTCGATTGGCAAATTGGATCGTTTATTTATGTCATTATTAAATAACTATACTTCACGTTGCACAGAATATTTTAAAATTAAGGAAAATAGAAATATATTCCTTCGAAAATTTCGATCTGGATGGTAAAGATATCTTTGAGGCACTAATAAATTCTTAAATTACAAAGAAACACAAAAAATGAGGAACTTTTCCGCGAATTAAATTCGAGAGGAACAAGTGCAAGGCATTATTTGGTGCTCAATATGAAGTAGATTTTATAACAGAACTTTTAATTAGAAATTTAATTACGGCGATATAAGAGCCAAAGTACGAAAAGTTGTGATAAATCGTGATCTGTCTAGGATTCTCATTTGAGAAAAATTAATTTTGAATGTTTTAAGATGAAAGACTGTGCGCACAATTTTACAATAATTTCAAGATTCTGTACATATCATGTACTGAAAGCGCATAAAACTTATATACAGATGTGGAGGAATATCTAATGTTTTTCAGGAGAAATTTTGTAATTCAAAGTTTGACATCTTAAGTTCGCATTTGAACAAGGTGAATGAAATTGATGGCGAGCGTTTTAAATTTATTTGACTATTTACTAATGTGAGAGCTCATTTATTTTTAAAATGTCAAACTCGAAAATTGATATCTTCAGAAATATGGGATAAACCATTATTGGATGCTAGTTCTCGATACAGTCGTGATAAATGCATTTCAAATGATCTTGCAGTTCGACGTGTAAATAATGAATGCTTTGAAAATCCGAGATGTTTGTAGATTAACGAGAATTTATATTTTGTGTATAAATTTATTTTACAATAAATACACGTAATCGGGGTTGTTATAAGATTAAAAATCAAAGAAAAAATAAGGGAATTGTCAGGGAAACAGTCAAGAAAATTAGAGAAAAGTTAATGAATTTTGCAAAATTTTCTGAAAGATTAAAATTTTTAAAGAAATTTAATGTATAATATATCATATCTATATAATATATAGTTTTAAAATATTACTAATATTTAAAAATGGAAACAGTGTAAAGTGATTAATTAATCATTAATAATAATTTACATTGCTATGTTAAATTAATTTCTCAACATTAACGGTTTCCAAACAAGTATACAAAAAATTTCAAAATATTGAAAGTCAGGAAATATCAATTTTGTCTGGAAATCAGGAAAACGTTATGGATGAGGAATTTGACAAACCTATTAACATTAGATACGTTATACAGAGTAGGAAAGGGCACTACGCCGATCATAACGAGAGATTGATTTTTCGTTTCTTAATTTGCGCTTTATTATCCGTAAAACGATGCACGTTCTGTAATATGCGTTGAATGAACATAACAACTGGATTACGAATCGCATACCAGTATTGATTTAATCAATTTTCTCTGTATCTATCATATTACGTTGTATTACTATCTCTGTATAATACGCTGAATTACTATCTCGCGCAATAATTTATAAGCTCGGACTGTATAAACGAGATGTAGCACGTGGCAGTTACAAATATCGTTCTCATTAGCATTCAATTAACGCAGGCCCTTAATTAATTATGTGCGCGATTCAACGTTTCTATCTTTTCTTTTCACTCGTTAGTCTTTACTTTCATCTTCCTTCAGCGCGTTAATTGGAATCACCGCAAAGATGGTACGGGTAAAAAGGAATAAAAGGAAAAATCGCAAATTAGCTGTTATTTTAATAAAACAACTTTGTGTGACAATTGTTTTCTATATTTTTTTGCGTAAGATACTAATTAATTTTCCCAAGACTTTCATCACTTGGACCTTAAAGAATAGATTAGAAAAGCGAATTTCGCAAATCTTAAAAGCTATTTTAAATATATATGCCTTTTTCTTTCTTCTTTTCATAAGCGGTATTATTACATACAATATTATCGTCTCATTATCTAACCTTTACAAAAATCTAATATTGGCTAATGTTAAAAGACAGTAATTAATTAGTTATTTTAAGTATTCAAAGCTGTTCTTGAATACTTTTTGTACTTCAGATAAGTAATTAATTACTCTTTTAGTAATGAATGGCCAATATATTTATATTATAATAGATCTCTGTAAGAAAAGGTTTTTAATCACTGCTCGCATATATTATGAATCTTAATACTATATATATTACAGTATTTTTAATGATATCTCATAAAAAACTATATAGTCTTCAAACTCAAAAATTCATTCTCATCTAAATAAATATTGAGAATTGCGCTCTTTTCGCTTTACAGCTTTAAAATGGCGACGGAAATAAATCCGGGAGTGACCTTATTATACTGAAATTTTTGATATTTCGAAAGCACGTGGAAATTTTGCAGTAGCTAATATCGCGTGTGTAAACAGGTAGAGAATCTTGTTATATGGACTTCCTGTAATAAATTATTATCTTTATTAGGGAAATTTGATCCTAGTACTAGCCAATTAACATAATCACTTTTATTTCCAATATTAAAAATATTATTAATCGTACTTTTAATACTCAAAATAAGTGATTAATTGGCCAGTACTAGTATTAAATTTTTATAAGTTTTAAGAAATTGACCAATCATAATTGGTTAATCTTCTACATTTATAGAGAAAAATATTTGTTTGAACTAGAGAGTTACATTTATATTTATTGTTTCTTAAACAATAAATGTAAATAAAACTTGAGTTCAAACAAATCTTTTTAATTTTAAATGAAATATATTTTGCAATAAAAAAAATTTAGTTTTTATGCACAATCATATTCTTAATTCGAACATTCATTTGATTGGACTATTTCGATGCATAAATTTGTTTAATTTAAAGAAACTTTTTCTTTGTATTCAATTGTGATTGCTCAATTTCTTACAACTTAATATTTAAAGCTTATGTAATATTGTAAGAGTTATTAAGGTTTATAAAATTTATAATACTAAAGGAAAGATCACAGAGTCTTGCATAACATATAATGCATAAGAAAATGGACCAATTAAATTTTATTACATTCTTCTATTTCATGCATGAAATAAAAGACTGATTGGTTGATTTTCTTACGTTTTAAGCGTTATACAAGGATCTGAGCTCCGACCTTAACTTTCCGAAGATAAACGCGACCACGAATGCACTAATCTCTTTGGTTTCGAGGGGTTGCGCGGGCAGAACGGGCGAATCGTGCACGACGGGTTCTGCCTCTATAATACCGTACGCAACTTTCGCAAGTTTAATCGCGATCGTAATACGGGAGACACTAACTCGTAATTCCGCGTCCGTATCAACATTCATACCGTCCGTGGACATCTTCCTATATACGGAATGTCGTAATTCTCCTGTGCATCGCATTAAATTGCGCTAGTTTTAACGAGTATGACTGTTTCGGCGCCACCATTCCACTTGATCTCATCCTGAAACAGCGCGAGAGAGTTTCGGAGAGGCTGGACGCTCAAAATGATAAGATCGATCGGTGACGTCTCGTTGCTCGTTTGACATTATCTTGTGAACGACGTACGTCTCAACGTTCGTCCTGAGATAATTTCCGCTATCTATTGATAATCGTGAAATTCTCTCAGTGGTTGCTCATCGGAAAGCTTAAGGAATTATCTATTCCTTCTATTAAAAGAAAATGAATAGTCCTTCTATTAAAAAAGAAAAAAGTTATAAACGAGATCGCAATAAAGGAGGATTTTAGGTAGCTAGAATATCACGTTAAATTGATAGCCTCATTAGAACTTTAGTGAATACAGACACAAGGCTCATTAATGTCATATTTCTTCGTATTAGACTCATTATAAAAGCTTTCTTTGACACTCATTGGTAAATTACATTTGCTTTAAAAGTATGAAAATATGAAACGTGCAATCACAAAAAGCGTTGTTATATAATCTCCGTCTTGATGGACTTTTATAATAGCTTGTATGCACAAGTAGTAGAAAGCGCCTAATTTAAAGCCGTACTCTTTAAAATACAATTAACGTAAAGTAAACAGATTCTTCAATTAAAAAAGTTTCATTATTAGAAGTAAATTCTAGCGTACACTGCAAATCCAAATGTGCAAAAAGTGGCTACAGTAATACAGGTATATGTAATTGATTACTCATTATAAAAAAGTTAATTTACACATTTAAAAGTATGATATAAGTCATTTTTTTCACTTATAGATTTGCAGTCCAACTGTCTCGGAATGAAAAGCGAAGAGATTTTTTTGTACACATGCTCACATAAGTGATTTATCTGCGAGGCAAATTCATGTTTGATGTCCTCTTTTTTTTCTCTCTTTCTTTTTGCTGAAGTTGCTAGATTTATTGGAATTGTGCACGTGATAACGTACGGATTACTTGACGTAATAAAAGCAAATGACATTTAAGCTGGAGAATATGACGTAATACAATTATTACGCTTGTTGGGTACAAAATATCATATAAAGCAAAATCTACGAAATATGAAGGTTTCTAGAACAAGCCGACTTCCGGTAGAAGTGATGTGGAGAACATTAATAGAGAATTGATATCGACGATCTCTTTCACAATTTCTCTCCGTTGCCTCGCAGCTAAAATCATTTTCGACATCTCTCGAATAAGAGAAATATCGGAAATAATTTTTTACGCACTTTACATGAATTTATGGACAATGATGTAGTACAAATACAAGATAGTAGATAAATAAAAAAAAAAGATAGGAAAAAAGAGGGAGAGAGATTGAGAGGAAGGATTACATTTCTACACTGCAGGCATGAAATCGATCGAGCCAGAAAATTGGGGCAACGTAAATTCAGGAATTCTGATACAATGAACATAGGTATTTGTTCAGTTTGGTATAATATAAAGTTTTTAAAATTCGATCATCATTTTATGACATAGTAAGACCGAATAGACTTTCAAGATCATATCGAGAAGTAAAATCGAATACATCGAATATGTTAAGATTTTTATATATTATGTTCATATTAACATAAATAGAAAAATATGTTGAAGATATTACTGTCGCGCGACATTTAATCTCAATTACATATATTGTTCTTGCTGTAGTCATTTCAGGCAGATAAGCTTAATAATTTTTTTAAATTAAATACATTGTCTTTTCCTTGCTTATGAAAATCAGTTTCTGAGAAAAGAAAAAGAAACGAGTAAGAGAGTATCTAAAATTCTCGATCCTTTCGGATAACACATCTGTATGATTGCTCTCGGTGGCGAAAGAACGTCTCGTCATTTTCCCGCTTCTGCGATATTAATATTTCATCGCACTTTCAAACCTAGCTACGTGAAGTCGATTCGTGTAATATGTGTAGTAGTATGATTCGTACGATACCATATGTACGGTTCGCGCGATATGTATTATTCCAGCGATATCGGAGAGACGGAGAAGACTCGAACATAGCCGATACTTTCAAAATACATGTGTGCTATGCGTATGCATAACGTTACTCGTGCATTAATGATTCAAGAGAGATTTCAGGGCACAATATATGCAATATGTGTCGATGTAGTCTGTCCAGATCTATATCTTTCATATACATATATTTATTTTTTCATCTTTTTTCGCATGATTTTCGCAAAACCTGACTCCTTCAATTAAAGGCCTCTGTACACGGTCAGTAATACTGTCAGTATCAACGAATACTGACAATATTATTGATTGTGTGTGGTTAATATTAATGGATTGACGTAGAATACTGATAATGATTTGGATTTAAATACATGCTTTTTCCTTAAGATCCATGTCGCCATAGATAATAATATACGTCAAATCACGTCAAACTGAAGTGAAATATTGTTAATAATATACCTGATCGTATAAGATTGTAAAACCTAATGCATACTGTCAGTAATACTGATCAGTATTACTGACCGTGTAGGAAGGCGTTCTTTAATCCTCCAGAGCTGACAGTGGATCCAACAATTCATTATAATTATAAATCTCTTTATAAAAAGTGTCAAACAATTTAATTTCCTTTGTATAATATTTGCAAATTTAAATTTTTATTAAAATATGTGCTTATAGCAAATTTGATTAGACACACTAATGCATATTGAAGCTGTTCTCTGATTTAATCTGTATACAAAAGTAAAATATTTCGAACTATAAAATACAGATTTTACTTAATAGCACAATAAAATATATTGAGGATTTCTTGATTTAATCAGTTTTTATATTTATATTAAACACATATTTCAAGTCAATTTATGACAATTTACGACAACTTTAATGTGCACTATACATTGAGTACCAATCCAATCGAATTTGTTTCGTATTTCTTTTTTTTTATGATAAATTATGTCAATTTAATTTCTTGAAATTAATTAGTCAATTTCTGTCAATTTACATGAATTAAATAGATCTTACAAATAGTTAGAGTTAACGTCAGTAATTGTGTTACAAAGTTCAGTGTCAGCTCCGGAGAGTTAATTACATTTATTATTTTTATTATTATAGGAGTTTTACATATATGCATTTTTTTTATTTTACATTTTATCAAGAAAAATACGAATATCTGTTTATGTATTTTTTTTAAATATACGTATTTCATAATATTATAATTCTCGCGTATATATTAAAGACAGTTTCTGCTTTCAAATTCAAACTTATACTTTCACGTTAATAGCAATAGCGTTTCTATTCTTTTGCAAAAAAGGGCGATCGGTGTTTACCACAGCATATTAATTATCTTTGTTCATTCTTTCCTAATCGCTCTTAAGAACATTTAAGAACACGATAGAACGGAATTAAGTTTCATAATTACCTTTTGGTCATTATCTTTCTTTGAAAATTTCCGATGCTCGCCAAAATTTCTCTCTCGAAAGCTTCCGATCTATTTTCAACCGCATATCTTTTATCGTTATGCCCGATTTTTTCATGACTGCAACTGCGTTAAGTCTAAAACGCTTAGTACTGCCGACAATGATATGGATATAGGGGGACGTACGCATATCGAAATGATTGAAAACGCACGTTTTTAGCATTGAGTCGTATTACCTATTCGTCGTATCGCCAATATTTACGCACACGTGCTCTCGCAGCTGGTGATAAGCGAGTGCAAACAATGCTACAGTCGTCTCTTTAAATCTTCACGTTTTAATTTCGATATTCCATCAAAACAGAGTTAAATGTTAATTAAATCGAATCTCAGTTAAAAGCAAATTAAATTGAATTTAGACTGATTGTGAGACAACATGCGCTATGTTTAACACAAAGACTTCTTTGTTCGAAGTTATTCTTTAACACCTAAGAAGAATAAGAAATTCAAAATAATGCCAATTTGATGCCATTGACCGATTATTGACTATAGATTTGTCACTTTGTCATAATTTAATATGATATTATATATTTCATCTTTTTTTTTTATCTTTCTTGGACGTTGTCTCTATTTCTGAAAAATATCTGAAGCACTTAATTTTTTTATATAATTGTATTAAATTTCTCTTAAAATATTTACTCGTTTTTTCGATGTGTGTGCTACCTGACGTATCATTAATCTCGTTGACTCTTCCACTCGCTTTTCCCTCCTTATTTTCATCTTATTTTTGGCATATCCTTTTGTGGACATTAAGATAAATGATTTATGCGGTCACGCCTATTTTACGAAAAGAAGAGGAATTACTTATTACAAGAATTATTTTATATAGCTTAAAATATGCAGAAAAGAATCTATTTTAAAGAATAAATAAATAAAAATTTGCTGTCATTTTGGAAAATTGGTCAAGAGATACTTCCTGGACACTGTAATGTAAATAAAAAGATTTTACAATCTCTTCTGAATATTTGCTTGCGTCAAGATGTGTCTTCTTAAAAAAGAGAGGATTTCTTGAAATATGCATATACTGTTTCTTCTTCTTCTTCTTCTCTCGAGACTTGAAGCGGTGGTTTTATTCAAGCAAATTTTACTTCCGGCGTTGTAATGTGAGTCTGTTTATATCCTATCTGTATGTGATGCTTGGCTTGGAGCATACATAAAATACGATTACCGCATTCATCAACTGTGAGCGTTGGCGAATCAGCAACAGGTTGCCTATTTGCCTCAGTGAACTTTATACCACTGGAAGGCTTACTCAAATGGAAGCTCGAAAGAAAAGGAAAAAAACGTACAAGTCTATCTTCTTTCTATATTGTTTCATTATTCGACTTGCAGACATCGAGTATTTTAAAGACAGTTGAATTTAGAACTGTATGTATCTTTTTTAATAAAAAAAGTATCAAATATATATTTAAGAATTTATATATATAAAATAATAATAAAACGTATATGAATTAATACATGTTATTTAAACATATATTAAAGTTTGCTGATGTTAGTAAAACTAGGTATATCTTGATGACTCTTGAACGATCAATATTGTTGAATATATTCGAAATTACACAATATTTTATTGATCATCTGGGGAACATGTTGAGGGTTTGTATGATACATTGTGAATAAAAAGTTCTTTGAAATATATTGTGCAACTTGTAAAATATTAATCATATCCACGGACTGACCAATATTTTACAAGTTGCACAACATATTAAAAAACTTTTGTTCACATATTGTACTACACAAACCCTCAACATTATCCCCAGAGGATCAATAAAATATTGCGCCATATCAAATATTGTTCAATGAAATTGATCGTCTAGCAGCTGCTAACATATATCTAGCTCTACTGGGTATACAGTTGTTGAATTCTGAATTAGTTTTTAAATGATTAAAGCATAACTGGAAGCTAACGTAACGATGTGTATAAGAATTTTATTAACTTTATTTCAATGTATCAACATTTCTTTAATTGTAGTGTCATGACAATTTTCGATATTTGTGAAGAAAAATACATTAAAAAACGTAGAAATAAAACAATCCTCGAATTGTTGAGAGAAAAGTTTTACCCTCCTTTATTCGCGAGTTGCTTTGAACACACACAGAACCTCGTATAAAATTTTAATGTTTTTTAAGTAATGGGAACGCGAAGTTTTCGAACGATATTACTCGTTTCTTCCTCGTACAAAGAAAAAAAGATATCAAATTTATCCGTCCTTTGTCCACAATGGAAATTTTTGCTCCAACCTTGTCTTGTTCGGCGCTATCCATTTGGACAAAGTAAAGACTGTCTAGCAGTCCGTGCACGGATATATCTATGTAACGCAATTTCTTTCCTCTTTTCCATTTGTAGGGTTTCCTCCTGTTCTTATCAATAACTTCTATTTACTTCATGTACCTTTTAGATCACGTTTTCTATTACGATACTTCACTTTTCTTTCTCGGATCACTCTTATCATTTCTAACATTCCTTTCGTATGTACCAACGAATTCATCTTACGCGCGTCTCGATGGAATACTTATGCGCTATGATATGTATTATAAATTATAATACATGTCTGGGTGTAGTATGATATCGGAAACGCGCGCAAGATAATTATATCTATTAGATAAAAAATAAAAAAAATTTATTACGTCTTCTCAAAAATATGTACCATTTTATTCAGTTTAAAATATGGAAAAAAGACAGCCTTCTATTTATGTTTTGTATTTTAATTACTAAAATTTACATTAAATCTTATTATTTGAATTACAACATACAAAAAATTTGCAAAAATTTTGATTTTAAATACAGAATAGTTTTTTTTCCATGTGCTCTATTGAAATATAATACAAAATAGACTTGTATTGCAAATACTGTATTTTAAATAAAAGTATTTGAAATATACATGCTTAGCTCTGTCTGGAGTGAATATCACTAAAAAGTGAAATCTCGCTTTTAAAGATTGAAAATTCCGTTTTTAAAGATTAAAAATTGAAAACCATTCTTTTCCAAGACCGGATCAATTTTCATTCTTTAAAGTACGTGAAATTCTACTCCAAAGAGTTTAGAGAGTAATCACTACACGAAATTTCCTGAACTGATATTTGCGAGCGTACGTACTTTAAGTCAATGTCTCAATTGTTTGTTGAAACCATACTCTTGTACCATTGTTAGCACATTGCTTATCCTATGTGGTGAGTCACTCTTAGTAAATTTCATATTTGTAATATTAAGTGGTTGCAATTTACATTTCAGAGGATAAGTTCTCTCAATGTCCAACCAAGTAATATTTGAAAATTCGACCTTGGATCTTATTTATCTCTTATGTATCGAATATTATTTTTCATGAGCGTTCTTTTTAAATATTCCTTTTACTTTATAAAACACTATATTTGCGCTCTGATTATTACGCCATACTCATTGTAATTCTATTGCTTTTAAATTAATGTTATTTTACTTAAACTTAATGTAAAATTAAACAACTCATTTTAATTTTTAAGGTCAAAATTCAAGAAATGATATTGTATAACTTAAGAAAAATTGTGAAAAATATTTGTTATAAATAATAATTTTTTAATGTTATTGAAAAAATGTTTGTATTTACTGGATCCGCGAATATATCAGTTAAGAAAGTTTTTGAGCAGTACCAATTATAATTAATTCAATTTTAATTTATTTAAATATTTTTCATTTTTGAAATAATAGTTTTTTTCATATATTTTAAGTTTTTTTAATACGATTTCCATACATATCTAAATTAAAAACCGACGAGAATAAGCCATTTACGGTCAAACTGGATCTTGAATGCTTTTAATATAATTTTCGCGTGAATTTATATACTACGCATGTAGATCCCTAAATGCGCGCCAAAATTTTTTCAGACTTACAACGCAAACTACAATTAAAAGTTACACTGATTTAAATTAAAGATGAAGTAAGGTAAATGTACCAGTTCGTGGGATACGACCCAATTGTTGGACAAATTGTGACAATTTTAAATATTAAGCTTTTGATGATATGTGTTACTCTAAATAAATTTTTAAGCAATTTTTTATATTATTTAGAAATTAAGTATTATATAATTTATTCATATTAAAAATGATACTTTTGTAAAAAAAATTTTGTTTATGGACAATTGTCCATTTATTAGGACATTCACACATATGTGTATATCAATTATTTTGGACATTCCTTAGCGTACCTGTCTACTGCAAACATATTTTGTATATATTACATATAAAACTTTATATAAAACTTCACTAATTACAATTTCGATAAACTTTTTTGAACAATCTTGATTGATAAGTAAGTAAAATGCGATTCTCTTCTATAATAAGAAAATTACTTACTATTTGTCCAATAATTGGGTCATACTTTTGTGAACACAGAGACACGTCACATTTTTTGTCCAATAATTAGGACATTTGAATCATATTATATTTATGCCTAAATACAATTTATAATAAACGCAAATAACATATTTGATAATGAATTTAGTTTCAGAAAACATCCATTCTTACTAAGCATGTGTAATAAACTAAAATTTTAATGTTTCTAAAGTTATAAATGATTTCGTCGTGCAATTCCTTAACTGTCCAATAACCGGTACATTAACCTTAGTTCAATCAGTTAACTATACGAACTTGGAGTCAAGGAAAATAATAATGAGTTTCCTTGACTATTTCATTCGTGTTTGATTTTATTAACTACGTTCTGTTTGCTGATGTACACGGATGTCGATTAATTATACTGTGATATTATCGGTCGACGTGTCATGGCTACATTTGAAGTTTAAGGATAATCGCTTTTCATATTGTGCTCGCTTTCATGTTATGTCGTAAGATATGAGCGACTTCCCGAGTACTATTACGACATTTTCCTTCCGAATTGCGTGAACATCGATATATGAACATGACATCTAATTTTCAATAGATTTCCGCTATCGTATCAAGGAAATCGTATGCCTAGGAAGTCATGCCGCGCAACACCCGCGGGTCAATATATGCGGATACTCGCTTCTATACATGGTGCAATACAATTGTAAAGCAGAAAATGGAGCAGGGATCCCAAGAAGTGGTTTGTGATTCACGATTTTAATGTCTGCTTCATTTGCAAGAGCTTCTTGCACTTCGAATTTTTACGTTCCTAGATTCTGCAAACACATTATATATATATATATATATACTAACGTTCCTAGATTCTGCAAACACATTATATATATATATATATATATATATATATATATATATACTATCTACATTTTTTTACTAGATTATATACGATGGAAGAGCAAATAAATTTTGCTGCGATAACAATTGTTTCGTGTTATAGTAAAATCTACTTTGGTAGGTAAATCAGCAAAATAAATTAATTTTTCTGAGTTTTGTCCGTAGAAACATGTTAACTTGCTAAAATCTATCATCAAAAAATGCGATTTTATTATTACTACGTAATTGTTGTTGACAGATTGTTAACAGAAAAATAAAAATATAGAAAATAGAAAATGGAAAAAGGAGATAGAATAAATTTGTTACTGAAACAAAGCAATTTGCAAGTCTAACGAAGTTATTATTTCTAGTGAATAAAATTAGTTTTTTAACAAATTTTTGACGATAAAGCAATTAATTTGTTGCAACAGTTAAATATTTGTACATACTGCTTCGATTAATTTTTTCTTTGCGATACATTCCCTTTGATCTCATTGTTATTTGCAAAGCTGAAGGAACGACATTACAGAGTCGTCTGTTATGGGATAGACTCCTAATGAGATAGCGAGGTTTCTGCTAAACTAAGCGCATGTGGTTGGTTCCATTACGAACTTGCTATCACTCTTAGAGTAACATTTATTTAGTAGAAAATTCATTATTAGATCATGCATGTAGTTGTTACAAAAAAAGATTTGTGAAATTAAATGTTGTCTATATAACGTTTGTGAATTTAGATGTTATGAAATTAGAAGTTTTATTGAATTGAGTCTTTAAATCCTTGTTTATTATAAAATAAATAAATATTTAGTAATAAATTTTGCATGTAGCGCGATAGAGCAAGTTCGTATTAATTGGAAAATACGAGATATGATGATTTGCTAATTGTAAAAATTAGATTTGCTGATTGTGAAACGGTAAGCCGTGGGACTCAAAATACCTATAGGTACTTGAGATTTCTAAAAATTATTAAGAAGATCAAGTTTTATTTATTTTCTGACTGTTTTATTTTATAAATAATTCCTAATCTTAGGATTATTGCGTTTTCAAATAACAAAGTCATCGAACAATTTATACAATTACTAAATGATTGAATTTTTTTTCTTTATTTTTTTCCTTAATATAGTTTCCTATTATAAAATATTATCTTATATAAGGAAATTGGAAGAATCTCTTCTGTCTCATATAAGGAACACTTTTTTTTAATTAACGAAATCGACAATTTTGGATAAAAACTTACACACAACAAAGTGAAACTATTATCGATTGCTTTTGATGATGTTTGACTATATTTCCCATAAGTTTAACATCAAAATAAAAGTTATGATTACGGATTAAATAAATGACAAGCCTTTAAAAAAAGGTATCTCATGTAAAGCATCCTTCTTCCTTTTTGCTTACAGTTCGAAAATGATGAGCTCGACGCTGATGATTCTTGTGTCCGTAACGACCATGGCAGTCCTCTCTGGGGAAGCTCTCGCCGGGTCGCCCGGTATTCCGTGCAATCCAGGATTTCTTGACGAGCTTCCGCCAAGACTTCGTAAAATCTGCATGGCCTTCGCCAGAATATGGGACGTCAGGGACATGAACGACTTCATCGACGACAGAGGTAATAGTTTATCTAACCGAATCATTCGTTCTATCGTCACACGCCGCGCGAGGCGAACGACACTTTAATTTATTTAACGAATGAAAGGCAAATGTCGTGCGAATACGAACAAACAACACGTACCTCTTATCGCTCTTTTTGTTATTACCGCCTATATTAATTTATATATTATCGCTCGAAAACTTTGTTATTGTATATCAGTTTTAAATGCTGCGTCTGAACATGCTATCTAAAAAGGTAATGTAATCGAGGAATAGAGTCTTTGAAATTTTTTTTACAATCAGATGTACTCATGAAGTTAAAAATGTAAAATTATTAAAAATTTTGTAATAAAGTCACAAAAAGTAATCATTGGAAATCAATTTTCCGATCACTGGAAATCATGTGTAATTATGAAATTTGTAATGAAATCGTGTATAATCACCATGAATTTGATAAAATTAATGTATTATACAATATAAATAATTCTAACACACACACACACATTTGATCGTATTTTTTTTATATATATAGGATTTTAGGGAAGCATTTCGATTTGCGCATCAAACGCATTGTATTATATTAAGCGTATTATATTACACGATTACATCGTAATGTTTCTAATAAAGTAAAAACATTTGTAATTACTAGAAATCCGATAATTGCATTTTCAATCCCAAGAAATCACTGTATAATCAGATGAAATTATAATATTTATTTTATCAAATGACTTTATATGTAATGATTTAGAAAATTATTTGTAATTAAGTAAAAGGATTTACAATCAAATAAAATGAAATCAAATGTAATCATGTAATCTGTAGAACATTTCAGTTAATGGTTATACCATCGACGCTATCTCATGTAATGAGTCTTCGAAACCGAAGGACTAATTACGGCGATGGAGATAATTATGTGCGGTTCGCGTTTGAATTGCTTTCAGAATACCGAGAGAACTTACCGCGGTACGACAGTACCGTCAAGAGGCAAGACGTCGATCATGTTTTCTTGCGCTTTGGAAAACGACGTTAGAACCAGGCATCACACTCCGCTCTCTATTCGCAAGCGATAAACGATTCGAGTTATCCTTAAGTTTCCCATTCGATCGTCCTGTCGTCGAGAGAACTCAGCACGTCTACCGAAAATGTAAAAGAGGAAAGAATAAAAAGACAGAAAAGAGCAAGAGAACCCATTGAAAGGCGATCTCGTTAACATCGTTAATGGTATAATTTTCGTTTTCATTTTTGCTGTATTTAAACAGCATTTAAGAGACCAAATTGATCCCCTCGAGAGCACCCTGAGTCGTTCCTGCGTGAAAGTAAGTATATATCTAGTTAAATATGGATTTTATGCGCGTTAAAGCAATTAGTTTTGCTCTCTTTGTTCACCGAAAGCGAAAAGTTCAAAGGGACTTTAATTAACAATTAAACATATATTATATTACAGCACCTATTAACAGTTAATGTTCCGTTAGCGGAACAAAAATTTCATATTATAAGATAATTTTATTACAAAGATAATTTTGATATAAATAATTTTTCTCCGAGCACTTTAATATCCCGACATGTTGGAGCACTCAAAAACATAATCGTGTAACGCTCGAGAAAAAATAATTAGGTAGTTACGAAAATAAAATCAAATTTCGCGATATTTCATTCTCTTTGTTGATCATACATAACTTTATGAGTAACGTCAAATGTCAGCTGTGCTAAATATCAAATCCTCGAAAACTGAAACTACCCTTAATTCTACATGTTGCCACATCACAAATAAAGAGTGTATCGCAATGATGTACTACAACCATTTAAATCTATGCTGTATCACACTGTGAATGTATCAACTTCTCACTAACTACTCGTCTATTAATTAATCAATTAATTATTAATGCACTACCTTTAACTATTAGATTATAGGCCAGATTAACATTGTCATTTCACGAATGTAAGAACGTAGGAACGTTATGCCGTATCGATTTTCACGCCGACTACTACTGTTTCCAATTAATAACTCTCATCTTCGCGTCGCTTGCGAGATGATGATCCTTCATGTGAAAGAGCGTTGTGCGTCTACGTGTGTCGTTTATTTTACAAATTAAGCATTTTGCGCCCTGTAATGTGATCGCAGTAAATGACAAGGATAATTAGTCCGAACGCAAGATTCAATTCAATTAAACATAAATTACATTTATTTAAATTAATTTCCGAAACGTGTTAGTTAATATCTCAAAACATACATGCTCATTTGCCATTTAATTTAATTCCATTAATCCAAAGATGAATGAGATTTGCTTGATTATATTTCGATGATTGTACAGAACTATTTCACAAATAAAATTATAGAGAGCCAGGTCCGTGGCGTTATTTCAAAGATTCAAATGAATTTTTTCTTGGTAAAGTTGAAAGGAATTACTACTGTATTTGCATTTTTTCGAATTTTGTTTTATTTATCTCATTATTTATCTCATTGAATATATTATCATCATACAGGTGTAAAAATGCCATTAAAATAAATTATTCTTGAGCGATACAAATGAAATTTCTTTGATAGGAAAACATCAAAAAGAAATTAATGCTATATATTTGTAACTTCTATTTTTAGCGACTTATTATAGATCAATTCTGAGTTGTGTACGAGTGTGATATATTTTCAATTTATATTCTCAATTCTTAGGAGTGGAATCTCACTGTAAAGAATAAAAGTTGAGCCAGTCTTAAAAAAGACTGGCTCAACTTTTAAATCTTTAAGAATGAGAGTTTACTCTTCAGAGTGACAATTTACTCTACAAGTTTTAGAAAGTAAATATTCGCCTGTCGATGCGTTCGGGACAGCTTTTTTATTCATTACGGAAAAGAACGGGAATACAAAAGAATACAAACGAATGTTGCCCTCCAGTTGTTTCAATAAGTAAACCTTCAAATCAAATACCAGACAACCAACGAAAACGTTATTATCTCTGCATTATCTGTCCCGGCGTGTTGAAACGGCGCATTCAGCTCCGACGCTTTTGTAATCAGTTGATCGCCATTGCAAGATTACCTATCTGACTAATTTCCTGACGGTTTCGCCAACATACGTTGCCGGACCAGAGATCCCTGTCCTAAGAGATCGCATTGTTTCCAACGTCTCTACGTCTTACGTCATCGAATATATATTAGCAGCTCGATATGTTATTATATCATTTATGGAACGGACAAAAATGTAAGATATTGCTGATGCGATATATTCGTGCTAATACATTCATTGCGAAATAATAATATATTTATTATATATAACAGGTAAATACATATATATATATACGCATATAAAGTGATTCTCTCAGAATGCTTTGTCGTTTATTGTACTACGCAACTGCACCATCCTTCTTCGTCTCTCGCTCTATCTTCCTATTTTGCTCTTTTATCCACGATATTATGAATCTATTGTGTGCGGTATAAACTATTCTTAGCTCTTTAAATTACAATATCAAGCGGTCGAGATTGCACGTGTCTCCATCAGAAAATTGTCTGCTTGCGCAACTGTATTCACCTCGAGTCGATTACGTAAACTTAAGACCATGGTTATAAGAATAATGTATCTGAAGGAATTGATATGAATATGCAGTGGTGTTTTTACGTACGACTCGGAGTAACATCAAAAGTTTTTATCAATATAAAATTACGTCATAAATACAGAATATCGCGATATTCTGCTGAAAAAAAGTTTGAGAAAGGACAAAAAAGAAGAAAGAAGAGGATGTCACGTGCGAGACTAACTTGATCCTGACAACCAAGCTCGATTTCCGGCGACGGATGAATCTTGCGGAAATCGAGTTGCGAGAGTGCGAAAGGAAAGTACGAGGACGGTCGGAGCAGATCATGTCGACGAGAGGAGAATATAGGCGATAAGTTATTAAAGGTAAGTTTTTATATGGTATGATAGGAAATAAAGAGTATTTCATTCCCGAGAATGTACGGTCATCCGACATGGCGTCTGTCCTTTAGCCGCAACATATTGTGTCAAAATATTATCTCGAATTGTATTTTAAAGAAAAGGAAAAAAGTAACATGACTACTACTGAGTGCTTTAGACTGTAGGTGCATTATAGAAGATTGTTTCGAGTGATTTAAGAGTGCGGACACTTTTTTTTGTGTTTTTATTTAGCCAAATGCAAACAGGTAGAATTGTATTTTTGTTTATATATTTTTATCAATACTATACTTGAATTTAGCGATAATTTTGGGACAAGCATTTGATTAGTTGTTCTATTAATTCACCGCCCTAGATGTGCAATGAAATATCTTCTCAGACAGCATACAATATTTACAAAATATTTGTAAATATTTGTAAAATTTATTTTAAATATTTTATAAATTTTGTGTCGTCTTAAATTGCACAGATTATAACATTCATTATAAATATTATGAAATATTTATTTATATTTATCATAAATATTACTTAAAATATATATATTTAGTCATATCTTAATAATATTTCGAATAAAATTATTTTTTATAAAATATGCATAAAAAATTTATATATTATTTTAATAAATAAATATATCTAGTAATTAACATTTATTATAAATATTCTGTGCTATCTGAGTATATGTATTAATTGTTATACCATGCGAGTTATTTCGATATCTCGCACGAAAAGCGTCACGTTGCCACGTGATCGATTACGTTTAACAGAATAAGTTTCTCTGTCACTTTGTACCCAAAGAACCGCTCCAGTTATCCTCTTTTCTCTCTTTTCCTCATTTTTTTTCTTTATCGTCTAATACGTTTAACACTCACATCACGTAAGTGGTCTCGACTTGTAAAACGCAAGAAAATATTGCTGCATTTTTACCAGCGCTAATATTTTCTGAGGACTTATCTTGTGTAATGTTTTATTTTTGCTACCCTTCCGTATATTGTCTCACCGCATGTTTATTGTGGATATTTTAAATTTCCGCGTCTCATGCAGGTACCGCTGTCATTGGTCTTATTTTCCACAGACCACATCTTATATAATACAAACGAATGTTCTTGTCTGGCAATTTAGAAAACATTGCGTACGACATCATTCCGGGCGAATGCGTTTTTTCATTAAGTAAATATAAACCAAAAAATTATTTAGTATATTTTCTTGAACTGATATTATAAAAATAATTTTTGCGAGTATATATATATATTAAAGAAAACAAAGCTGTAATAATTTCCTTTTTTGTGTTGAACGCAAAAATATATTTCTCCTACGTGAGAATTCAAGTTTACGAAAACGGGCTCAAAACACGGGTGGATTAATACAATTAAATGCGAGTCGCAAATTGCGCGAAAATAGCGGAAAGTTAACACAGGATATATTTTATCCGAAAAATCCGTGAAAATAAAGGATTTAGGAAATATATTAAGAAAAAGGGCAATTGAATGGAGACATAATACGACATTACGCTCCAATTCAGTACAAATATCCGTAAAATAAATGAGAGAAAAGAACATTCTTAGAGGATAAGGTTGCCGAAATTGCGACTCCTAAATTGCTTTACCTCGACTAGAAATTTAATTATTGTATTTACACACTTTCTTCGGGATTATTTATAAAAGTAATTTATGTTTTAAATGAGGAATTTTAATAAGTCTACAAATGATTTTAATGAAAGTTTTTCATTTCGATTTTGACAATTTTCCAAGAAACATAGCCAGTCAAGAAAAAGTCAAAATGACTTTATTTTGACATTATAAAAGTCAAAATAATAATTTTTGGTTATAACATTAATATTCTCAAATAAAATTATTTTGATTTTTTGTTGACTTTTGTGTGTTGCTTGGCCTATATGGTGTGATTTAGGCAACAAGTTTTTTAATAAATCGTACTATTTGCAGGGTTGAAAAATCCTTACTTAAATTTAAAATAACGCAAACGAATTATGAAAAATATATATAAAAAGTAAAAGATTGTACAGTTTTATTATCCAATAAAAAATTTAAGAACATTCTTTACTATTTTTAAGTTTACAATCTTTATATGAAAAGCGATATAATTTCTGCAATTTTATCCTATCTATACAATAATAGCGTAACTGAAAGAACATTCGAGATTGAGAGTTGACCAAATATCGTCACGAGCGGACTCTGGAGATTAATGTCCTATCGTCGATGTCTTAGCAATTACCCACGTGTTCAGATAGCACAAGAACTTCAATAGATATTTGTTTTCGATCCAGAATATATACATACACATGAATATATTGTATATAGTATATATTCATGGTATTCATATTATACATATATAATGTCTAATATATATGTATATATAATATACACACGTATAAAGGATATACGTGATATATTCATATATATGTATACGGTGTACATTCACTGGCGAACATTGTATGTATGGTATATATCGTATACCATACATCCCCGTACATCCGTGAATGTGTTTCTCATGCAGTGATAGCACAATATATACAATAGTGCTTGTATCGGCACTTTTAATGTTTGCATGTATGAAATTGAACTGCATACGCATAAGCTAAGTAAGTAACCAATTATAAGCCTGATCTATCTTACCAGAGAGAAACCTGAATGGACATCCTGGCGATCCTGGCCTTCTTCGTGTGCTAAATCTCATACGGCAATGTCCACGTTTTTGTGATTCTTCTCCATACTATTATGTGGTTAGACAGGGACGAGAACTATCAAAATTGATTATTCATCTTTATCTAATCCATTAATCTAATAATAGTAAATTCTAATAATTAAGAGGTTAAAGAAATTAAAAAAAAATATTCAAATGTTTAGCGAGAATATATAAAATTATAAATATAAGTATGTACAAACAATAATAGTAATTAAAATTTTAAATACATATATGGTATCTGGAGACACGGTAGTGTTACGCGCTAAGATCTCAAAAAAAAATTCTTTTTACACTTGTAACATTTTGAGAACGTTATGCTATTTTAACGCATAATTTGAGCATTTAAAAAGACACAGAAAACTAAAAGTCATGGTAAAAGTAGTGAAATACAAATATGATGATACAAATTAAAAAATTGTGGATAATTATTAAAAGATCTGGAAATATATATGCAACAGTTGTATCTTTCAGACCTAATAAAATGCCTAAGTAAAACAGCAGCGCTTGCAAAGCACTAAAAAAACACATTATGTATTTTTAAACGTTTTTTAAAGGTTTTATAGGCACTATGTGCTGCTTGGTATTAATCAAAGGATTCTTAGCGTTCTATTTATTTCAATAAAAAAGAAAAAGAAAATGAATTAAATACAATTATGTAATTGAATATAATTAAAGTATCTGGTCTTGCATACAAGAACGCGAATCTCCAAGTGACATAGCCATTTCAAAAGTTTTCTGTTAAATTTTCCAATTAATTATAAAAACAGATTTTCATACCACTAAATTGAACATAACATTGCTATTTCTTCTTTCTTATTATTACCTCTTTATGTTTTGACGTTTAACACAGTTTGTTTATTAAAGAAAAGAATATAACGCAAGAAATGTCAAATATTTTTAAACATAATTTAATAGTGATAACAGAGAAAACAATGAGTTTGACTAGAGTCATCCGAATGAACATTTTGCTTCATTTGAAATATTTCGTAGTTTTACGGTTAATCAGAGATAAATGAGATAAATAATACAATATACAATTTATAAATTGTTCGAATGAAGTTATAAATGTCTTCGGATAATATTAAATATTAGATAGAAATCTTTATCTCAATATTTAAATCGTAAAATATAACAATTTTAGATCATAATTCAACATATTTGGTTATATAATAATATAATGTTATTCGAGCGACGAATGGTTTGTTCGAGTACAATTGCATAAATTAAAACATTGTTATATATAATCTTGTATACATATTCAAATAATTATTATTTTGTATTCTTCCGTTAATTTTACAATGGAAGAATGCTAATTAGCAATACGTATTTTTACAGAATGTGACCAATAATTGAAAGAATTGAAAATATCAGATAAACTATCATTTCATTATTGGCTACTATCAAACATAGCAACATATCTGTCTTTAAGTTAATAATTTCTTATAAACTTTTCATCTTTCGTATTAATATTTTTTTCAAATATTAATACAACCAAACACATTAAGGTTTAAATGATGTAAACGTGTGAATTATTTTAGATTTAATTTTTTAAGGTGTGACAATCTTGTTTTATTAATTTCATAGATTTCGAAGAATCAAATTTGAGAGCTGCAGTTATCACTAAGTTTGTTAATAGAATATATTCTGTACAGTTTTTGAAGGCACCTAGTTATCAAAACTAATATTTATTTCTGAATAGGATAAACTGCTTTATTTTATAACCTGCTGCCTTTAAGAGAATTTTACTATTTTTTTTTTAAACTTTAAATATAATCTTGTGTTTTTCTTAACGTTTTTAGACATTTAAAAAAAATGTTTAGAAAAACTTTCGAAAATTGTGCATTTTATAAATTAATATCCTATAGTCCTATATTTATGAAGTAGTCTGGCATTTATAGAGCAATTGCGCGCGCGCAGGGCACAATTTATATATTTCTATAAAGTTCTACATAGTTAAAATTATTAATTTTTATGTATAGAGAATTATTAGCTTTCCGATTGTCACTATCAATAACGGGGAGTACTTTGTGTTATATAATTAATTATTAAATTATTACAAAAAATTGAAAAGTATCATACAACTAAGAAAATTAATGACATACGCATAGAGCTATTTTATAAGGCATGATATCCCTCTGGAGACATATGTATATGTGTATATATAATTATGTTTAGTCATTAGAATTAATAAATAATATTAAGTCATCTAAATACTTAGTCATACAATAGATGTTAAATATATAAGGTATTTTAAATCTACAACAACAGGCTGATAGATTGTATATCCTTTGTCGTATTTCATTGTATCTATTGTATTAATTCATAAAGAAAATATTTTAAATATAAGTATTAGAGCTTTACTTTTGTACAATAAATTAATAATAAATAACAATATCGATTGTTATGAAGAGACATTTTGAGATTAGGCATTGTGCAATGCAGTAAAAGTTCCACGGAACCGATAATATATGATTCTATATATAACAGAATTAATATTGGCAAATATTTAGTCACACTATTAATTGCCATTGTATTAAATAGTCGTTCATGGAGGCGCTGAATGTGGAGGTTGGGGTCAGCAATTTGAGACAGCGTTGTGTTTCTCATCCGCATAATAAGATACTGTTACAACGTCACCACCCACATTAATGAGACATTGACCCTGGAAATTTTTTATAAAGTATGCAACAAACATGAGAATGTGCTTACACATTAAATAATATACATATTTTTATTAACTTGGTTTTTGTGAGGACTGTGAAGAAGCACGCATTGTGTCATAAAGAATGCTACCATGGCGTTACCGCCTAATGCCGTAATGTGCGCGCGAACAATCGCCAAAACTTCCATTACGAAACTGTGAGTAAAACCACTCAATCCACCGTTCTATAATGATATCATCAGGCTTGTTATCGTTAAATATTATAACACTTCGTCGAGAATAATTACTGTAAATGTTACAAAATTTACCTCCCGGATTGATGTACTTTCGCGAATGAAAAAGAAATTTAGATTGCCTTGATATCTTTCTATTCTTCCACCTGGTAGATAAGATAAAGGCGTAATGTCCACTCCATATCTTCCTTTCAAAGGCACCTATAATGAATTAAAGTATAAAAGAAAGTTCTCATATATATATAATATATATATATATGGGGCATTCCACGCCAAGTGGGCCACCCATTTTGCGAAGTTCCATGGATTTCGTTCATATTGCGTGAACTTGAACAGTTTGATGAATAAAGACTCTATGCCAAATAATATACCTGTAGGCCAACTGGTTACCGAACTGTAGAACCGTCAATTTTTGGGCTTTCTCGTTGCAGCGCTCTTTTCGCTTGTCGTTAGTGGGCATGAAAGGCAATTTTGAAAATAAAGTGCAGACGTATTCTTATAGAAAATTGAACGCTCTTTCACGTAAGAATATTCTTTTTTTTATCAGACCGGTTTATGATGATGTTTTTCAGTTTTGAACTTTTTAAATGGCGGTGCGCCTAAAAGGCCTCTCTCAATTTTCTTTTAATATAGCTCAAAATGTAGCTCCAGGTCTCTACTTTGAGGCAATGTCGCTCCGTCCCCCTGCCGCACCACTCATTTTCCTCACTTTCTTAGCTCTTACTCCTAAACGAATGCGTGTGCCATTAAGTCCTTTTAGAGTAACAAAGTAGAGATCTAGAGCTACATTTTGAGCTATATTAAAAGAAAATTGAGAGCGGCCTTTTAGGCGCGTCGCCATTTTGAAAAGTTCAAAACTGAAAAACATTATCGTAAACCGGTCTGATCAAAAAAAGAATATTCTTACGTGAAAGAGCGTTCAATTTTCTATAAGAATACGTCTGCACTTTATTTTCAAAATTGCCTTTCATGCCTACTAACGACAAGCGAAAAGAGCGCTGCGACGAGAAAGCCCAAAAATTGGGTGGCTCACTTGGCATGGAATGCCCCATATATATTATTCATGCTTGGTATTTATACGATAAATTTAAAGACAAAAGTTGCAAGCATGGGAATGTGATAACACATGATAACGAGTATAAATATTAACAATAAGTTTATATGTTGTATACATATATTCATATATATATATATATATATATATAATAACATATATGTACATATATTTATTTAAAAGAAAAATTCTTACATGTTTACGTCTATGACTAGTGAATGATTTTACACGCAAAGGTGAACGTGGTCTTGGTTTTTGTACAGGCGTACCACTGAATGCAGGATTTCCTGCACAAGTACGTGTTGCATTGTCGGATGTAACATTGTTCTCTAGATGATCCTCATCTAAGCTGAATATCATATCACTATCATCTGATGTAAGAAGAAATAAAAAAAATAAAAGAATTAATCTTTCCCTTGAAATACACATTAACGATAGCATAACTATAAATTGTAATATAAAATTCGATAATAATTCTCAATAAAAATAAAAAAGTAATTTGTAAACAAAACTGTTTCAAAAAATACCTGATTTTCTCACTTGATCCTTACTCAAGGAACGACACACAATTTTCCTTTTATATTTATTTGTATTCAAAGGTTCCCCTAAACCAAGTGCCATACCAACAACGGTTAATTGTATCTCATCTTGTTCGGGTAATGCTACTTTAAACTGCATATCGCACAGCGCACATGGAACCATCCGTCTTAATTTAAAATATAAGGACTAGAAAAAAGTGAAAAATGTTTTACTAAAGTGATAATATTTCTTTTTCGCTAAGCATGTTTTCAATCATAAGTAAACATACACGAAAAAATGTATTCCAAAATGAAGACGTTTTCTACGAAACATTTTAAAGATGAAAAATCGTACCTGAAGTAATCTGGCAAAATATTTCGATGGCATTGACGAAAATTGTCCCATAGGAATTTTAGCTCTTGAGATTTGTGTAAACATTTGTAAATTCCTCACAATTTCTAAATCTTCGAGTCCAGGTATAGTCTGTGTGTTAACAACGTGGAAATCGTCAGGTGGTCTGCTGTCCATTAACGACGATATCCGGTCCATATCCTCGATGTCATCCACTTCCAAGACACACGCATCGCGAGTACCCAATCCAAGATCGAGTTCCGGCAGATCCTCGTCTGATTCGTCTGTATCAGAGGTACTCGGAATGCGTCCATTTTCGACTTCCTACAATCGCGTCACGATTATAATTAACGATCAAACTCTAGGATGATATTCTCTGAAATGAAAACGGTGCTAAGTCCCACATACGTTGACTCCGATAGGTTTCAGACGATAAAACTCTCTATTCTTCTTCACTGTTTCTACGATAGACTTTTGCATTTCCCCCAACTGCTCCTCGTTATGCCATGAATTGCCAGACGCTATTTGCGGGATGGTGGGTGGCGGCAGAGCCGTCAAATAAATTGCGGTGCCTACCGCCATTCCAATTATAAATCGTTCGCCCACGGAAACCTGCAATCTGAGACCGAAGACCGCGTTCATGCCCTTGATTTTGAGCTTATTCAACAATAAACTATGTAGCTCGTATTCCAAGAATGGTAGGCAATCGGATATCTCCTTCGCGTTCAATTCGCCCCGCAAATCCTTCTTGCTTTTACACACAGTCGCTTGAATGAAGCAACCCCTTCCAGTCATCGGTATATTTGCGGGTACTTCTATGGTAGTGAACATCACATCCGGGACTTTGGCACGCTTGCATATGGCACATTTTGATACATTGACTCTAAATGGCACGCTACCCTCGCTGTAAGGGAGATGGCACAGGTTGCATCGCAATTGAGACTGGCCACAAGAGCCCTCGTGATCGTTGCTCTCGGAAGAATGTTTACATATCTTCCCATTTTGTCGTTCGGAATGAGTCACGACGGATGCGTCGCTGTCGACTTTCTCCGCCTTCATCGCTACGGACTTTTGCTGACACTTTTCCGAATCCACGGCAGTTGCGGGTACACCTTGCTGAAGTTTATTCAGAACAACACCGTCCGAATCTTGACCGGAATTGTGAAAATTTATGACTGCCGCGGTACCGGAAGCACTCAGCACGCACACGTCGTCGCTATAAAAAAAATTGCACGCACATTGTTAATACAACGGAATACCAGAAAGAATTAAAAGCTTACGTGAAACTATTGTTCTTACTTAAAAAGTTCGTGTCTTATGGGTAGTAAAACATGCAACAAAAGTTCTTACCATATACTAGTTTCTTCTTTATAGCCTATAACAACGTTGCAAGCTAACGCTCTCGCGTGCGATCTAACTTCCATTCTAATTTCAGTCCACCAGGAATCTCGGCCCTCCGGTTCCTCCAGATTACTTATCCTCTCGAGTAATTTTACCGACTTCGAGCTCACTAGACCACCTGTCCCCATCGCGCATATAATTCAGCTCATTATTAATGATTTACACCAACTTTTATATTTTTTAAGTGAATCAACTGGATTTATTTGTCGTTGTAAAGGACTGAAAGGACATAGCGTCTCACGTTGAAGACATGATTTTGAAGACGCTTACTTAATAAACTCAATTACCTATGTGTAATATGAAGCCAGGTGGATAATGTTGCATAGTGATGAATGGATACTCTAACATTTCCAACGTGTCTTGATTCATAGGTCTAACGACCGCAGTCGGTGTCCTTAGGGGTCCTGCTATCGATCTGTCACTGCCAAGAGAGTTACCTGAGACACGAATATAATCTTTTCGCTCTTTTTTTTCTCTTCTTTTTAATCAAATCTTTATAAGTAACTAAAATTCTAACAAAAAAGAATCTTTTATAATGTTGATCATATTGCAATAATCGTAGTACAATTTCTACATGAATTTATCTCATTCTTTGCTCAAAGAAATAACTCAATATACCTTTAGGAGTAACGCTCAGGTCGGAATCACTAGATCTCCGGTGAAGCGGTACGTTGGCGAGCGTTCTAGTCGCTGGTGACTGGGACATTTTCGTCGCCATCGTGGGAACGGCCGGAAGCGGACAGGACGGACTGACCGACGTCTCATCTTGCTGCCTAAGATCGGGAGAAGGATGGGACACACGCGAGTTGTAAGTCATATTAGCATTGTTAGTGGGCATAGCGCAATCAATATGACACGTTTCTTTTAGATTACAAGCGCAACTGATAGATACCGCGGGTACCGCGTCGGATTTCTTGCGGCCGCTCCTCGGCGACTTTCCCAAGATTCCGGATGAACCGTCATGCGGACG
This sequence comes from Cyphomyrmex costatus, assembly GCF_001594065.2. Taxonomy (NCBI): domain Eukaryota; kingdom Metazoa; phylum Arthropoda; class Insecta; order Hymenoptera; family Formicidae; genus Cyphomyrmex; species Cyphomyrmex costatus. The sequence continues at coordinate 155,367 of NW_017280296.1, forward strand.
GTGGAACGCAGGAGATGGAGATATGCACGTGCGGTCGGTTAAACTAACGGAAGAGGAGTCGCAAGAACGAGAAGTAGTATGGGGAATCGGATGCTGACCTGAGGAAAGGCGATCGGGAATCGAGCGAATACGAGAAACGCGAAGAGAAACGTCCTTCTCGGGACGTCTATGTGATAAACATCTCTTCGTGGATGCGCCGTAGGAAAGAAATTTGTCAAACGAATTCCTCAACTTTCTCGAGTCCTTACGGGACATCTTCCTCTCGTGTTTTCTCCTCTTGCTCCTCAATGATACAGTTCTTTTGCTGTGACATGTGGATACCATCATCTTCGTGTCGATCAGCTTGATTAAATCGTGCATACATCTCCGTCTCTTGATGGTTGCCATTGCGCGAGCTTCTTCGTTCGATAGACTAGTCCGGGTCATCGCATGAGATAAACTGATGGCCGGATCGTTTTTCTCCTCGTCTGCGTTCGTGTGATCACAGTCTTGAGACTCGAGTCGTGCCGATAAATCTCGTTCATGTTTCGTCAAATAAACACGATACGTTTTCTCGGGAACTGATGACTTGGATATAACACTGCTACGTTGCTTATCATTATCCATTTCCAAATTTCTTAAACGCTCGTTCTCAGAAGTGTCGGATGCTTGTTTTAAGTCGTTGATCTCTTGATTATCAGACGAACGAGATAATTTTGAAGTAAAGATATTGGTTTCGGCAAGAACGTATGAATTTATAATATCTGGCTGACTTTCGCTATTTGAAAATCCGGATATGTTGATCGATGTGTCCGAGTCTATACTGTCTTGAGTGTCCACGGTAATTATGGGGATTACATCGTTTCGTATTATGTCTTCCGTGCTCGTTAAATTCGGATTTGATGATGTATGATTCGTTGCTACGTTCGAGTCCATCTGCAGTGTAGAATCCGTGCAGCTTTCCGCGCTGGAGTGCGTGATGGGAATTCTTTCCTGGAGGCTCGACGAGTCCTCCGCTTTGTCGGAATCTCTATCGACCGAGTATCTCGAATCGTCCAAGATATTGTAGCTCGTGGTGTCCTCCGACAATTCGTCATCCGTAGAATTACCGTCATCAAAAGAGGACATCTCCGTTTCATCGATCAAGGACGCGACATCCTGTTTCTGCTCTTCGTTCTGAACGTTACTATTCACATTTTTAGGATTTTCACAGTGTGTTTCCTTCTTTATCTCCTCATTGGATTGTTTTTCGCTGGGAAAAATTGAAATAGGATCAGTATTTTTCATATTTTCCAGAGGCATCTTATGTATAGATTCAATTAGTAACGCGGCCATTATCCCACCGGTCTTGGTTTCTTTGAGATTTCTGTCCTCAGGATTCATAGAGAACGAGTTGACTGTATTGGTTTCAGAATTGGACTTTGCGGCAGAATGATTCTCTTCGCCGACCGAGTCAAATTTGCTACGCAGGTGTTTGATTTGCTTGGAGAGCCGATCTTTCGGTGATTCTTTTTTCGTGTCCTCCGGCGTTAGTATAGTGCGTATGGACCTCATCGTCTCATCAATTAAATTCCGGCTGACTTCCGGAGACGGAGTGACATCCGAGCTACTGGACGCAGTTATTCTTAGACTCACCATGCTCGATGTATTGGATCGTAAAAAGGGAATACGCTTGACATGTTTCCTTCGCGCTCCAGTAAAATATTTAGGAGCCTTTGCGGCGCGTTCCAGGCGCGTTAGAGACGACGTAGACTGCATGTAAAACGGGAGATTCCTATTTGTACGAATGGGATACGAAGCGGGAATTGAAATGGGAATGAACGGCGCGCTGTTGTCAGCATAACGTTCCGTTCGCGCTATTGTGCGTGAGGAAAGCGCAAATGCGATCCTATGCAAACGCATGAGGGTAGGAAAGAGAAGAAAAGTATCAATTAATTTGTATACTTCCTAAAAAGTACAATATAATTAAGAACAATGAGATGGACGATTTAATTTAAGCGATCGGGAAAGAATATAATTTAGAAGCTATTTTATGATGAGGAGTAAATATAGTATAATAGAGTGTCTTCTTCGACAATTGAACATAAAATTAAATGCTTCAAAGAAACTGTAAAATGTAAAGCTGACTTTTTTTTATTACGTAAAAAAGATTAGACCAAATTAGTAGATATAGAATTAAGAAAATATCTTAATATCAATCGACTGCCAATTCAGATATCGACGTGTTATTAACGACGATAAGCAATTTGATTTGATCTATTCGTAATATCAAAGTAACGAGAACCTAAATGAAAGATAATCAGCATTTAATTGCAGATAAAATTAATTCGTCCAATAAATTCGGGTCGTCCATATCTATCTGCCGCAAATTACTTTCAGCCACGGAAATAGAATGCCTCAGCCGTAAAATAGAAATAGCTATATTTCCTTGTACGAAATTCTTGAAATAGCTCGTTTGGAAGCGCCAACTTTATCGTAGATTATGTGAGTTGGCGACACCTACTTAATTGGCTCGCATGATGCCAGACGCAATTGCGCGATAATTTATCGTTTATCATTTATGATCGAATGCGCATTTATATTTCAACAAGGACTACCCGGTAATTCATAACTGGATATGTAATAGAAATACCTACTCCTCGATATTAATGCTGTCGCAAGGAAAACCGAGAACGTCGTGCAGTTTTACAAGCGTCACTGCTGTACCTATACCTCTGGCAACAATACCGGATTCACCTTCCAGATCAAAGTTTTGCAGATACCTGATATGCCAAATATCAAATTATAAAATAAAAATACCAATATTTAGACACCAAAATGTTTTAAATACCCAATTTAATTTTTATTTGAGCAACGTGATGAAATAATAAAAATAAATAATAGTTTTTTTTGCTAAAACAATAAAATTTACCCAATTACAGCATTTCCACCAAGATCCAGCGCTTTTAATCCAATCTTTCTTTGGACCTCTCCACTCAATTTAAAAAACAAAGTCTGCCGTGCCTCGTTCGATGCTCTAGGTGTTCTTATTTTATCAATCCATTTGTATTCCGGATCGTCACTAACTACAAGTTCTTCAACAAATCCATGTATCATTTGCGCATGATATCCATATGGTATGTTAGGTGCTAAAATGTATTTAAAATATTTATTGTAAATCTCAAAATATTTCTTTAATAGACTTACGCAAGTAGATATTAAATTTTAAAAGGTAACAATTTAATAAAAAATAAATTATGAAATTAAGTATACTATTTAAAATGAAGTAGTCTACATAACATTTATTTTTATCTTAAAATTATTATGCTGTAAAAATTAAATATACTTACAGTAAAAAAATTGTACTCCACAGGACGACTGTCTAAACTTATTAAAATCAGAGAATAGCTCTACTTTAATGATAATATTAACTTCACCGCGTATGCCATGCATTGTATCATATACAGGTATCCATCCAGTCATAACTGACCCTATAAAATGTATAAGGCAAAAAGAAAATATTTAAAAATATGTAAAATGTATAAGTATATTTCTTGTATTACATATATCATATATACCTTGCGAACCAGCAGTAGCTGCCTCTAGGGTCCAAATATTTTTTACAGAAGGCAGTACACCAGGCAACAATAACGGATTCAGATTTACATAAACTTTGCCTATTGCATCATTGGCAGAATACGTGTCATGGTCCATCAATCTGATTTGCAACGGTTCATCTTGTAGTTCTGCATCATCAACTTCAAATCTATACCATTCCGAGTTCCATTGCGGATTTAACGACTTTCGGCACACGTCTGTTTTATAAGTTATATTGCCAAATTTTAATTCCACATAAGCGTCTGTCGTGTCACCAGAACGATCCATCACTGGCAGGTTGCGACCTGCCAGTATTTTCACCTTTATTTTTCCAGGCATTGTGTTATTTTAACACTCAACAAGCGATCTGCCCATAAAAAGAGATTCATGTTTATTTATCTGTACATCATATTAAGATTATTCAGTTTACATAAAATATTTATGTGATTGTGTCTTCCAAATTAAATAATTATTCATATTAATATAAAGAGAATTATTTATAATATTCAAATAATATAAAAATAATTTATGGATTAATTTATTGTAACATGTAATATATAGATATAAATTTATAATTAAATATTCTGTATCATAAACATATATTAAATATATTAAATACATCTACGAATATATATCTTTTATATTTTTTTGCACCAAATGGTACGTTTTACGCTTATTTAACAGACAACTTTTACGCTTTTACTAATTTTGTTTATACGACACCTTATATGGCTTAGTAGATACTTAAAAAATGCTCTTAAACTAGATGTTATTCATTCGTGAAATATGATACGTGGCAAAACTAAGATTCGTCGCAATTTCGTTAGCAATACTCACTCACCATGTCCCGCATTTAGCTCGGCGATGACACTTCGCGAGTGATTCAATAACGAGCAGCTTGTTAACGGATAATCACATCTTCGCGATTTTCTTGTCCGACAATACTCGACAATTAACCTCCCGATCTCTCTCACTCCGGGTAAAATTTCGGACAGCGGGCTCCATCTAGCAGCGTCCGGGGGAACCACGCGTCCTACCGGCCCGTGTTGTTCTTTCTGCACGGTAACCTATAAAAAGCTATAGGAAAGAAACCAAAAGAAACAGGGCGCCTGAGCTCACCGCTCACCGGAGACTCGTCGGCGAGCGTGCGAAATTCGCGACTTTTAAAATGGACGACGAGACCGATCAGGATACCACGATCGAGGATGACTACTACACGTTCCTGAACATCTCGAGAAACGTGAGAACGCTTCGACGATCCGTTCCTCATGCAATTCGCCCGGTTTCTCAAGGGGGTAGAAATCGAGTCTCGTACGCCTTCCACGTGACACCTTCGTTTTCGGCACGCTGACGTAACGACGCTCCAGAGGATTTGGTTCTTCGCGACCAACGCGAAGAATCGTAAATGAATTGATTGGAAAACGCGACGTTGATGCTGCCTCGCCAATCGCTCGTTCCTAGCATATTTTTTTTATCCTGTAACACAATTTTTTATTGCAGGTCGCAAATCCGTTTAATCTTTGCATTACGAATGAATGAATGTCATTTCAAATCTGTCCCTTTTTATCTTTTCTTTCATAAAAGCTACCTTTTATTTATGATGCAATCATATATTCTCTGCTGTAATGAATGTCTCTGATGTTCCAGGCTAGTCCTGAGGATATCAGCAATGCTTATCGCAGACTTAGTAGACTCTACCATCCAGATAAGCATGTGGACCCAACGCTTAAAAAGGAAGCAGAGATTCTTTTTAATCGCACAAAGAAAGCGTATGAAGGTTATTATAATATACTTGATATATGTATATTTGCATCAGGAAAATATTGATTTAGAATTGATTTCATGTAGCTAATATTTTGTAATTATTTTTATTTTCCTTTTATTATTATTACTGTAGCAAGTTATGAAATAAAATGTTTATTAAATGTTTTATTTATTTGCAATATGAATTATTTGCTTAAAGCATTAAAACTATATGTATATTATATTGGGGTTTATTTGTTTAATTATAAAGCTTAGATGTAAAATGATTGGTATTGTAGTGCTGAACGATCCACATCAAAGGGCAATTTATGACTCGCTGGGTATCCGTGGATTGGAGACGGAAGGATGGGAAATTGTGCAACGTACAAAAACACCTCAAGAGATTCGAGAGGAATACGAGAGGCTGGCGAGGGAGAGAGAGGAGAGACGTCTGCAGCAGCACACTAATCCCAAAGGCACTGTAACGGTAAACATCAATGCCACCGATCTTTTCAGTAAATACGATGAAGATTACAACGATGGGTAAGATTGATGAGTCTAAATTATTATAATAAAACATTGATATTATTATGATAAAACATAGTAGATTGCTTAATAATGAAATTTTGTTATTAAGCAGTATTATTATATATATATAAATCAACGAATCAATAATTATAATCCTTGATTAAAAAGTTGTGGACCTGGTTTCAGCAGTGGGCTGTTTTCATGCATTGAAGTCAGCGGGATGTCATTTGCACAGTCTATTGAAGCCCCTCTGACCTTGAGGGACACAGTGACTATGTCCGGCCAGCTCGGGACCCAAAATGGTACAGGTTCCGGGTCCATTAATGTCTCGGCGAAGAGACTGGTATCTTCAAAGGGTTGGGTTGAAGTAGAGGTTGGGGCTGGCAACGGTCCAACGTTTTCCCTTAAAGCATTTCGTACATTAACAAAACGATTATTTTGTGACGGAGCAACGATACTGCAATTTACGTCGCATGGCGTGAAAGCTGGCTACGTTGGGAGTACGTTCACTTGCGATTTTTGTAATATAATTGTAACCATGTAATTCTTAGTCTCTTATAGTATTCGCATATTTGTTCGCTTCATGTATAGAAGAATATCTTAAATAAAATTGTTATATTTACAGCTCTTGCGATGCAATTGGATAAACACACGGTAGGATACCTTACATACAGAGCTGGCATTCAAGACGCCATGAGCACAATGATTGTGAGAGACACGTCGCAATCGTACACGGCGTTTTCTATACATTTCGGACTTCTACATTCTTTTGTCAGTCTTAACTATACGTACAAGATGGAAGAGAAGCAACTTAAGCTTCGTGGTAGTGTTAAGTTAGTACTGTTAATGTTATTTCATTCCATTAAATTTAATAATTGCGTATAATCATTCCAGTAAATTTAATAATTGTGTATAATCTTTTCTATCTAATTTATAGAGCTGGAACATTTGGTGCGTTTCTCGAATATGGTGCAGAAAAGAAGGTCTCCAAGCATAGCTCGGTCTCGGCGGCTGTACGCATCGGCGTTCCAACTGGCGTCACGTTAAAACTTAGATTGAGTCGCGCCTCACAGGCGTATACGTTTCCTATCCATTTGTGTGACGAAGTTCTTCCAGCTCCGGTCTTTTATGCCACTGTGGCGCCCATAATCACTTGGACGGTCATTAAGAAACTCATAATCGATCCCGTCGTGAAAGAACGGACAGAGAGGGAAAAGGAGAAACAGAGAGAAATAAACAAGTCCCGAATGTTGGAGAAACAAAGGGAAGCTAAAGCGGCCACTGAACTAATGAAGGAAACTGTCAGCAGGATAAGAGCCGAGGAGGAATCCAAGAAAGGATTAATCATTACTAAAGCATTGTACGGTCGATTCGTTTATCCACAACAAGATCGAGGTATCACGGACGAAAGCGGACACAGAGATGAAATGATAGACGTAACGATTCCTTTGCAATGTTTAGTCAAAGATTCTAAACTGATCCTTCATAAGGCATCTAAGGTGCGCCCTTATAAATTCATCTCTTATGTCAAGAGTCTTTATTTTATTTGAATCTTTTTTGCCAAAAAATCTGTGTGTGTGTGTGTGTGTGTGTGTGTGTGTGCGTGGGTAAAATCTGATATTTTTTATTTTACTTAAGATTTAATATGTAGACAGTTTCCTATAATTGAAGTAGTAAACTACTTCAATTATAGTAAGTTGTAAGAAATCGACTAATCACAGTCGAATGAGGAGAGTAATCGATTATGACTAATCAATTTTTCTTACAGTTATCTCCATTGTAAATGGCTCTTTAATATTTATTTCTAAAATAACAATTTTATACACACACACACACACACACACACTTAATTTCATTCTGTCACTGATTGTTATGTAAAACGTTTTTAATTTTTGTAATCCATTTCTTATAAAAACCAAAGTATATATGAAGTAAAAATTGAAATATTTATAAGTCATATGGAATCTCATATTATTGCAGAGTCAACTACCTGGATTTTATGATCCATGTGTGGGAGAAGACAAGCAACTTTTGGTACAGTATCTCTTTCATACTCATACGCATGAATGTGTTATACAGGATGATGCACCTCTCAGGATACCAGTCTCGTGTAAGCATTCGCTCTTGTCTCTTTAATAAATTTATATTTAACAATTTGTTAATATATCATTTGTATGTTTCAGCACACAAAGTGAACACTACTTGACATACAGATTCAACAACGAAATCAAAAACCAGTCGTCGCAGTTCCCGTCAATGATTGACATATTACTTTGGTATAGATTTGTTCATTTTTAGAGGTTTAATTTTACATAAAGGGCAAAACAAATTAAATGTTTGTTAATCGATTCTTTGTACATTAATGTCGTTTTTTCAGCAAAAAATGATATTTTATTATTTGAAAATAATTATATTTTAAATATGTTATGTTTCGCAGAAGTTTTGTGGAAAAACAAAGTAAAGCTTTTTTTACATGAATTCAGCTGTTATCATGAAGCTTTTAATCGTGAGTTATACTGAAATGTATTCATTTTGCTCATTGAAGTCATATTCCAAATACCTTAGAAATAGTGAAAGTCAACTTGAACATAAATCTATTTACTGCCTATAGAAACGTAATGATATATATATATATATATATACCACATAAAATATATAATGTATTATAATTCCAAAAATTATATTGATCTTTTGATAATCATCTAAAGATCATTATGAGTGAAAAATAACAATCAGCCATAGAATTATATTACCTATGCATATATTGCATATAGAAAAAGACATTTGTTAATTAATTGCACAGCCGTTAATTAATTGCATTGAAGTTAAAGTATTAGCGTACGATTTATTCTTGTACAAAATAGATATTGTTTTGACGCGACGAGGTGTATATAATTATATACATAACTTTAAAAAATTATGTATATAATTTCAAATCATATAAAACAGATATCTACGATAATAATCATCTATTCTATATACCTACAGAAATATATTTGTATGTATGTATATTTACAAATAGGGACTATAAATAGCTCTACATTATATCACGAAATAAATTTACTCATTGAGTTACAATAAGAACCTTTAATCTATTAGATTGAAATAACTTACAGTTGTCAAATTTTTTTCTAGCAATATGCTTTTTTAGTTTGTATTTTTCATTTTTTAATTATATAATATAAATTCGTTAATTACAACATGATCGATTCTATAAAGGTTGCATCGGAAGGTAAGAATCGTTCAAGCAAGTTCGAGTCATCGTTCTTGTCCTGCAACTGATCTAGTGCGGTCCATGAGTGGTCTTGCTCCAATCTGAACGAACCCTTGTAATCCTGTAATGGAGCCAAATTACCCCACTCCTAGATACAAGAAGAAAAGTTAACACAAGATTTTACAAAAATAATGATACAGAGAGAGATATTTACTTCTGGACTAAGCATGGAAAAGTAAAACTGTCCTGATTCTCGTTTATACAAATGATATATGTGACCAGGCTGCTTTACAAAATTGCAAGGTATATGATTGAATGTGACGTTCCGTTTTGTTTCAAACAAAACACATTCAGCCTGTCTTTGCAGAAATCTGATCTGGTTTGCGATTATTTGTAATTTGTTACATGTGTTATTTTTTACACAGATATCTGCCTATATAAAAAAAATAAATTATCATAAATTAGTAGATATATAACAAAATGATTATAATTAAATTAAATAAATAATTTAATTATAAATATTAAGCAACGATATATGGTACATTACTTTTTCAATTTCCGCAACCAGCGCCATTAAATTCTGTTTACTTGATTTTCTTACAGCGGTTGGATCAACTAATGATATGCCTTGCGGCATGGTATTTCTTTCCACTAGTGAAACTTTATAATAAGAAAAAAAATCGTTATTAAATAAATATTACATTCAAACTTATACATTCAGTTATCACAGATTATACCAGTTGTTAAATCATGTACGCCACTCACTGCATCCATCATATTGCCGTTATCCATTATATTATATTACAATTAAGTATAATTACACAATAAATTTTATTGACTGAATAATGTCCATTAGTATGAATAAATAAATGAATCAAATTTTTTAATGTTTTACTTTAAAGCTTCAAAAATTTTAATACACTGTAAAACAACTTTCTCTTGCTTTGTTCTTGAAATAGACTAGAGAATCAATACTATTCATTAAAAGACTTCACAAAATCGTAGAATTACATTAAATTGAGAGAAAAAAACATTTGACGGAAAGATAAATTTTGCAAAACAACACGCGAAAATAAATATTAGAGGACGTAATTAGAGCGAAGCGTATTTAATATCTAGATGGACAACCGCATGTCTACAACTTTACGCGAGTTTCTCACACGTGCTGATTGGCTGTCGGAGTAAGATTTCAAATACGTAGTTCAAAGAAATAATCTCCTCTCTCAATAAGTAATTTCAGCGAATATTCTTTCATTTATTGCACAAACTTATCTAATGAAGAATAACAGGTTAAAATGCAAATAGCAACAGATTCAAGAGATCAAAGCTGGTAAAAATCAAGGATAAAGAAGCCAAGAACACACATTTGTAAAGTGGGTTTTAAAGCTTGGCGCGAAGGGAACGACCACGTGGCCAGTCGATGTCGATACTAGCGACTCGTGGATTGAAAAAACGCACGAGGATTCATTCTAACTATCTTTTTGTCCCGGCCCCTTTTTCATGTGATAGCCAGGTGGACAAGGTGGGCATTTTCGAGCATTTAGCGCTTTGCGGCTTTTTTAATGACAACGATGAATGAAATCCTGCGTCGCGCGACGCCAGAAAATCCGAGATACGTGAAGCGATTGATAATTTTACCAGATCGCGGATCAAAGGCGTGATTACGACGGATTTCGTCGATTCTCGTAATCCTCGCGTTTACCATAATGCCACGCTGTCGCGTTGTCGGCGGTTACTCTCACGTCAGGAGAACAGTCTCCAGAGTCTCCGCGAGATTCCAACGAATTCACGCTGGAGTTAACGCTGTCACTTGATGTCCCGACGAGTATCTCGCACGAACGTGCGGGTGGTACTTGTAAACAATGTTCTAACCTCAAGATCTCTTTCAGATGTTCACGGCTAACGCCAAAATAATTAAGAGCGGCGGCTCTGAGCCTGACCATTTTGAGGCGAGCATCTCCAATGCTCTTCTGGAATTGGAAATGAACAGCGACCTGAAGTCGCATTTAAGAGAACTTTACATCACGAAGGCGAAGGAACTAGAAACAAACAATAAGAAGGTAAATTTCAATTCCTCATGTAGCACATATCAATCCAGTGATAAGTAGATCTGTTTTTTTATTCCTGTATTAAATTACGCTAGAATTCTCTTATTGTTGCCAAATATCTAACATACTCAATCTTACTTTAAGGCCTGGTTTCAGAATTCATGGTTAACTCTTAACCAAGGTTCAACTTATTTCTCATCTGTTTCCAATTTTAGAATTAGAAAAAGATAAGGAATAAGTTAAACTTCAGTTAAGAGTTAATTATAAGTTGTGAAACTAGGCCTAAGTAAGATTTAGATAAATTCTTATTAAGTTAAACTCTTAATTAAGTAACTTTTATTAAGTTAAACTCTTAAGTTTCAAAAGGATACACTAGTTTAGCCATAGAAAATAGATTAATACTTATTCTTATAATTAGTAAAGCCTTATATTTAAGGTTTCTTAAATTTATCTTCAGATACCCTATAAATTATTTTATTGGCTACTAAATATCTAAATTTAAGAAAGCTTTAAATATAGAGTCTGATTATGTATACAGATGTAAATATCACAGCAACATTGCAGCAATGTTACAACAAGATTCTTGTATTGTATGAATATTAGTGTATATTTTTCTGTTTAATACTCTCTTGTAGAGAATTATATTGAACTGTTTGTATGTTTTACAGTCAATCATCATATATGTACCGATGCCAAAACTGAAAGCTTTCCAAAAGATTCAAACAAGATTAGTACGTGAGCTAGAGAAAAAGTTCTCTGGCAAACACGTAATGTTTGTCGGTGAACGTAAAATCTTACCGAAGCCGACGAGAAAGACGCGTACGAAGAACAAGCAGAAGCGTCCTAGAAGGTAAAAAAAATAAAAATATAATAGGTTTTATATAATTGGACAAGTGGAATTTAATTATAAGAGCCTCAACACAGACTTTTGCATAATGCATAAAGCATGTGCATAAGGAATTTCATTGGCCCATTTTCTTATGCATGAGTCAATGGACCAATCAAATTCTTTATGTATATGGTTTATGCGTTATGCAAAAGTCTGTGCTCCCCGCTTAAGCCTGTTCTTTTTATGCTTGTTTCTATCAATTAATAGTACAATTAATGCTTGGTTCAATTTATTCTTAATCTTTTTTTAATTTTTAGAACTAGAAAAAGATGAAAAATTAGTTGAACTAAGATTAATCTATATTGATAAAAAACGGATGATAGCCGAACTTTTTGCATGATTCATTTTTCTTTTTAAAGAAAAAAAAAAGGAAAAAAACTGCACTGAACTATGCAAGAAATCCAACTAATAAGAATAGGCGACAGTTGTTATGTCTACAGTTATTGCATTATTAGTATTAACATTATTTTATTTATCTGTAAAAACTGATTATTTTAATATTTAATATGTATTTAACTATGTTGAATTCTAAATTTATGTTATATAATTTATGTTTATATTTCAGTCGTACGTTAACTTCGGTATATGACGCTTTGCTGGAGGATATTGTTTATCCTGTAGAAATTGTGGGCAAACGAATTCGAGTAAAACTTGATGGCTCGCAAGTTATTAAAGTTCATTTGGACAAAAATGAACAAACGAATATTGAACACAAGGTACATTTACTCATCCATTTTCTATACATAGAACCTTGTTTATTTAATATTGTAATGTGATTTACAAATTTTAATTCATCTTTTGACAGGTCGATACTTTTGCTTCGGTGTATAAGCAACTGACTGGGCGGGACGTAACATTCGAGTTTCCCGAATCTTATGTATGATTTATTAAATATTAAAACATTTTGAAACAATGTATTATTTGTTACATTTATATTGATTTTTTTTTGTATCATTTTACACTTCCTATTCCTTGTTCAAATAATTATTTATTATTTATGAAAATTTGTCATAAGATTTTTTTTAACTTAGGATTAAAAAGGGATGAAAGTGAATTTTGCATTATACCTTGCCGGTTTTTATAGTAGGTGTCGCTAGCAGGATGTAGGCATTTCTATGATTTGATTTTGTAAGATGGCTGTATACTTCATGTGAAGCCAATAAACGAATATACTACTACTCTATGATTTGACATATATACGATTTTGTTCTATGGATATTAACCTCCAAAATACCGAAGTCTCATTCCGTCAAAATAATAGCGCCATAGTCGTTTATATCAATAAATATGTCGAGTTTCGTTCCAAATAAAGAGCATTTGCGGCATTCGTTGCTTTTCTTATTTCATCAAAAGAAAAAAGCAGCTGAAGCACATCGTTTGCTAGTAGAAACTTATGGTGAACATGTTCCAGTGATTAAAACGTGTGAGACATGGTTTCGTAAATTTAAAAGTGGTGATTTCGATTTGAAAGACAATGAACATCCTGGTGCAGCGAAAAGGTTTGAAGACGAAGATTTGCAGGTGTTGTTGGATGAAGACCCAACCCAATCACAACAAAAATTGGCAGAAACACTTAATGTGTCCCGAGTAGCAATTTGCCAACGTTTACAAGCCATGGGAAAGATCCAGAAGTATGGAAAATGGGTGCCACACGCATTGAACGACAGGCAAATGGAAAATCGAAAAACCGTTTGTGAAATGCTGCTTCAACGGTTCGAAAGGAAGTCTTTTTTGCATCGGATTGTCACGGGAGACGAAAAATGGATTTATTATGAGAACCCGAAGCGAAAAAAATCATGGCTTTCACCTGGTGAAGCCGGCCCATCCACTGCAAAGCCCAATCGCTTTGGCCGTAAGACAATGCTCTGTGTTTGGTGGGACCAGGATGGTGTGGTGTACCACGAGCTATTAAAACCTGGTGAAACGGTAAATACGGCTCGCTACCGACAACAAATTATTAATTTGAATTATGCATTGATCGAAAAACGACCGGAATGGGCCCGAAGACATGGCAAAGTTATTTTGCAACATGACAACGCGCCGTCTCATGCCGCTAAACCCGTGAAGGACACATTAAAAACACTTAATTGGGAAATATTATCGCACCCGCCGTACTCTCCAGACCTCGCTCCGTCCGACTTCCACCTTTTCGCATCGATGGGGCACTCACTTGCAGAGCAGCACTTCGCCAATTTTGAAGAAGTCGAAAAATGGCTCGTCGAATGGTTTTCCTCGAAAGAGAAAAAATTTTTTTGGAATGGTATCTAGAATTTGCCTAAAAGATGGGCGAAATGTGTAGAATCAAATGGTCAATACTTTGAATAAAAATATTTTGAGATCCCCTGAAAATTATGTGTTTTCTTTAACGAAAAAACCGGCAAATTTCAACTTACACTCCTGGTATATATATATATATATACGTTGAAATAAAATTTAGTTTTAATTACATGTATTAAATATTTTAATACAAAAATCTTTAATTTATAACAAAAATAATTCTGATATTTTATAAAAGTACTATTTATTGTGTACATTTTGTTCTATAGCAAAAATATTTTATCTGCCAACAAAACTTGCATACGCATCAGCGTGTGATCACAGCGCATGCGCACCAAAATAAATTACGTAGGCTCATCTCATATCGAATTGGTATGACAGATATTCTAACCTGAATAGTCGTGAATTTTAACGATTAATATCTCGGTTCGCGGGACAGAGCGACGCTTTTTTTCTACCAGATTCTTTTATTTTATGCAAAAACGCGTCGAATGAGTATAATTCGATTTTTGAGGTGGCCATGCTCCAATAAACCTTTGTATTTCCACCATGGTCACACATACACGTGTTTTACTTATATGAGTTCCGACGAACCATTCGAGCGTGACGGCGACGGACGTGTTTCGGTTCGGGTGCTTTCTATTGTATATTTTTGAAAGTGTTGCCGACTTTGTCTGTGCATTGCGTCACACAGATGCGTGTTTGCGGATGAGCTCGTCTCGCTTGTTCGTCATTTTGCACTTTACGACGACTAGGGTTCTTATAACGCGCGTTATTGCGACGTGACGACGCCGTAGACGCAGGCGCCCGAAAACCGGTCGAGCAACGCCATTTTCGCGGGCATTGCATTACCCGTTCGTTTTCATATTTTTGTACGGTTCTGGCCGTATTGACCTCTTATTTCATTGCTTGGAGGCGGGAGCCATTATTTAAGGAAGAAGAAGAAGAGCTTTGCTTGTGTGTGCTACCAGTTGCGCCAGGCCGTCAACAGATGGCGCTACCGTCGAGTGCTGCAAACGGGTTGAAAATCGCATCATTGGAAGGGCTCGAATCAATTGAGCAAAAGTATGAATGAAACTTATTTTATAGTTACATCATATCATGTTCTCTTCCTGCATTCGATATATATTTCATAATTTTATGTTAAAAAAGAAAAAAAACGAAAAATCAAAATTGTGATATAATTACAAAGAATAAACCTCTTATTTTACCGTAGTTTAATACTTGAACCATTACAGTGAGACATTAAACTTTGACTAACATAAATTTATTACGTGTTACCTTGTATTTAGTATTTATTGTAAGATCTTAATAATTTACATAAAAGAAAGTAAGCTATTGAAGTGAAAAACAATTAGATTTTATTACATTTTATACATTATATTTTTTTAATTAAATTTATCACTTTATCATTATTTACATATCTCATTTCTTTTTTTTTACAGAATAATTGCTCTTGCACGAGATAAACCTAAAGGTATTTCGGACAAAGATTTAGCTGCTTCAACACCTGATTTAAAACCAGACCAACGAGCTAATATTATAAATAAACTTTTGACTCAAGGATACTTTGATCTTTTTCAACAAGCAAACTCATTATATTATCGCTTGAAAGATCCAATAAAATTTGCTAAATGTGTTGACAATGAAGAAAAAATAGTATTTAAAATTATTGAAGAAGCAGGGAACAAGGGAATATGGATTCGAGATATAAAAATTAAATCTAATTTGATGATTAAACCATTAGAAAAAATTTTGAAAAGCCTAGAAACTAACAAGTTTGTCAAAGTTGTTAAACCTGTAGCAGCCAGTAAGAAAAAAGTATATATGCTATATAACTTAGAACCAGATGAGTCTGTAACAGGTGGTGCCTGGTATCAAGATCAAGATTTTGAAACGGAATTTGTTGATGTATTGAATCAACAATGTTATAGATTTTTGGAACAAAAAAGAGAAAAGGCAAAAAATTGTAACGCTGGACCTATTGCTGCAAGAAATATGACATATGCTTCATCTAAGGATGTTTTAAAATATATTTCGGATTTAGGAATAAGTAAGGTTGTATTTTTTACGCATTAAAATATTTTTTTTTGTATACTTTATTAAAACTTATTACTAAACATAATCGATATTTTCATAGGTGAAATTAACTGTAACTAACATAGAAGTGATTTTAAATACATTAATTTATGATGGTAAGGTTGAACATACATCCACAAGTGATGGAAACAATTTATACAGAGCGATTCAACCTGTGTTGAGTTCAGCTGAATTAGTTAAAATCCCTTGCGGTTTGTGTCCGGTAAGACATTATAAATACATTACGTTTATTGAATAAAATCACTTAGATAGTCAATAATTAGCTCTACTACAATGTAAGAGCTGGGCTGAGAAAAAATGTCGGATGCTCGAACACGATACCGGGACTCGAACCGAAGCCTCGTAGTAGTTCATATTAGCAAGCCACCGTCTTGCTGCAAAGCCACACATTTATTTCTTACAATAAATTATTAAAAAAATAAATAAAGACCAATACAAATCTAAAAATACAGAAATATTCATAGTATAATTACTTTTTTATGCATTTAAAAAAATAGTTTTTGATTAAAAATTGAATTTGTTTTTAACTAATTGTAAGGAGAGCTTTAAAGCCCATTCTACAATTGCGTAAGCGTAGTTATAAATGATTGTAGTTGTACGAATTAACCAATCACAGTCAAATACGAAGAAAAGTTCGACTGTGATTAATCAATTCTTACAGCTACAGCCATTTACAACTGCGCTTATGCAATTATAGAATGGGCTTAATATAAATAAAAATCAGCATATTCCGGAGTAATTTAAAAATCTAATTGTGTATTATCTTACATGAACACATTCTCTGCTTTGAGCTAGTATTGACTTCAGTTTTTTATAATTTTCAAAAATATATATTTAATATAATATATTACTTTTCGTTTTTCAGGTGAGAAGAGAATGTCATGACAAAGGATTTGTTACACCTATCAAATGTCAATATATTAAAGAATGGCTAGAATAAGTAGAGGTAAAATTTAGAGGTATTAGTGTAATGTTCAATTTTTGTTAATATATTTAAATATTTTCTTCTAAATCCTCCAAATTTTTTTATGTATGTTTTCATATGTTATTTAAATATTAAATTGGAGAGTAACTAATTTGTAACAATCTTTTAAATATCAAAGTTTTATTGTAAGTTTCAAATAACAAGAATAAAAGGGCTAATGAGAGTATATTCGCTGTTATTGGTGCGATTATATATAAGATATATTGTAGTGTGAATTTTATTTACCACGTTTTATTGTAAGCATTCCGATATATTTTAAACATAAAAGATTAGAAAATATTAAAGGGAAAATACAGATTTTTAATATAGGTATATTTATTATTATGTAAAAAGAATGTATGTTTTGCATCTAACGCATAATGCAATAACAATTTCAGTTAAATTCAGACAGATCTCAGTATAGACATGCTCCAGAATCAATCACGTCTATAGTGCAATCTTTTAGCTCTACACGATTTAATTTTACTAAACTAACACAGCGCGCGCAAGAAGTATTATTTCATATAGGCGACTCAAATGACATAATTGCAATTAATACCAGTCCTTTGGAACAGAGTCATTGTTTATTTCTTGCAGAATGTCTAAAATGCTTACCATAAGTTATGACAGAGTATAGTGTTTCCAGAGTAATAGAATTATGTCTGTTAAGTAATTCATGGTAATCACTGTTATGTTGGAAACATTTACTTAAAATAAAATGACTTATATGATAAAAAAACAGATCTGACAATGCTAAAAACAGTTTGATATTATTAAACGCATAAATATAATAGAATACACAAGTTTAAACATTTTTGAAACAAAATTCTCTTTAATTTAATTATTTAAACAACAATATCTAGCTAATCGGAAAATATTCCTAAAAATTCTGACTTTTACGCGATAAAAAAAATGAATATTTTTATTTTCTGGACACCGGCTTAATCCCTTGTATCTCGATAACAAAGCTCATCGCCGTTACTCGGAGACTCTAAGCTGGAAGGAAAATAGCGTGAGAACATAAGGCAGATGTGAGTATAGAAATGTACGAAACCAAGCGACTGTGCAATAGCACCCATAGTTTGGATCAGGGTCAGAAAGGCCTAGAGGGTTGCGAGGTCGAAGGGTTCAAGAAATGACGTGCTCTCCCTTCAAATTTAGACATATACAACAGACGAAATAGGCTATGAATCCTCAAAAAACTCGCGAATCTCTCTGTGTTATTATAGAAAAACCGAGAGAAAAGCATTGATCTCTGCTAATTAATTTTCGAATAAAACAAACATTTGAAAATTTATGAAAGATTAATCCATAAAGTGATAATTTAGAAAATTATAATAATTTATATAATTTATACAAATTAAAAATCAATATTTTTATAGGAAGATTCAAAGATTATGTTGCTTAATTGAGATACCTTTCTATTTTATTAAAATTAATAATCATGTTATTTTATTTTAAAAATATATATAAAAATAAAATTTAATTTAAGTAGTTAATTTTAATTGTTCACGACATTTAGAACTTTTTATTTAGTTGTAAGAAACTTTGAAAGTTTCTTACAATTTTAGAAAATATAATTCTGTGCTTAAATTAATAATTTGCATTTTCTTATCAACAATTTATGCATTTTTTACACGTAACTTTTTTTTTTAATAATGATATATCACTAAATAGATGTGTTTGTAGCGAATACATGTAAATTTATAAATTAATTTAATAAAGAAGGCAATTGTCAAAGTCATTATATCGTACTTTTGTTCATTAATAGTGTCACAATAATTAAATCAATGAAAATGAATGAG
Organism: Cyphomyrmex costatus; assembly: GCF_001594065.2. Taxonomy (NCBI): domain Eukaryota; kingdom Metazoa; phylum Arthropoda; class Insecta; order Hymenoptera; family Formicidae; genus Cyphomyrmex; species Cyphomyrmex costatus. The sequence goes on from NW_017280296.1 coordinate 174,490, forward strand.
TCACACGTGTGTGCGTACCTGTCCGAAAAATGATACTCTCGCACAGGTAGCCTTTCATTTGTATCGGCGCTTGCGTGAGAATGCAGGGGATGCAAAAATACCGAAGCACTGTTTCCCACCCAAGTTTCGGTAGCCACCCTTCGCGCGCTAAGTGTTGCATAAATAACTACCCGTGCCGCATCGAGAAACTGGACTGTATTTCCGGCCATCTGCTTTATCGGAAATAACGAGTTGCATTACAATAATCATGGATCGTGACAAGCATAGAAATCATTATTTACACAAAGAAAAAGAAAGAACGAATATGGAGTAGTTTAAAAAAATTGTTAAATTTAAAATGACGAAAATTGTAATCTTGGAAAGAAATTTTTAAATCCCTTTAAACTCAAACGACTTTCGCCTCCAATAGATATATTTTCATGCCTTTAAATTAAAAACAATAAAGTTGTTAGAGCTATTATAATAAGAAAAGTACGTTTGTGTGTGCTGTAATCTATAAGTACTATGCAGAGTTTTATTGCTATAACTTTTTACCCAGATAACATTTATGTTGCATAAGATATCTAAAAAACGTTATGCAACATAAATGTTATCTGGGTAAATACCACGATAGACGAAGAGAAAGAAGAAATTTATATTAGAACAACGAGAATAAATCAATTAAAAGAAATATTTTTAGTCAAAGAGAATCTTAGTACTTAAATATTTCAGAATGTATTTTTATGGTACATGTCCAATTCTACAAATAACGTGTCGAAATATTTTTAGATCTTAAAATGTAATCATAAACAAAAATACGTAGTAATATTACCTACATATTAAATTGATAAGTAATTTAATAAGAATTTAAGAAATATAAAATAAAAATAATGTGTTTAAATTAGAAGAAGAAAGAAGAAGAGGACTTCGTCTTTTAAAGATTGTAAAATTTTAAATCTTTACATCCAATCTCACAACATATCTTTCGCCATTATTTATTATTTCTATATTATCTTTTAAAATAATTATAAGTTAATATCATAAATGGAAGTTTCAAAATAAATTACTTTTCATTTTAAATACTTTTCCATGTTGTTTATTTCAAAATTTATTTAAAAATTTAATCTCTTTCGATTACTTGTAAAAAACAAAACTGATCCGGATTGCATTATATCAATTATACGTAAAACTTTTGTGATAGACGAAATTCTATCGCGAAGTAACTGATATGGTACAGAGTAAAAACAAATTGATCGCCATGCTTATATTATCGTGGTGAGCTGAAAATAGCGGGAGTCATTAACCAATTATCTATCCCGGTAATCTCCCCCAATGCAATGACTAGTTGGTACCCGCATAGTTAACGTTGCGCGTCGACGAGAATTCATTTAACTGTTCTTTCCGAATGATTCACGTCGATCTTGGCTGAATCGTTGACGAATCAATTCCCATCAGGGGCATATCGCATGCTGCGGGTGGCGCGTGTCAATGTTCTCAAAAATCAGCACCCTGATCGAGGGTGGTCAATTTAAATCAACAGCTTGGTTATATATTTTCCTAAGATAGAGCGAGATTTATATTTTTGTAGCTTTGTGTCATTCTATTTTTATGATTCATTAAACATGAAACAAGATTAGAATAATATAAATAACGCTGCTAATAGCATCTTCCCAATTGCACAATAATAGTATATACGTATATACTGTAATTTTATTACTGAAAAAATAATTATGTATCAATAGTTATTTTAATTAAAAATAATCTTGTTAATTTAATAACAGTATTAAAAATGAAATGTTATTGAAACAAAAGCGTGACATATTTGTTTCACTAATAGTATTAATAAAAAAATTATTTTTAATTAATTTAATGGAGAAAAATAAGCTGGATATATAATAGATGAGAAGAGAAAAGATAACATTATTGATTAAAAATTGATTAGATAAATTAAATAGAATTAAGAATAAATATTATGATAAAACATTCAAATTATTTTACAATAATTAACTTATATATATAAATTTATGTAGATATAAGTTACAGTAAATGCAAAAAGTATTCGTACAAGAAAGATATTCTGTTCAAAAATCTTATTTTTAAAAAGTAAACATTGTCCAACGAAAAATGACTCATTAAATTGATGTTGAATCGATATCGATACGATAATTTCGACACCAATTTGACGTGAATTCGATTTCTTATTGGGTAATTAATAATTTATTTATAAAAAATAAAGTAGATTATTGTATATGTTTCTCAAAATTATATATATCAAAAAGATGCATTAATCATAGAAAATATATCATCTTAAAAGTAAGCAAAAGTTAAAAATCATACTGTTTGAACGCTTAAAAAGTATTTATACAGTCGAAAATTTAGCTTCTAAAATCAAGCATATACGCGAAGTTTGTTTGTTTATGTTAGAACAAAATCTATTCATTCTATAAAATTGCTAATTGATATTTATTTTCTACAAATAAGACTTTTTTAAATGAAAACATTTTTTGGTACGAATACTTTTTGCGCTCATTATAGTTTATATAGATATATAAGTAAATTATTGAACATTTTTTTACTTTTTTATTAACTATTTACTATACGTCTATCTGATTAGAGAATTTTAACAACATTTATAGGTAAGTTTAATAAAATTTTCTCACAAGCTGTCATCTCAAAGAGATTTTGTTTTCTTTTTGTGTATACATTGTACAAGTCATACCGGTATGTTATATGTACGTGCATATATCGTGAAAAATTCAAGAAGGGGAGAGACAGGAGGCTGTCTATAAGAAACGGTCAACGGATGAGACTCACATAACTGGATCCGCAGCTATTATTAAAGGGTTAAAGAAATCGTTGAGATATGTAAAAAAGGAAATCGATTTAGCTGCCGTGACATACGAACGTTAAACCGGTAACTCTCGCGTCATTCTGTAAAGGGCGGGATGTGCATAACGGTTAAAGAATAACAATCGCTCCGGAACTGCATCTTTTTTATATTAAAAATTGTAAATTAACAAGAATAAGGAAACCGCAATAACTAACGGTCTACTAAACCATCTACGGTCAAAGCTAGATCACTATAGGGTAAACCCGGTATATACGCCGCACCTATCGAAAACTTAATTTATCAATTATTATTTACTATGTTTAAAGCAAATTAATTATACAAATAAAAACTTTGTATCATCTACTACTGTAAAAAAAATATTAGAAATCCAAAATAATTTATTTTCCATATTAAAAAGTAACTTTTTCAAACCCCTGCATTTTTACCATTTATCCCATAGGGGGGGGAGGGGATAATATGGCCACTCATATATAATTCATAAGAAAATCATAAATAATCTATAAATAAGATGTAAAATGACGACGTAATCTGTATTGTTTATTGATATATGACAATTTTTATTGTTCAGAATGAAAATTGGAATACAAATAGGATTAATACAATTTTTTAAAATAGCTTCAAATCTTTGAAAATAATCTTTAAACGTTTAAGATTTATCAACATTTATGCATTAATGCAAAATATAATTGTTAGAATTAACAAAAACTTCTTAAATAGAGCGTCTGTGCTACGGCACAGCATCCCGCTCGCTAAAAATGCCGTATATCCCAAATAGATGGGATATATATGACAACTAATTAAACAAACAATACAGGAGCAAAGCACTTGTATTTTGCTATACAACATGCTTTACTATTCCTCTACACATATGTATTGCAAAATAACCACTAAGTCTTTTACACGCTCTATAATAATCATTTTATGTAGATTATAAATTATGATGGCACTACTTATTACAGTAAAAAATCGATTTAACTCGCAATAATTTCATTAATATTAACAGTAAAGAACTGAAATCATAACATAATACTAATATACCATAAAGGCATGTAACAAAGTAATTGACGGAAAATTATCCCCACTCCTTCTATTTTTTCTGACTTCTGCGGCGTATTTCCTGACGCGGCGTATATACCGGGTTTACCCTATGCTTATTATAATGTGTGAATTTTATATACCGCGTATATAGTTCCCAATCACGTACTGAAAATTTTTTCAAACTTACAACGCAACACTAAACAACTACCGCAGTAATATCACTTTTTAGTTAAATTGCTAAAGCACATCTAACAGTTATTTGATGCTTCTATATAGCATCTTATTAGATCTTTAATAATATGTTGAAAGACATATATTAAAATTTAACAATGTAAATGTTAAAGTAATGAAGAATCTAAAATCTGTGAAAAATAAGTATTTAATAAATATTTATTAAAAATTGTACTTATATTTTCATTTATGTCTTTAATATTTAATTGGCAATTATTTAAGATGCAAATCCAGCCGGTAGAATAAAGATGCGAGAACGTTTGCATTGCAATTTAACTTAGAAATTTAAAATTATTAGATCAATACTGTGTCCACACAAAATATGTATAAAACACAAATTTAATATTATATAAATGCGTCATTTAATTGCAAAAACTGTTATCTTTTTTGTATCACTCAGAACATATCTTTTAATTTTTTATATAAATACGTATATATACAATGATTTAAAGGCCAGCAGGTCTATTCTGTAACTCTTAACGCAAATTATATAACATCGCTGCGCAGTTTCTTTTACTATGGTAAAAATAAGCTATCAGTGGCGTCATGTAACGATAACGAAATTTGCGTTAAGAGTTATAGAATAGGCCTGCATAAAAACTGATATCGTGCCGCAGAAGATATACTATTTACAACTTCCCAAGTTTTATAATAATTCTAACAAGACAAGCGAATCAAATAAATCTCACTTTTAGGCAACTCTTAGACATCTGGAGCTTTTCACGCACTGTATTCCGAATTTACCATCGCCAAGAGATCCCAATTGGCAGAAATTTCCGAAAGTTCTCGGTTTATCTTTCTGCCGGCACCTGGGCCGTTCGTCCCCTTCGGGATTTTCAGGGGGCAACTAAGACCCCTCAGTGGAGAACATCGGGGAGAGGAAACTGACACGTTGCACACGTTATGTGCAGAAACAGGTAAGGAGCAAACGTGTTCTTCTCGTCTCGTCTCGTGATCTCTTTTCCCCATCGTCGAAGGGAAAAGATGATAGAAAAGGGGAGCGGAAGGATCTGAAAAGGAACGTTGCGCGAAGCCGTTTTCCCAGGAGCCTCCCCTGAAGGGCCCCCATCAACCATCACGTGCAACGAAGGAAGGGACTAGTGAGTATATAAGGGCCCGCTCGGACTGCAATGATCTCAGAGCACCACAGTCAACGGTGTATAGAGGAGGTCTCGGCTTCTTCGACCGACCGACCATCCCGGTCACGGTCGAGGAAGGATTGAAGAAACGAAGAGAGAAGAGGAAGTAAGCTGCAGTCATCTAACGGCGACCGCCATCCTTTTTCTGTCGCAGATTCAATCGGAGCGTCTACCACCCACGATGGTGAGTATAGTTTCGGGTTTTTGTCCTGGCTAGCACGTGATCTTGGTGCTTCGATAGACTACGCTAAAAGTCGTCTAAAATCTGGTTTTCGGCCTTCGCGGATCTTCGACGTTCTGCCTCGTGAAACCGGAAATTTGCACTTCTTCCCAAATAATAAATCGACTGTCACATGCGAAAAACTGGGCGAATCATACTTTGCCCCTAAAAATGGAAATACGTTTGTGTTTACATTCGCTCTGAAAGAAATACGTTTGCAGGCAATTATTGTAGAAAATCTTATTATGGAAATTTGCAATCACCGCTACGTGTCTTTTGAGCAGACGAACATATTGATGTTTTCAAAGTGAAATTTTTGAAGTTCAAATTTTTTGATTCGTTTAATTTTTCGCGAATGAGATAGTCGATTATACAGTACGATTCACCGTGAAATAAGAACATCAAAAGCGACTGGATTCGCTAACGTTTCAGAAATTTATATTGAGAGATTCAAAGTAAATTAAGTTCAAATTGAAGAGCATATAATGATACACGTATATTTAATCAACCGCGCGATTAATTATCGCATGTTTGCTAGATTCACGCGTGTAACGGACGGAGACGTTCCCCATATTTTATGGTGTTCTGATTTTATCGAATAGTACTCTATACCGGTGAAAATTTTCGGGCAGGTAGAAAATGATCAAAAATTGCTGAAAACGAGAACGATAAATTGTCACGACGTGCCAAAAGACTTATATGAAGTTAATCGCGACGGTGGTACCTTGAGATAATTCGCGAGACAGAATAGCGTAAATCTACGATCGAAATTCCGAATTACGCGCGTATTAATCATTCGGACCTACTCTATCCAGGCACTAATATCCCTCCTCAAAATGTGACTTGAAATTTGCTCGTTTTATCTCCCATTTCGCCGTTGTGTTCGAAAGTTTCGTCTGCTTTTGTATCATCTGAACAAATTGCTCTCTGTGTGTAATAGTGATCCTTCGAAATTTGTACTCGTCTAAAAATAGATCGCTCTCTCTCCTCAAACTGCTTCTCCTGTTAACGACGTTATCACTACTCACACACGTGTCCGTTGAGACATTACCAATTACGCTATATTGCCAATATAGCAGAATGACTCCTCAAGAGAACGCAAGAAAACGTTTCGTGACATCTGATATGAATAATTAAGTTGATAGTTGCAGATTGATCCAAAATTGCCATAGTATCGTATAATTTGCAACTCGCCGTGATGCTAAAATCATTCGGATAATCTTCGTTTCGAGATTACGAGTAGTGATATCACGGTCGCACTCTCAGCTTATCATCTGTCATACCTGTAGATTTTTAGAACGTTTTCGTAAGCGTGCAATTTTCACAATCGATCATACATGAACAATATTAGATGTACAGATCCATCAGTATAATTAGTTTTGTGTAAACTAAAATGCATGCGATAAAATTAACATCATGTGTGCGCATTAAAAACTCTCAGTTTCAAGCTGCTGTTTCTGTACCGACTCGATCTCTGATCTACTCTTCCATTTCACGCTGCTTAATAAAACCCGCAATAAATCTGCATGCGTAGACACCTTTGCACCCTGTCAAGCATACGTCATGTCCCGTCAGAAATTGTCGATACACCGCATCGCAAAGTATAACACGGAGACAACGAAAGCCTTCACACGGAAGGTGTCTTTTATCGAAATTTTTGTGATGTAACTTATGATGTAACATAATAGCGGGCTTAGTTTCGATAAAAAATGTGCAGATCTAAGCAGGTGAAAATTCTCCTTAGTTCCAAATGCGACCTAATTGAAAGTGACATTGACATTGAATATTCCGAAGCACTCCACGTAATATCCTTCTTCTCATTTTGTCAACTCATCGTCCCGCTAAAATTGCCGTTCAATCTCAAGCTGAGAACATTTAAACTTAAATTTGAAAACAAATTTCGTTTGTTATGAAAATATTACACTCACAACAGCTTTATAATAATTACAATTAATATGAATTTCAATTGCTAAGATTTGAAGTTGTTTAAATTTGTTGCTATTAAAAACTTTGTAATAATTCAATGCAGTGATACTTAAAAAAAAAATAGAATTATAGACGGGAATGGACACATATATAGAAAAATGCAATAAAGTAATAATTTGCATGAACAATTTGAACAATAATATATTAATCTGATAAAATCGTTGCCTTTAAAATTCAAAAATTATCTAATAATCATGAAATTTGTTTTAAGGTGATTTTTTTAGTAAATCGAGTTATATAGCATAGAAACATCTAATTTTTTTATACATATAATGAAGTTGAAGTACCGAGAAATTGAAATATGCAAAATTCTACGGTAGATTAATGATGAAATAAGAAAGAAAAATAATGTTAAAAATGTAACTTTTCACGTATAAAATACTTAGTGACAGTTAAGATTCGAAGACCCTTTTTTGACTAGCTCCACACAAATCTTACCGCAGAATTTTCTCAAAAATTAGATTATAATAGTTAAAAAATTACGATTTTAATAGTTACGAAAAAGTAATTGATCAACGACCATTCTAGAAAGATATGAACGTGCATTAACTTGCATACAAATTTAACCTCGAAAAGTAAACCTATAGTGTTTCCGAATGCAACGGATTTTAACCTGACCCGGGTCGGATCTATGACGTCACATGCTCTACTTCGATTTTTGAATGGAGGTCATACTTTTGGATCAAACAGGATGGGTTAACCGATCTGGGACTTTATAAAATACATTGGTTTGATTGGTCCTTTCCAGTCCAGTGAGTTCACTTTGGTACTACGGTTTATTTTGAAATCGGAAATCTATTGGTTAAGAAAAGAAAAAAAAGCCTTGGTCGGGTTCAAACCCACTGCACTCGAAAACGCTAATAATCTCATCTTATTTTCATTCGACGAAGATGCAGCTTTTGATTTACTTTATTAAAACATCACCTTAACAGAAGAATTTTTATTTATGTCATCTCAATATTCCAGAAATTAGTTATTCGATTGGTTATTGCAAAAATTCTATTTTTGATTTACAGTAACTCAACAAAATTTTATTTCAAAATTCCGATAACAATGTAATATGATATATTCATTAAATAGTCCTTATCTACATGAATACATATGATTTCTGCTGTTATCAACGGCATGCTCATTTTGCATAATCTCAGGTATATTCAAAGAACTGATATTGTATGTTAAAACAAATTTAAATATAAATATGTGCAGTATATTGTACAGTTCCAATTTCAAAATAAGACGCTTTTCAAATATAAGTTTCATAAAATGAAAATACAAATTCTGAAAGATGTTTGGAACGCGGTATAAAAAGACAAGACCTTTTCAACTACAAATCATATTATCTGGACGAATAAAAAGTAAAATAGTAAAACTCCCTCTCTCCCCAAATAAAAACAGAAATCATATTAGAATCTTCAATTTACCGCTGCAGTTTGAAAGAATAATTAGCAAAGTTATAGTTAAGTTTCGAACATTATATATTTCGGCATAATACGCATATATTACAAACTGTTTTGAAATAGACATTGTCATTCTTGATATTACAAAAAATCGAACTCGATTTTGGTTAATAGTAACCTGAAGGTAACTGTAAATAAAATATGTTGAAATATAGAATTAGATAGAAACAAGATAGATAAAATAACAGCTTTTCGATAATAGTAAATAAAACAGAAAATTCTTGATCGTAATCTCAAAAAAAAAGTAAGAAAGAACGTATCATTTGGAACTGATATTATTCACTTACATCAGAAAAAAACAATCTAAATCTTTATTTAATCCATAACATAAATACATCTAAGAAATGTTTGAATCATATGATAGGCATTCTTATAAATATTTTTATATTCAAGTTTTCAATGTGTGATATAAGCAAAATTCACCAAGAATAAAATTTGATTTTTGACACGCTACCAAAATTTTATGGTTCATTTCGTTATTGCATTTAGCAAGTATTCTAACATGGGTATATTGATTATGTAACTTTTTCTCTCAAACGGAAATATACACACTTGCATATACAAAAATGTTCACTTTTCATGTTTTTTGCCTTAAGGTAAAAATTACACGATTAAACCCCAAGGCATATATTATGGAATCATTCGAAGTAAATTCCAATCATAATTATTTCAGTTTCTTTAAAAAAACACAATAGAAAAATCTAGAAAATAATAAAACTATTCCTTTAATTGCTAAAAATTCGATCAGTAACGATAAAAGCAACTTCCAAAAGAAAAAAATGCAATTAATAAAACTGATATAATATCTACTATTAATATGATATTATTAATATCATTAATATATGATACTATTAATCTGTTATTTGTATTTAGCTCAATCAAATATTTCAAGGTATAATTTTCTATCAGGTTATTCGGAAATAACGGGCTATTTAACAAAAATTCATACATTATCGTACAAATTTCAAAACAGAGCCTTTTCAGCAGCATTATTGATAAAATCTAAATTATATATTTTTCATATCACAAAAAACTATTCTATATATATTCCAGACAAAATAATACCCAAAAATATCCAAATCAGTCGAATAAAATCAGTCTAAAAAAAACATTTGACAAAAATTATACAACAAAAATTAACAATTATACTCTTTACGTAAAATTATATAATTTTTGTAACAAAATTATGAGCAACTAGAGCGACAATATTGGCAATGCTGGAAATTATGTCTTACAACTAAAAGTAAAAACATTTATTGTGAAAGAAATTACGCTGTTCAGGCAGTTGTTTCACCTGTTCGCATATTCGATCAGTGCGAAGGGGGTTTTCTGTTCCCCATGTATTTACACGCCGGAAGCAAAGAGCATGTTGATCGATATCAGCATACGTAATCGGTATAAACACTGCATTGATTCGGTCACCGAATACATTGATACGAAAGAATTGTTCTTTTAAATGCATTGCCATATCCAAAGGGGAATTTACATTATTGAGAATATCAGGAACACATAAAAATTGTGACACATAGTAACTTTCCATTTAATTAACATTTAACTCGCACTGGATTTGCTTACCCCCGATGAGAATGTATGACAAAAATATAGATTCATAATTATCACAAAATTTACTCTGCTTCGGTCTTGAAAATCTACCGTATTTTAATAATCTAACTCCCAATTGCCATGTGAGAGTAACATATGTGTTACTTTCTCTAGTTTTGTATTACGATACTTTTCTGAAATCGGTTACATTACGGAAAAACGTGCGCGCATATAAAATTGGTTTCTTCAAATAGAATTAAAGCATTTTCATAGAACCTATTTGAATAAGTTATTCAAATTTATTTAACGTTGACAAATCAGCATAACAGATTTTTTGATACACGCTATATCCTGCCAAGTTTTCATTACATTAATTTGTGCTAATAATACTCCGAATAATAAAATTAAGATCACGTAATAAAATGGTATCTGAAATATGGGCTTGCAATAGAATAATGGTGTCAATTCAATAAATGAAATAACAATTACATTTTGGTCTATAAATGATATTTCTGGCCTTTTAAAATCAATTGGTAGCATTATACCATTTCAAAAATAATTTGCATTGCTTCAATGACAAAATAGAAGAATTTATCGGCTCTTATAAAGGACATCTTATAACATAACATGTTTTAAAAGAAAAGATTTCTTTTAAATTTTTGAATACAGCAAATTAATTTCATGTGCAAAGAATATAAAGCAACTTCATTAGAATGTGAAGAAAATAAGAAAACATAGAGAAGATAATATAAAGACTGAAGAACATTTTCAAGTATAATAGAAGCAAAGTTTAAATTTAAAATTACTTGTAAGATAACATTTTTCAAGTTATCGAGAAATTATAGCAATAACTATAACAATAGAAACAAACAGAAATGATTGAATGTTTTTTTTATGTTATAGTACAAAAAGAAAAGATTCTCTCTTAAAAAAGATTTTTTAAATTGTTCCAATAATATTCAAGGAAGAATTCCTGAATATAATATTACAGTTCCTTAATGGTTCAAAAATAATTCCAATCGCTTCAGACGAGTACAAAATGTCTTTGGATTTTCGTTCTTTTCCAAAATTCATAAAACGACTGGGCGAATCGTTTTGTTCCCGAAAAAAGGATATAAAAATGAAAATTAACAATTTAGTCATTGCAACCAATATCAAAAGAGACAATCTCGTGAAACTAATCATTGACTATTGCTGGTTTTCTTCAATTACAAAGTTGCAAAGTCTTGACAGCAAGTTATGAGAAAGACGTGTTACAATTATAGAAATCGTGATCTATCAAGGAAATCTGATTTTTAAGTGAAATAAATAGAATACTCGAATACTGCTTCATCATTAGTTTCACGCGAGCCCGAATAATCTGTGAAATCAAAGTTGTGAAATAACGAGCTGTAATTCAATGCTCGAGATAATCAGCGTAACAGTTCCGACAAAGATCAGTCGTCGAAACCCGTCAAGACCACTCTAACGATCTAAACAAACGTCAAACGCCAACGAGAACACCACGCGATCGTTAGCGGAAGAAAAGGTTCCGGACATCAAAACGCGAAGCAGGCCGGACTCGCGTAACAAAGAGCCACGGCTTTGGCATTGTCGCGCGGCCTTCGAGAATCTAACAAGCCACAGAAAAAAAAATAAGTTCCGTTTTAAAAGTCCCTCATACGCACCGCGTACCCGGCCCTTCCACACCCGTACAAAGGTATATTTCGTCACTTCGCTCCCGTTCCCCTTCGCGTTTCGTGATTTACTCGCGTTCCCAGGGAAGAGAGAGAGAAATCTCCAAAGGGGGCTAACTAACTCATAATGCCTATACAAGTCCCACGGTCCAGCGTCTTTGCATCAGCAGTATAACAGCACGACTTCTTTGTCTTCTTCTCTTGCGGCCACGCTTCTCTTCCACGATTCACGCTTCGCCCTCTTTTTGTGCTCTCCGGTCTTTCCGGGGCCGGTTGTTCCGGTTGTACATACAGGGAACCGTCGAGGTCTTTGATTCTCGCTTCTGCTCTGTTCCTCTCAGCTACACTTTCTACACGCGCTCCTTCCTTCCGTCCTCCCTCCGTCATCCCTCCAAATCGCGAGGATAACTGACGTATTGTCGACGAATCAGTAACGAAATCACACGTTTTATTCAAGATCGCAGGCTACTACCAGCTGCTCGTAATAGTGCATATTGTTGTATATTTCGTGTAATCGTGGTAAAGCAGTATTAATGCAAAAAGCTTTGAGATTTCATGAGAGCCGCATGGCACAAGCGTCCGAAAGATTTCTCGCAAAGTACAATCCTTTTATGCAAAATCATGTTACAAAATAAACAGCTTGTGCTTTACAACACCTCGCACTGCTTCTGGAAAAAAGGAAGATAGAAGAAACGTGAATCTGGTACTTGCAGAATTTTCCAAGATCATTCCTCAAAATTATTTCAATTTCGGTTTACCGACGCGATGTTTTAATTTATTTCTGATCATTATTGCAAGATATTTTCTCTGGCAACTTCCAAATCTTTGTAGCGAGATGTCAAGTCAAAGTCCTTCCACGATTATCATCTCCAATGTAGGAAGAGTAAAAAAGTGTAGCTAATAAGAACAGATACGTTTTGACAATAAATCCGAGATTTAATTTTTGAAAATATTTTTCGGACGTTGATAACACAGACATGACCTCTAAACCTTGTTTCTTGTTCGTCTAAGCGATATGAGTCTCTTTAAGAAAAAAAAGTCGGAATAAGTCTCTCTCTCAAACAAAACAGATGAAATGATGACTAAAAGAAATAGATCTTATACGTTAAGGCCGAGATAAAAATAAGATTTGTTTGGTTTATGGATTTCATTTCACGCTCAATAGAACATTTATGTTTATGAAAATCAAATTAAATGGCAAAATGATTCAAGATTCAAGGAAAGTGATTGTACAATATTGCTCTTTGGAGTGATCGTATCTATTGGACGAATTGCACTAAGAAATCGAGTACACACAGGCAAACTGTTAAGGCATTTCACAAAAGCACGAGCAGTAATTCACTTGATGAGTACAAAATCCGAAAAAGTTGTCCGTCATTTCGATGCTTTTTTTCAATCTAAAAGCTATTTATATAAAGATGAACGTAAAAATAAACTGTGCTAGAAAAACAGCTTTTCTCCTGAAATTCAAATAACTTCATCATTATTACATTCGTCAGTAACAATCAAGGACAATAATAAAATTGAGTGCATTAAATGAAAATATGTACAAAATTAATTAACTAACTGTTCACGAAAAAAAGTAAGATTAAATGGAAAATTGCATTACAACAAAACTGAAGATAAAATTAACGAAAACTGGAGATAAAAATTATTAAAAACAATTAGAAATCCGTTAAATGTTGATTCTCAATCTGATTCAAAATTTCAAAGAAAAAGTAGATTTTCCGACATTTTACATAATTATAAATTTTCTATATCAATACTTTTCTTCAATACAGCTAAATTTTCCGAATATAATACGAATTCATCGTGAAGTTAAGCGTCGCGAAATATTTTCCGAACAAAACGCAAATTGTTTATACATAAAGGAAAATAAAAACGGATGTAAATCTAAAATATCATCGGATCATTTTCATCATTTACTGCAACCTGATCAAGAATACGCCTGTACTGATCGAAATTGATCGAAATTCCTTGCTCACGGAAACTCGTTGATAAATCAAAGACGTACAAGGCGTTCGCAAATTCTGAAAAAATAAAAACAGCACGAATAGTGAAGAAATGTTTAATGATCTTTCGGTGTCTATTTTGAGACGACGCTTGGCGACGACTGCATGCACACTTTTCGAACCACTATTCGAAATCTCAAAGAAACCACTTTGTTTAGCGACACTAAAGAGCATTTGGTAGAAATTGGTTAGATTAGAGTTTCAACGCACGGAGAAACATGAACAACCGGCCCTTGTGTGTTTTTTTCGTAGCTAACGCTCACACCCTTCCAGGTCTCACCACTCGGACGGCCCGGAAAAACGAGGCAGCAACAATCAAGGACAATCAGGGCATCAATCACGGCATCAACCAGTCGACGGGACGGCGCGGGAGGATCAAAATCAGCGGGTGCAGCCGGAATCCGGTGTCAGGCGGAAGCCAGTTATTCGGCGAGGAGCCAAAACGAGTACCGAAATGGATAAAGAAGTGCATCCGGCGCGATCTCGTTCCTCGATGATCGGGGGAGATCATCAGAGATCAAGAGCGACGATCGCAACAATTCTTCAATCCACCAGGCTGTCTATTATATTTATTGCATCTACGGGATTTGTTGGATTTATCGCAACTATCGCGCATTATTTGTTTCAAGTTATCGCATTCACGCACTTCGCACACAAGAGGGGAAAACAGGCTCTCACGTGTCTACCCGGCGAGCCTGAGGATATTAATGATTTATCTTGCACACTCGAAATAAGCGCCTTCGAACGAGACATCCTCGAGGCGTACACAAAACTCCGCGAGTTCTAGCATCGAACGTACCTTCCGGCATTCGATCTCAAGATCAAACCAGGCAATTTTTATTTTCGTTCGTACCAACCACCTTCCGTCTACACCACACGCCAGGCGGTACACACAATCGTCAATCACTCGATCTCCAACGCGAAATTTTCGGAAACTCAGGAATCTCCTGACTGGCGGTGGCTGCACCTGCCGTTCTCGCCGGACCGAAGAGCAAAAGCAGCACAAAATCGAACACTTTCAACGCAACACTTGGAGCATCGTCAAAAACAGCAAATACACCTGGAAAAACGTCACACATTTACTATCACTAATATTATTACTTCAAAAAAATCAAACGCCGACGTTACTTTCACCCTCACAGCCAATACTAATACTAATGATAGTAACACTATCGACGAAAATTCTCTGAAATCAATAGAAAAAACTACGGAATTATCACACTGCGCGTGCATCTCACGCGAAGCACTTCAGGAAAACATGCAGTTACTTCAGGAAGGGAAAGGCACACACTCGTAACACGCACGCGCCTAGGATATTTTGCGTGCTCCGCGTTGTTTCGCAGCGCGAAACAAATTTGCGAGAATCCAGACTCTACCTCGCTCAAATTTGGATTGGAAAGGACAAAACGTCTCTCTTCACCAAAAAGGCTCACGGCATGGACGGAATCGTTCCTCCGACCTCAACCAGGCAACCCTTCGGTCTATACGCCGCCACAAGCGCAAGTCTCGCACCTCAGAATTATAATTTCGCAGAGCATTTACCAAAACGATCGCAGCAGAACGCGCGATCTTTTTTTTTCGTATACGATTTACAGGAGGCATTACCGCGGACCGTACCGCGAGGAAGAAAATTCAATTTCTCGTTACACTTCCCTACGTTCTTTACGCACTGCGCCATCACCAAAGAGATACAACGTGATTCCAAGTTCACGTACGATTTATCGATGATTATTTTTTCACTAATCCTTGCCCGGCAATTTTACGTGAAACAGTTCCGCAAAAATTATTTTGATCATTTCACGGTTCAAACAGGAGACGATTGATCAACGCATGTCAATCAACGGCATGCGAATTAAGGCTTCAGAGCAGATCAAAAGCGCCAAATCGCAAAATCGGAAATCACGACGTAAATTGTATCGTGCAGTCAAAACAGTGCTGCATTGATTTGAGAAAACGATTCTCTAGAACTCAACCTGGGCAACAAAGAACCAAGGCTCTCGATCGAAATTCGTAAGTTATTTCGGATCGACGAGTTAGCGCATCGTCAAATATCTGACCTACAATTTCTCGATCGATTAATGATTAGCAGAAAGAGAGAGAGCAAACAGCAGCGCTAAAAGAAAAAACAGACGATCTCAAAAACGATCCGCAAATTTCACAAGCAAAATCCACAGGGAAGTGGGCGGAAAGATTGACATTCAAAGCAGATGTCATCACAAAATCAATTGAAATCAATCATTAATCGAATCCCAAAATCAATTGGATCATCAATCGAGCTAATAACGTTCGTTTGCGAATGACGCTATTCAAAACAGTACACGCGGAGTCCTTTTTGGTCCAATTCAAGGATACTCTGGAAACAACCAGAAATTATCAGCAAAACCTGCGAGTATAAACTTTCACAAAAAAAAAAAAGAACGAACTTTCGCACACGGCTCTGTAGCGGCGTAAATCAATTCTATTTCATCTTAAAAATTACGTCCGACGAGCAAAAACCGTTTTAGAAATACAAAAGAACCGTAAAACACCGCCAGAAAACAAGAATGGCGAGAAACATTTACTCGGAAGAAAGCAAACTTAGAGAACCATTTATTCTCGAATACTCCAATAAACTCTGCACTCGGCCACAAATTCGGCACGAATCGTACGAAGATTCGAATCTGGATGAAGAATAGAATCTCACATCAAAAAGCATTCCGACTCGAAGAAAATCTCAGGACAAAAATCGCTGTCGCGAACTTTTCCGACTGTGCAAGAAACCTCAACAAGCTAAACAGATGTTAACTAATCGACAACGATTTTTTATGTTTCTTTTCCTGTCAAACAAGAAGAGCTCAAGGAATCAAGATGAGCAAAGGATTATGTTTCATGGAAATTCATCGGAGGACCTACCCTCGGACGACAACTCTTGGACAAACATGGAAAATCGCGAGCACCAAATCATAGCGGAACAACATGGGACACAGTCATTTGGTCAACAAACAACACAGACGTCGCGGAACGTCGTGGGACCATCAGTAAAGGTACTATCCCTTGTTCTAATTGTACAATTTTATCCTAGATTACACTTAAGTCACTAACGATATCGATCGAAATATCGTGAATATTAACTTAAAGCGGAAACTATTTGGCATGTCGTAAAAATATCGTCACAGTTCTGCATTTTGAGCACTTAAATCCTAACTTAGTTACGTTATACGTATATAAAATTCTCGTAGACTTAGTTTATTTATTTTTTTAATTTGTCCGTTATTTTTATTAGGTTGTTCGGAAAGTTCGTTTCAATTTACATGCAAAAAACTACGAGTTAAAAGAGACGAAAAATATTCTTTGGAGTTTTTTTACGTGCTCAAGAAATTTGTAAAAATTGTTTTCTACCTATTGTCCAAGCTATCGAAAGCTTAAGACTTTCTCTACAAAATCATGTTTTTTTAAATGTTTCTATAATTTTGTGTTCCTGAATCATCATTCGCGAATTAAGTAAAGAAACATTCTGATTTAATTAATTATTTACAGATTTTAATATCATTCAACATTATTAAGACCGATCTAAAAGATGCACAAAGAGCATAAAAAATTGTTAAATTGTTGGTCAATTCAACTCGTGACATTACTACGATAGTTTAATAGTGTTGCAAATCTGAAAAATTCGGTGCACAATTAAAAATCTACAATACATAGTGTATAAATTTACGCAATTATATAGAAACACCCAAAATCCAATTTGACTGTTACATGTTTTCATCGGTTTAAATTCTCACTATAAGATTCGATATTATTTTGATTTTAATTGCTCATAACTCCATTAAAAATCATTGTACCGCAATTAAGAAATCATATTTTTAAAGCTGAAACTTTGCTCTATCAAAAGGTGGAATAATCGCAAATTTTTTAAATGTATATATAATATACTATTTTGAGCTAGAAAATTTGAAATGAACTTTCTAAACAACCTAAATTTTGTTCGGTTTTATTTTTATACTTATTTCGTGAAATCGTCGTTAATACCAAAGCACAAAGCGCGCCTTCCCTAGATAGATCTTTAAAATGTATTTACATAAAATAGATATTTCACTCTCTCTTTTATTATATATGTATATCTTTCGTTAGCACAAAGGTTCGCGTATTTCAATAGATACAGATTCGATTATAACAGAAATTGTAACAAAAATGAAGAGAAAAGTTCTGTCATTTTTATGACTAGAAACATCGATTTCAGTAAAAAATATGTAACTGCCAAAAACTATTGTATCAATAGTTATAAATAATGACTTGATACTCTTCGTACAAACTTTCTGATTATTGTAAGAATGGTAAACTTTTACACATCTAAATGTTATATTCAAGACTCATCCGAAATAAATATGTTATCACTTTAGATTCTTAGTTTTGTGCTTTGTGAATTTTATATCATTTATTATCACATATTGTTTAATTTTTATTGAATTCGGAGTATTTATACTTTGATGATTTCACGGATTGATCAATTATTCATTTTGTTTTCAATTAGAATTTCTTTTACATCCTTTTTTGTTTCTTTTAGTTTATTTTTTTATCCATAAAAAAGAGAAGAGCATAAAAATCCAAAAAAAAAAGAAAACGAAAGAAACAAGCATGAAAATATAAAGCTTGATATGTTCTACACAAAATAATAAATCTGTAGCATACCTCACATACAAAAGTAATTTTAAAGCTGAAATAAATAATTGTATTACAAGAAAATGAAAGATTTAACTGTGACAACTATAACGAAGATGCTGAAAAGATGTGAAAAAATGTTGGTTTCGCAAAATCGTGATAAGCAGGACTGGATCTAGGAATGGGCCAGACTGGGCACTGACCCAGGGCCTCATCTTCCCAGGGGGCCTCACAGTTAATTTAATTATTTCTATAAATCCAAGTCCCCAAAACCACACACACTCGTGAGACAGTGAGTTTTTTATATACGCAGCTCGGCGAACAAAAAAATAATGCGAAAATGTTTTTAAATGATTTCAATTAACAATTTACCAATTTTTTTCTGCTAGATTATTTTTTCAGAGCTGTGTGTAACATAATGTTAATGTAATAAATTATCGAATATTTTTAAAAAAAAATTGAATACATGAATTATTATTGCTTTTTCATTTTACGGAAAATCAGTTACATGGACCTCATCGACGAAATGGCTCGAGGCCTCAAAATATTTAATTGGCCTTGGTGATAAGCATTGCAGATTGCGATATGTAATCGTCGTTTTGCGAGACCAACAAAAGTTCCTTTCAGTGTCTGCGTATTTTAATGTCGTTTAAATTATTTTATTGCTGTTTCAATTATTCAGTGCTTCAATCAATCATAAAATATAAGTCAAGAAGAGAAAACATAAAATTCGAATTTTGACCGTTTTTCCAACAGACATACAACGTAGAACATAAATTACTTACTTAATATATATGTAATTTAATTGACGCCCAATTGTATTGTAGGTATTTTGCGTTTAGATTTAATTTTTAATTTTATCGTTCGCACACTCAGTCAAAACAGGAATGTTTTAAAGACAAGCGAATGATATTTCTGTGAGTAGTAATAAGAACAAGTCGCGTGGACACTAATATTTAGTGTTGTGAAATGTTGTCCGTCAATTGTAAATTAATAATACTTTAAGCTAACAATAATTGTTCTAATTTAATGATTACTTTTTTTATTTCCACAAAATAATACAATTATTACATGAATTCTTTGTTAATTCATTGTCAAGCTTTACATCGTTATTCACCTGAGGGTCTATCTTTTGTAACTCTTAACGCAAGTTTCGTTACCACTACGCAGCGGCGTTATAACGATAACAAGTCTTACGTTAAGAGTTATACAGAATAGGTCTGCTGAAAGTTACAAGATAAATATTAGATATTAATTTACAGTTGATAGTTTCATCTCGTAGACAGATTACTTAAGATTATTGATTTTTTCGTGAGATAATTAATTAATTAATTTAGATCAATATCCATATATTAATCCATAAACATTTATCCAAATATAGTAAACAGAAATGTTTTCAACTTTAAGAATAATCACATTATTATACATTCGATGAATTAAGTGACATAATTTAACATTAACAGTTTTCTTTATAGAATTGGATATCTTTAGGATGTAGTTTTAAGATCTAGAGGGTAAACACATACACACGTTTTTACAGAAACAAATCGTTTATGTTAATTACCCAAACAAAAGATCATTGGACTCGATATAAAAAATGATTATATGAATGATTTGTACTTTGCCTGTAGTAACGATTGAAATTTAATTCTGTCCGGGATAATACGATCTAAACGAAGGCGTTTAAGGTACATTTCGTAAAGAAAGGAAACGCAAAACATTCCACGAAAGAGAATTGTTCAGATATAACGCGCAAACGTATTATGCTGCTTTTGAATGCTTCTCGTATGTTGCTTATCTGAATGTTATTGTTTCTGTTGTTTACGTTTGTGTCGAATTTTACGTTTTTGGCCACCCAACACTGATCCCCAAGATTCTCCCGTTGTTCACGTTGAATTTCTGTTTGGCACGTTGTTGCTGTTAATACGTTATCAGATGTTACATCCCATTTTCCTTTAATGCCTGTTTAACCGTGTTACTTATTATCACATGTTTTCCCGTTAATGAGACTTCGAATGTTCCCATTTTTGTCCAAAAGTTATGTTTAAATCCTTTGTTGATTATACTGTTGATACTTTGTTTATGTTGTAGATCATTGTTATTACGCATTCGGAAATCTATTTCATACCTTTGAAAATATTTGTTCCCCTCTTTCAGTTACTATAATAAGTATTGCAAATTCCATTCTGACATTATATACGATATATTTACTGTATTTCTGAAATCTTACAACAATAGTTGACGTGTACAACCATTTCAAAAAATTTTGAATTCTTAACCAAGATATTTCAATAACAAGAGGAAAACCTTACAAATTATAATTTGATGTATGTGTCTTAAAAAGTAAGTTTCCAAATCTATATTTAAAAAATCCTATAACTTTCTGATTCATGTATGCTCTGTTACATTCCAAAATTAATAGAAATTCTATTACATTTCAAAATCTGCATGAATTCTAATGATACCCATCTCCCCGTTAAATCATTGTTGTTAAAAGTTAATAAAAGTTGAGACACGTTCGGTATTTTGCGTTGAATTATGATCCGTTGAAGTTATTAGTTTGTCTGCCTTAAACATATTGTATAATCGATACACACATTTATCTCGCTCGTTATTAATACCGTTTTTGTTTATCCTATCCTATACCCATTTGTTCGATCCCTAATATTATTATCTTTATTAATATTTGCTGTTCAGATTTTATTACGAAAACATTACATTTCCAGATTGTTTTATTATTGTTGACAATGCGACGGCAGGGCGATCAATCAAATCTATTCCAATTGGGCAATTAATAATTTTTACGCTTATATATTTTCCTTTCTGGCATATGAAAATTTATTCGTACGACTTACTCGTTGAAAATACGATTCTCGCAAGCACGATAAAACGTATGTTCTAAAAAAATAGATGTGTAATCAAACGTAAAAATAAAAATTTGAATTTTATATATGAAACACATAATTCGCTAAATTTACCTTTCTTGAAAATAATTTGTAATGTGTGGAAAATATTTAAAATTTATATTACCAATAGAAGCAACCGAATTATTTAATATATTCCAATAATAAATAAAAAAAATCACTTTACTTGCATTTCTAAATTCTTTAACGAGGTTACCGATTCAATCAATCTTCTTGCAGCTAAATTTTATGACAAATATTTAATTGTCAGAAATACTTGGCCAGCCACTATGACGCACCTAATCGTTATTGTTATCTAATCTTTGTTACGTATCCTTGGTTATGTTATACAAAATTACGTTATTGTTAAGTTACCATTGTTACCTCCAAAACTCGTATCGAGAAGTTGTATGCTAATAATCCGTGTTCTTGTTTTTAAAGGATTTGTCGAAGAACTGTTTTGTTAAATCGGCACCAAAAGCAAGCATAATTCGCTCTTTCTTTCCTCCTTCGCTCTTTCTCTTTCTTTCCATCATCAAATTAAGATTAAAGAATTTAGATTTAATTGGCGAAATACAAATCGATCGTCAGTTTAATGAGAATGATAGGAATTTAAGGTATCATACACACACTACACGATACACGATGCATTCATTAAGCTTTGACATCACTCCGAAAAAATTATATGTTCCAGAATCCAGATCATTAATTTAATTAATTTTAATTTGCGAACTGTTTTACGATTATCGCCTGCGAGAATTATACTTTGGTTTCACCATATAGTGCCTTATTTCGTAGATTTTAATGTACGTATATATAATAATATATTCCATCATCCTACATTAATATAATGAGAATGTAGTTTTACTGAAGCTAATTGTAAGATATAAACAATCGTGAGAAAAATACGCTAAAGTGCTGTTATACGACATATGTACATAAGATATGTAGGTACATTTAATAAAGAAATTCCATATGTAATATATGAAAACCATTTTTATTATTTATACACCGACATTACTCATTTCCCTTTTATGATAAATTTGCGCATGCAAAAAATTTATATTTAATTATTATATAATTTTGTTAACATTTGCTGTTAATACAATTACATGATTTAGTTAAGACTAAAGATTTATTTTGCAATACAATGTAATTTATACACAGTACAATTATTATCTATATTTTACAAAATAATTGATACATATAATTATAATACATATAATACAATATATTAGTAATATAAATTGTTGTATTTATATTTAATATGTTTATACACATTATTGCCATCTGCACAGAAAAAAATCACTTATAAAATATGCATTGTCATGATCGTTTAAATTTTACATTACAATATTATCGAGCTATACATAATTGACAACTTCTATCGGAATTGTTGCGCAATAATTGTTATGCAATAATGCTTGCTTTTAAACATCATTTCTTTTTCAATAATATTTGAAGACGCGATAAAATAATTGAAAATCTAGTAGTTAAAAATATTTATCATAAATTGTATCTATATATATATACCTCAAACAGTAAAATATCATAAAGTATACAATTTTTCAAATACACAAAATATTTACATCACATTTTAATTAAAAAAAAAATGTTTTTAATATATTTACCTTTTATATACAATTTTTCTGTTAAAGTATCATTTATAAAACCATCAAAAAATATTTATCAGAAAAAACAATTTCATAAAATGATTTCACAAAAATTAATATAGTGCAAAATTCATGTTGTAGAAAAAAATAAATTTAAGAAAAAAAGATGTAAAAAATTTCGTCATTAAATTGACCGAATAATACTCTAAAAAATTTGTTAAAATAATGTCAAAGAAAGATCCTCATAATTAAATCGGCCGGATAATGGTCCAAAGACCGCCTTCTGCAAGAGCCAGAAAGGTTGAAGCTACGAATTTTAAAGGTAACTGTGTCTTTGGAGAAAGCTCTATGCTATATTTTGTCAGGAACGTAGCCAAACAAGCTTTTATCTGTAACTGAGCCATTCTCATTCCTACGCAAATTCGCGGTCCTTCGCCGAAGGGAAGAAAGGTGAATTTTTCGATGCTGTGCTTCCTATCTGGGCCAAATCTATCGGGATCGAATTTTTTGGGATCCTCCCAGTATTGTGGGTCTTCTTGCAGGCCACTAATGGGTATCAAGATGTGCGTTCCACGTTCTACGTGACAGACGAGCCCATCAAACCCTTTCAAATCAGTCTCTTCTGTACAAACCTTGTTTAGAAATCCCAGAGTGGGTATGACTCTCATCGATTCGTTTATCACCTGATCCATGTACGTCATATCTTTTAAGGCTTCGTAAGTAATCACACCATCGTATTTATTAAGCACAGATATCACTTCCTTGCGTAACTTCTCCTGTACTTTTGGATAACTGGCCAAGTTGAAACCGATAAAACTTAAGGCAGAGCTGGAAGTTTCATAACCGTCGATAAAAAACGACACCGCGTGAGATGTGAGAACTTCTAAGTCAAACTTATCGCCTTCCGTTCGTTCCAAATCAACCATCAACTGGAGAAAATCGTTTCTGGGTGTCGTTTCTTTTCTTCTTTGCTCTATAACGTTCGCAATGATCGCTCGAAAAAAATGATCAGCCTTTTTCGGTAAGAACCTTGTCTTGAAAATTTTGCCCAAGACTGGTATAAAAAAAGTAATAGTGAAGATAATGTTGTTCAAAACGCCCGCATCAAGGAAGCTCTTGCCCATTGCATAGAAAGATTCCTTCTCCTTCTCCTCGTCAAAGCTTAAGCCATCCACGCCAAAGCCAGCGCTAGATACCACCTGCGAGGTGAATCTAGCAAACAAGTCCTTTAACTCTAACTCCACTTTCCTAGCTTTGTCTATTTTTTTGTCCAGGTAGCCTTCGAATGTCTTACACACCTGCTTAACGGTCTCGAGTAGGAGTTTCAATCGCATGCTGGAGAACGCATAGGTCAAGCGCTTTCTTCCGGTCATCCATTTTTCACCGTAACTGAAAAAGGGATTGTTCGCCAGAAGAGGGTCTAATTTGGGGTCGATCTTCAAGCCATTCTCGTGGAAATTCGTAAAACTGGTCTGCAGCACCGTCTTTACAAGCTCCGGATCGCGAACCATCAATGCCGGCGTCATAAAGCTGTAAATTCCTACCATACTGCGATCCCGATAAGCATGGTAGATCTTGGAACAGTACTCGGCCATGATGACCTTCTGTGTGGCAACTTCCCATAAGTGACCGACACCAGGCAAGGCGCCATCCGGACAAGGTATTCCACGTTTTTGCCAATATTTATAATTTCTCGTCAAGTAGAGATAGAGAATCACCAGAACTACAAGAATGGACAACAAAAGCGTGACAGTCATATTACTGCTTTCAAGAAGATCTGACGGATACTGAGAGATCAACCAAGGTCCAAGAGATGTTCGTTAAACGACTCTTATCAATTGCAATTGCATCACCCTCAGAAATAACACATGGGGACGATAGCGATATAAACGAGCATAATGGCAGGATGGCGAACGCGGTAATCTGAATATGTCATGTAATTGTTTTATGCGGTTTATTATGTGATGTCGCATAGTATATGATATAGGAAATTTTATTCATCTTCTCAAAAATTAAAAATAATCTCGTAATATATTATCACTTGTCGAATATAACTTAATTATTTTTATACTACATATACAGGGTGTCCCAGTAACTCTGTTACAAGGCAATATCTCTGTTACCGTTAATGATACGCGAAAATGTCTAAGGAAGAAATTGTTTGGTTCGGAAGGGAACATGTATTGGTCACCTTGTTTCTTTTCTAGGTGGAGACGCTAAAAAGATATGAAGGTCACCTCCACTTTTTTAAATGGAATTATGTAATATGGAATTATTAGATAACGTGATTTCTCTAATTATTTTGCATATAAAAGTATTAAGGTACGATAATAAAAAATCAACAGTTTACGAGTTATTTAACATATTGTGTCAATATGTATCAAAATAAAGTGTAAAATATCTTGAAAACTATTGGTTTTTTGGTATCTCTACCTTAATACTTTTATATGCAAAATAATTAGAGGAATCACGTTATCTATAATAAAAATTACATAATTCCATTTAAAAAAGTGGAGGTGACCTTCATACCTTTTTAGCGCCTCCACCTAGAAAAGAAACAAGGTGACCCATACGTGTTCCCCTCCGAACCAAACAATTTCTTCCTTAGACATTTTCGCGTATCATTAACGGTAACAGAGATATTGCCTTGTAACAGAGTTACTGGGACACCCCGGACACCCGGTATAGGCGAACTTGACATTGAAACGATTCTTGTGCGTTACTCTATATATCAAAAACTAGAACGAGTAATTCACAATCAGTAGTGCAATTGCTAGCTGTTATTCAATGATAACATGATGTACCATGTACTTGTACGTTTTCACTATATATATATTTGCTTGATATATGTATATACATAATATAGAAAATTGTATAAGTTTAGTTTTTTTTTTCGCATACACCGATAGCTACAAGTATTCGATAGCAAATAGCGAAATGGAATCTTTTTTATTAGATTACGTCAATGTAAAATCAATCTCGAAAAACATCTCAAGATATGTTTTCTTGATTTCGATCATTACTCTGATCGCACAGTTGCAAGTTGAAATAAAAAATATGTTGCTTTTGAACAAGCAATGAATAATAATCTATAAATAACGCAATCCTTTTCTGATTAATCTCTTCTTTTACATAGCTTAATTACATCATTAAAATATTTTTATTATTTTGTCTTTAGTACAATATAAAAATATAGTTTAAAAATTAAATTTAATTAAATACTTTTATATATTATATACTTTATTAAAAATAACAATAGTTGAGTGGTACGTAAGAGTCAGTTAATAATTTCAAATATGTAAGATAGTCAAAAATTAAAACAAAATATATTAATTGAAAATCACAATACAGAACAATTATGACATGTTTCGGTCTCCTGATTAGGCCATCCTCAGATAATTAAAAAGACGTAATGATATATATTTACGGTCATAATTAAAGTTGTTATAAGTTCGAATTGTATGATTGTGCATCGATATTTGTTTCAATCTTTCTTCAAGACAATAGAGTTCGCAAAAGGTTTCATGACCGATTGATAGTATAACTTCATGATGGTCATAAATGAAGCAACTCTCGTTAGTACAATAACAAATTATCGTGAAAAAAATATGTCATAAAGTGAAAATTGTTCACAGTCGTTGTTAAGTTAAAAATTTGACTATGTTGTCGGTGAGAAAGTCAGACAATAAATGAAATATATATATTACGTGCCATTTAACCTATTATTGTTTTTAAAAATTAAGAGTACTTTACTATTTATTATATATATTTTTCTTCAATACGGGGATTAATATATTTTGTACAATTACAAAAAATATTATACGAAAGTTCTTTGATTTTATTACGTAATACATACTAATAAGGATACATAATAAGGATTTGATTAAATATTAACAATAAGTTTGTAATTAATATGTAGACATCTCTTTTTCAGATCTTTTGACAATATAGTTCCTTTTAAATAATTTTCTAAAATAATTTAAATTCATATGAAAAAGAAAATTCCAAATAATTTAATTGTACAAAGAATATAAAAATTTTGTATATATGGATATAAAAGAATAAAGTTTAAAGAACGACTTGAAATTAAGAAAATGAGATTTTACTGTTTTATTTTCATGTAAGATTAGAGTATGAAATTTTCTTCAAATCTCTTTAAATATAAAGTTATGCTAGTGAAAACATATAGCAAAGTTGTTTTTATCAGAATTATCACAAATATCCAAATTGAATTTAAATAATTATTATAAATGACTTTTTTCAATATTTTCCACGTAGATATTCATTATTATAATAAATATAATACTTTTCCAAAACAAAATTATAGTTTTAATGTTTAAATTTTATTCATTATTTATTTCCTAAAAAACATATGGAAATAGAATTTTGCATCCTTTACATTTTTATATTAAGATAAAAAATGTTACGTAACTCCCCTCTACTTTTCTAAACTGGAAAATACTACGACGCGGCGTAGTAAAGTCAATATAGAAGTAAAAAACGCCAATGCAAGGTTATTACCGCTTCACACTCCGCTCACTTTACTAATGTTATATCGGTGCAAACTATTATAGTTACCACGATTTCGCTGCATCACAACCAGTCGCGGACGATATGTAGTTAAGGCTACATCGATTTATCCAACCAAACGTTATTCATCGTCCAAGAAAAGCAAAATGACTGTCATACTGGTATCTTTGATTCTTGGGGCGTTTATAGCTTTTTACTTTTACCTGACGCGAAATTACAAGTATTGGCAAAAACGTGGAATTCCGTGCGTGGATGGTGCCTTGCCCGGATTTGGTAACATGTTGTCGGTGATCTTAATGAGAACGGATCTTTCTGACTTCTGCTGCAAGATTTACAATGATAACAAGGGTCGCAGCATGGTCGGTCTCTACGACTTCACGTCGCCAGCGTTGATGGTCTTAGAACCCGAGTTGATAAAAACGGTGACACAAACCAATTTTTCAAGTTTCTCTAAAAACGCCGTTGATGTTAATCCTGAAGCAGACCCACTTCTTTCACATAATCCATTTGTCCTTGATGGTGAGAAGTGGGCGTACAACAGAAAACGCGTGGCTTATGCATTCACTCCCATGCGATTGAAGATGCTGTTAGAAAGTGTTAAACAAGTGTGTATAACATTCGAAAAATACATGGACGAAAAGCTGAACAATAAACAGACGGAATTCGAAATAAAGAGCTTGTTTGCCAGGTACACCGCACAGGTGGTAGCCGCCGCTGGTTTTGGCGTAGATGGATTCTGCTTCGATGACGAGAAAAAGAATATATCCTTCAAAAAACTTGGACAATCCATTTTCAAGCCGTCATTACGAAATTCATTTGCGTTCGTTGTCTTCATTCTGGCTCCATCATTAAGTAAAATCTTTAAATTAGGCTTCATTCCAAAGCACGTTGACAAATTCTTTAGGGAACTGGTTCCAGAACTCATAGAGCAAAGAAGAAAAGACGGAATACCCAGAAATGATTTTCTTCATTTGATGGTTGAACAGGAGAAAGCGGAAGGCGATAAATTTGACCTTGAAATGATCACGGCTCATGCTATGTCGTTCATCATTGACGGCTATGATACGTCCAGCACTGTTTTGAGCTTCGTTGGATTTGATTTGGCCTATCGTCCAGAAATACAGGAAAAATTACGGGAAGAAGTGTTATCCGTACTTAAGAAATATAACGGAGAAATTACTTATGAAGGCTTGAACGAAATGACATATATGGAGCAAGTATTGAATGAAACACTCAGATTGTTACCCGCAGGAGTGATGATAAAAAAACGTTGCACGGAAGAGTGCGAACTGAAAGGATCGGATGGAATTACTTGTCGCGTAGAACCCGGAACAGAGATTTTTATTCCAGCCCAAGGTCTGCAGAAAGATCCTCAATACTGGGAAAATCCCGAAGAATACGATCCTGAAAGGTTTAATTCGGAAAGGAAAAACATCGAGAAATTCGCGTTTCTTCCATTTGGTGCAGGCCCTCGAATGTGTCTCGGCATGAGAATGGCTCAACTACAAATGAAGACAGTTTTGACAACAATTTTAAGAAAATACAAGATGGAATTATCTCCAAAGACTCAAATACCTTTAAAAATGATCCCTGGTAATTTTTTACCAACACCGTACGGCGGGCTGTGGGTTTATTTTCGAAAGCTTTAAATGTACCTTGTTTTAAATTTCTTTCTAATTTTCAACGTCATAAATAATTTTTTATTGCCGAAGGAAATATTTGTGTAATTAATTTGCATATAAAAATAAAATATTTTTGTATATTTAAACACATTTTAATTATTGTATTTTTACATAAGAAAAAAAAAGGTATAATTTTATTGTTTACAATATATTTTCTCATACACTTTTTATAAATTTTTAATTTATTAAGAAAATGGGCAAGGATGTAATCTTTTTACGGAAAAATGTAGGATATTTATAATAATTATAATCCGTTTAAATATTTCTTTATATACGTACATATATATGTATATATTTGTATATAGGTGTGTTTCGTTCAGACATATAATAAAAGAAAAATTTGCAACATCCAAAATATTAGTTTTAATGACAAATTATGGATTACTATTATAAGTGTAGTTCTGAATTTCTTAAATAAAATTATAAACCCAACGATTTTAGACACGTAGCAAATGCGCAGACTATCTAATCTGTCATTACTCGAGAGGCTTCTACGTCGCCATGTGGCGACACAACAGCAAATATTTTATGCGTTATCGCTTGCGCAATTAAAGTCCATGACGCTTATACAGCGCGTTTTAACTTTTGCGTTTTATTAAAAAAACGATAATACAGGAAACACTTTCCGCGTGGCGTTTCACATGGAGACTGGTACAATAGATGCATCCAGTAGCGCAGTAGCAGTACTGTTTACTAAGCAGCTGAATAACAATTTCATTATGTAAATGTATTTAAATGATGGATCTAAAAATAGTATAAAATAATAATAGTTTTCAATTAGCAGTGCAAAAATTTGTTTTACTTTAATTATTTTGTACTAAAACAATAGCTAATGTTAGTAACAGAGGATTAATTTTTCATTCAAAAGTGTTTTTAAAATTCTTCATGATTTCAAAAATTTTGATATTTTAATTTTTATTCAAGGTACAGTAATTGAAGACGGTAAAGCTGAGTAATACTTCTTTACTAAACTAAGAACACACAATTATAACATTTATACAAAAAACACGTTAAAACATGGTTCTATTTATATTGATTATTTATGTTTGTACATAAATAATTAAATTTTTGTTTATTTCCTTGCTTAATTTATAACTCACGGAAATATTTTCATACGAAAACCCCAAATACTTTTTCAAATTTTTTAAAGCTGCAGTACTTAAAACTACCCAAATTTATAGAGAATATCATTTTTACATAAAGATTAATTACAAACTTTGTTCTGGCATTAAAAAATATGCACGATTAAAAACTTGGAAAAATTAAAAGATTTTCGTTTTTAAAGTTGTCTAAAATATGCCCAAAGACCGCCTTTTGGTACTGGTACAGTGTTAGAAATCATCTTTAATGGTATTCGCGTCTTCAGTGACAGTTCCAGCTTGTATTTTCTCAAAATCATAGCCAAACCTGCCTTCATCTGCAGCCGGGCCATTCTCATGCCTACACATATTCGCGGACCTTCGCCGAATGGAAGAAACGTGAATCTGTCGATGCTGTGTTTCTTTTCCGAGTTGAATCTTTCAGGATCATATTTCTCGGGATTTTCCCAATATTGGGGATCCTTATGGAAAGCTGGAACTGGTATTAAAATTTCCATTCCGTGTGACACGCGACAGGCAACTCCATCAGAGCCTTTCAGTTCGAACTCTTCCGTGCAACGTTTCTTCATTACGAAACCTCCGGGTAACAATCTGAGTGTTTCATTGAAGACTTGATCCATATATGTCATCTCTTTCAAGCCTTCATAAGTGATTTCTCCGTTGTTTTTGTTAAGTACGGATAACACCTCTTTTCGTAATTTCTCCTGTATTTCTGGATGACGGGCCAAATCAAATCCAATGAAACTCATAACAGTGCTGGACGTCTCGTAGCCGTCGAAAACGAATGACATCGCCTGACTCGTAAGCATTAAATCATCGAATTTGTCGCCCTCCGCTCGCTCCAGTTCAGCCATCAAATGGAGGAAATCGTTTCTAGGTATTCCGTCCTTTCTTCTTTGTTTCATGTGTTCTGCAACTAATGTTCTGAAGAAATTGTCAACGTGCTTCGGGACTATGCTTAGTTTCAAGATTTTATTCAACGATGGAATGAGAAAAGTGAGAGCGTACATAATTGTTCTTCGTGTAGACGGTTTGAAAATGGCTTGCAGGATTTTTCTGAAAGATATATCTTTTTTTTCGTCATCGAAGCAGTATCCATCTACGCCGAAGCCAGCACCAGCTACTACCTGAGCGGAGTATCTGGAAAATAAGGCCTTCAGTTCAAACTCCTTTTCGTTGTTGCTCAGCTGCCTATCCATGTAGTTCTCCATCGTCGCGCACACCTTTTTAACGCTTTCGAGCAGAATTTTTAATCGCATGCTGGAAAATGCGTAAGTTAATCGTTTTCTGCTGTTTAACCACTTCTCACCGGAAAGGCAGAAAGGATTATACGATAAGAGGTGGTCAGTTTCAGCATCAATATGAACAGCGTTTTCAGCAAAACTTGAAAAATTGGTTTGCAGCACCACTTTCACTAGTGTTGGTTCGATGATTATTAATGCCGGTGACGTAAAGTCATAGATCCCAACCATGCTGCGACCTTTGTTATCCTTGTAAATCTTGGAACAGAAATCAGCGATATGCGTTTTCATGCTAATCACCGACAACATGTTACCGAATCCCGGCAAGACTCCATCCACACATGGAACTCCACGTTTTTGCCAGTACTTGTAAGTTCGCGTCAAATAAAAGTAAAGGGCTATTAGCGCCCCGAGAATCATAGTCGCTAGCACAACAGTCATGTTGCTTTTCTCGTATAATGAATATGTAACGTTTGGTTGGATAAATCGATGTGACTCTGACCACGTATCATTCGCGACTGGTCGTTATGTAACAAAATTGTTCAGGCTACAGTACATTGATAATACTATATCAATATAGCGAACGAGGCTGAATAATAACATTTTAAAGACGAGAGAAATTTATAGTGTCAAGTGAACTAACTATGAGTGCCTTCCAACAAGCGACACATATGTCGCGGTGTGACACAATGTATGTATCAGTACGTCCTTGTTGTTCGCCAATGTATAACATGGATGAGATGATCACTGTGTCGCACCGTGTCGATTGTTGGAAGGCGCATTATTTATTGTTAACTAATATTCTCTTACAATTGTGTAGAAGAAATTGATTTTTTATAGTAATTGAAGAAAGAAAATATATTCTACATTGTTGGTCCAACATTATTGGATTATTTTTATATTAATTATTTCAGTGTATTGAAAACAGAATAATAAAGATATTTTAATAATGAAATTGATATCTGTATCACATGTAGAAGAGATTAATCTGAAAGGATGTTTTATATAATTTATGTATCTCTTATTGCATTTCAAGTGGCACCTAGATTTTATTGCAATTTGTAAATTTGCCATCAGAATTATAATATAATTGCTGTGTTAGGGAAGCATTACTTAATTTGTTTATGGAGTCGATGGAGACGACATCTATTTTATTTAATAAAGATTAGAGGTTGTTGAATTCTATCATCGCTATTTGCTGTCATACTTTAATAGATAAATTATTGTTTTTGTATGTCATAAAAAAAGACCAAACTTATCTATTCTCTTTTATTGTATCATACATTAAACTAGACCAAGTTTATGTATACATTTTTTATTATATTATTCTATCATATATATTAAATGTTGTATAACATTCAGAGTTTTTTTATCGTTGTTATATTTAATTATTTTATATGCGTAGGATCTCTGCTTGCCTTTTTGTAAGTACATTTGTAGGTTTGTATGAATGCTATGAAGAAATAGCAGTGGGAATATGTTAGCGGAAGGAGAAGAAGGAGAAGTACGTGTGGGAGACATCATGCAACATCGGAATATCCGGAGGATAAGTATTTATTTGCTGTTTATTATTTTATTTCTACAAAATTTATACCTTGAGTCAATTGCACCCGCACATTGCTTATATTGCGATTAATGGTTCTATATAGAATGTGCAAAAATATTTCTTCTAAATATTTTTCTTTATGATTGCGAAGGAATATGCGTAATTTTTAAATAAATAATTTATAAAATAATAAAAAGAAACAGAGCTACGAACCTAAATATTCGTTAAATAGTAATATTGATGGTAAAATAATTATGTCATTGTGTTAAAAATATATAAAATTTAATATAAACATAAAAATATAAAATTAATGAAAACAAACGTTTCGACCTTTGTTAGGTCATTATCAATGTTTAAAAAGTCGCGAAAATCGTTAACAATATACGGATAATATAACATTATAAAACATAAATTATGTATAAATTAAAAATATATAATGTAAATTGTATAAGTCTCACTCGCATTGAAACTCATTTCGGAACGTCAGCAAAATAATTTATGGTTAGTAATAGCACAAATATTTCAGGTGTTAAACGTATTTTCTTAGAAAAGTAATAATATCAGGATTTGTATGTAAAACTTATTATTATTTGTATAAATAAACATTATAATGTAATAAAAAAAACATAACATTATAAAAAATTTAAAAATTTTAAATACTTTTTTATTTGTATATAAAAATACAATATTTGAAGTGAGGTGAAGTTCTTATTTTCTTACTAGATTAAAAACTTATAAGTTTTATACATATACATATATATATATA
>NW_017280296.1:209128-214958 GCF_001594065.2 Cyphomyrmex costatus
TATTTTTAGATCCATCATTTAAATACATTTACATAATGAAATTGTTATTCAGCTGCTTAGTAAACAGTACTGCTACTGCGCTACTGGATGCATCTATTGTACCAGTCTCCATGTGAAACGCCACGCGGAAAGTGTTTCATGTATTGTCGTTTTTTCAATAAAACGCAAAAGTTAAAACGCGCTGTATAAGCGTCATGGACTTTAATTGCGCAAGCAATAACGCATAAAATATTTGCTGTTGTGTCACTACATGGAACGCGACGTAGAAGCCTCTCGACAGAGTAGATGGTCTGCGCATTTGCTACGTGTCTAAAATCGTTGGATTTATAATTTTATTTAAAAAATTCAGAACTACACTTATAATAGTAATCCATAATTTGTCATTAAAACTAATATTTTGGATGTTGCAAATTTTTCTTTTATTATATGTCTGAACGAAACACACCTATATATAAATATATACATATATATGTACGTATATAAAGAAATATTTAAAAGGATTATAATTATTATAAATATCCTACATTTTTCCGTAAAAAGATTACATCCTTGCCCATTTTCTTAATAAATTAAAAATTTATAAAAAGTGTATGAGAGAATATATTGTAAACAATAAAATTATACCTTTTTTTTTCTTATGTAAAAATACAATAATTAAAATGTGTTTAAATATACAAAAATATTTTATTTTTATATGCAAATTAATTACACAAATATTTCCTTCGGCAATAAAAAATTATTTATGACGTTGAAAATTAGAAAGAAATTTAAAACAAGGTACATTTAAAGCTTTTGAAAATAAACCCACAGCCCGCCGTACGGTGTTGGTAAAATATTACCAGGGATCATCTTTAAAGGTATTTGAGTCTTTGGAGATAATTCTATCTTGTATTTTCTTAAAGTTGTTGTCAAAACTGCCTTCATTTGTAGTTGAGCCATTCTCATACCGAGACACATTCGAGGGCCTGCACCAAATGGAAGAAACACGAATTTCTCGATGTTGTTTTTCCTTTCCGAATTAAACCTTTCAGGATCGTATTCTTCGGGATTTTCCCAGTATTGAGGATCTTTGTGCAGACCTTGGGCTGGAATCAAAATCTCCGTTCCGGGTTCTACGCGACAAGTAATTCCATCCGATCCTTTCAGTTCGCATTCTTCCGTGCAACGTTTTTTTATCACCACTCCTGCGGGTAACAATCTGAGTGTTTCATTGAAGACTTGATCCATATATGTCATTTCTTTCAAGCCTTCATAAGTAATTTCTCCGTTATATTTCTTAAGTACGGATAACACTTCTTCCCGTAATTTTTCCTGTATTTCTGGACGATAGGCCAAATCAAATCCAACGAAGCTCAAAACAGTGCTGGACGTCTCATAGCCGTCGACGATGAACGACATAGCATGACCCGTGATCATTTCAAGGTCAAATTTATCGCCTTCCGCTTTCTCCTGTTCAACCATCAAATGAAGAAAATCATTTCTGGGTATTCCGTCTTTTCTTCTTTGCTCTATGAGTTCTGGAACCAGTGCCCTAAAGAATTTGTCAACATGCTTTGGAATGAAGCCTAATTTAAAGATTTTATTTAATGATGGAGCCAGAATGAAGACAACGAACGCAAATGAATTTCGTAATGACGGCTCGAAAATGGATTGTCCAAGTTTTTTGAAGGATATATTCTTTTTCTCGTCATCGAAGCAGAATCCATCTACGCCAAAACCAGCGGCGGCTACCACCTGTGCGGTGTACCTGGCAAACAAGTCCTTTGTTTCGAATTCCGTCTGTTTATTGTTCAGCTTTTCGTTCATGTATTTTTCGAATGTTGTACACACTTGTTTAACACTTTCTAACAGCATCTTCAATCGCATGGGAGAGAATGCATAAGCCACGCGTTTTCTGTTGTTCGCCCACTTCTCACCATCAAGGACAAATGGATTATGTGCAAGAAGTGGGTCTGTATCAGGATTAACATCAACGGCGTTTTTAGAGAAACTTGAAAAATTGGTTTGTGTCACCGTTTTTATCAACTCGGGTTCTAAGACCATCAACGCTGGCGACGTGAAGTCGTAGAGACCGACCATGCTGCGACCCTTGTTATCATTGTAAATCTTGCAGCAGAAGTCAGAAAGATCCGTTCTCATTAAGATCACCGACAACATGTTACCAAATCCGGGCAAGGCACCATCCACGCACGGAATTCCACGTTTTTGCCAATACTTGTAATTTCGCGTCAGGTAAAAGTAAAAAGCTATAAACGCCCCAAGAATCAAAGATACCAGTATGACAGTCATTTTGCTTTTCTTGGACGATGAATAACGTTTGGTTGGATAAATCGATGTAGCCTTAACTACATATCGTCCGCGACTGGTTGTGATGCAGCGAAATCGTGGTAACTATAATAGTTTGCAATTATATAACATTAGTAAAATGAGTGGAATGCGAAGCGGTAATACGCCTTGCGTTGGCGTTTTCTGCTTCTATATTAACTTTACTACGCCGCGTCGTATCACAGAAAGAATTATATCTTAAAATTTACCCTGAAAATATAGTAATCGTGGGACAACATTATATTTCGAAGAATTTTTATGTGAATCTCTCACATTCATTCATAAAGCTACAATAAAATATGTATGATTAATTTTACTGTAGTGCATGGTAAAAATTTTTAATTTTATTGTATTGTACCATAATTACTATATTTTCAGGGTAAATTTTAAGAAATCCTTAGTATTTTCCAGTTTAGAAAAGTAGAGGGGAGTAACATTTCTTATCTTAATATAAAAACGTAAAGGATGCAAAATTCTATTTCCATATGTTTTTTAGGAAATAAATAATGAATAAAATTTAAACATTAAAACTATAATTTTGTTTTGGAAAAGTATTATATTTATTATAATAATGAATATCTACGTGGAAAATATTGAAAAAAGTCATTTATAATAATTATTTAAATTCAATTTGGATATTTGTGATAATTCTGATAAAAACAACATTGCTATATATGTTTTCACTAGCATGACTTTATATTTAAAGGGATTTGAAGAAAATTTTATACTCTAATCTTACACGAAAATAAAACAGTAAAATCTCATTTCCTTAATTTCAAGTCGTTCTTTAAACTTTATTCTTTTATATCCATATATACAAAATTTTTATATTCTTTGTACAATTAAATTATTTAAAATTCTCTTTTTCATATGAATTTAAATTATTTTAGAAAATTATTTCTATACTTTATTTTGATACATATTGACACAAAATGTTAAATAACTCGTAAACTGTTGATTTTTGGTTATTGTACCTTAATACTTTTACATGCAAAATAATTAGAGGAATCACGTTATCTAAAAAAAATTACATAATTCCATTTAAAAAAGTGGAGGTGACCTTTATATCTTTTTAGCGCCTCCACCTAGAAAAGAAACAAGGTGACCAATACATGTTTCCCTCCGAACCAAACAATTTCTTCCTTAGACATTTTCGCGTATCATTAACGGTAACAGAGATATTGCCTTGTAACAGAATTACTGGGACACCCTGTATATGTAGTATAAAAATAATTAAGTTATATTCGACAAGTGATAATATATTATGAGATTATTTTTAATTTTTGAGATGATGAAAAAAATTTCCTATATCACACATATACTATGCGACATCACATAATAAACCGCATAAAACAATTACATGACATATTCAGATTACCGCGTTCGCCATCCTGACATTATGCTCGTTTATATCGCTATCGTCCGCATGTGTTATTTCTGAGGGTGATGCAATTGCAGTTGATAAGCAGGCTCGGATTAAAGAGTTGAGGGGCCCGGGGCTATTTAACTTTAGGGGGCCCTTCTTTTCAATCTTAAAAAAAAAAAGAGGATGATCACGTTCAATACGTAAAGCAGTATAATTAGGTTATTTAATCCAAAACAATAAACATTAAAATTGAATCATATAAAGATTAGAGACAAATAAATAAATTAATACATTCTTTAGTTAA
The DNA here is from genome assembly GCF_001594065.2 of Cyphomyrmex costatus. Classification (NCBI taxonomy): domain Eukaryota; kingdom Metazoa; phylum Arthropoda; class Insecta; order Hymenoptera; family Formicidae; genus Cyphomyrmex; species Cyphomyrmex costatus. The sequence continues at coordinate 213,124 of NW_017280296.1, forward strand.
AAGTTTTTTTCTCAATTTTAATTTTACAAAATCTTGTACTAAATTATGAAAATCAATCGATCTTAAGGCCATCACACGTACAAAAATTTTAGTAGTAATCGTAAGGTCTTAAGCAAATCGGCCAATCACAGTTTAGCGTATTAAAATGTGAGATCTTAATCTTGATTGTGATTGGTCGATTTGCTTAAGAACTTACGATTACTACTAAAATTTTTGTACGTGTGATGGCCTTTAGTAATTCAGATTCGATTGCTAAGCCAGTTAAAGATGTTAATCGTTCGTCCAACATCACTGTTCTGTACATATTTTTTATTCTTTTAAGAATAGAGAAAGATCTTTCTGCTTCACAATTTGCTATTGGTATAGTTACAAATATTCTAAGCGTTATGTAAACATTGGGAAAAACATTAATCATTTGCTTTTTAACTATCCAGTTTAATACACTTTTCAACAAAACTAAAGGATCACTTGTTCCACCCTGCAAAAATAGGCAAACTTTGAGATAGAATATTTTCGTGAAAAATCATCGTACCGAGATGATTAAAAAAGCATTTTAAAGTTTGAAATCTTTACTTTTCAGATCTGTACTTGAAAAATGATATTCTCTATAAATTTGGGTAGTTTTAAGTACTGCAGCTTTAAAAAATTTGAAAAAGTATTTGGGGTTTTCGTATGAAAATATTTCCGTGAGTTATAAATTAAGCAAGGAAATAAACAAAAATTTAATTATTTATGTACAAACATAAATAATCAATATAAATAGAACCATGTTTTAACGTGTTTTTTGTATAAATGTTATAATTGTATGTTCTTAGTTTAGTAAAGAAGTATTACTCAGCTTTACCGTCTTCAATTACTGTACCTCGAATAACAATTAAAATATCAAAATTTTTGAAATCATGAAGAATTTTAAAAACACTTTTGTATAAAAAATTAATCCTCTGTTGCTAACATTAGCTATTGTTTAAGTACAAAATAATTAGAGTAAACCAAATTTTTGCACTGCTAATTGAAAACTACTATAAATTTTATACTATTTTTCATTTAAAATATTAAAAATTTTCACATTATATATGCTTTAAAATACAACACATTCCAACGATAGAAAAAAAACTTAGAAAAAAGTATTTGTTTGCATCCTAAAAATTGTATTACATCAAAAATTGTATGATGTGAATATTATACAAATAACTAAAAAATTGTTAAAATATTAAAATATATAATATACATATTTTTTAACAAAATAGCATAAATGTGTGCAAAATTCTTGTTAAAAGATGTATTCCGTTTCACATATAATGTGCACATGACGTATTATTTATTTTTATTTTTTACCATTTGTGAAAAATGACTAAATGATTAATTATATGTGCATAACCAATGCGCGAAACGCAATACATAAAATTAAAAAAAAAACATCTTTTGAACAAAACGCTTCAAAATAGTGTTCCGAAGGTGCCATTTGTACGTATGATATAATTCATTTGAGAATGATTCATTACGCAATTATAATTTATAGCAAATAACATACTTAAATAAATTAAGTACATTTCGACGAACAAAATACACTGTCAATTTTCACACCTTTTTTTCTCCTCCCACTCTCACATCTCATATCATTTGTCCTATAATGACAGTCACAAACACAAAACGCATTTGCGAAAAAGATATCTGCGATTCTGCATATACGAATCATCAGAATGTATGACAATCATGTGAAACATCAAATGCACTGAAACACAATAGATACACTTTAATGCGGCTAAATGTAGCGTGGTGGTAATTTAAAAAGGTATATGATATTTATATATATTATACATATATATATATATATA
>NW_017280296.1:215000-242007 GCF_001594065.2 Cyphomyrmex costatus
TTTGTGTTTCCGTTTGTTGTAGTCCGTTTTTTGAGTTCAAAAATGCATTTATTTCAAAACAAAATGAATAAACAGGTTAATTAAAGTATTTGTCCATCGCTGGCTACTACTTTTTCCCATCTTTCAGACAATTTTCGTATTCCATCTCGAAAAAATGACTCGTCTTTGGAAGCGAGTCATCTTTTGAAAAACTGACCGAACTAATTTGTACTAAAAAAATATATATTTTTGTATATATATAAATATTTTTTTTTAATAACTTGCATTAAGCTTGTAGCAAATTATTAATGACATGTACCACTATATACCTATATAATTTTAGGGACATATATTAATCAGCTTTCCAATTCTAGGTCCTTTTATTCGATCTACTGATTCCAGCAATGGCGGGCAAGTTAAATTCACATCTTCAAAATATAAGAAAGACACAAAAAATATAAATAATTAAATATTAAATTTTTACCTCATTTTATCCATTTTTATACTAAACACCCATATAAAACATTTAAGCGCTTTAATAACGTTATTTACGAGAATTAATCTACTGTTTGAGAGCAAATACGTAACGTAAAAAACAATTTCTTTCTTCATCTGTTATCATTGAAAAATATTTGACGTGGAACTATTTTGCAAGCATCCAACAAATACACATAGAATCCTACTTGTCACTTGAGATGGTATATTATACAACCAGTAATGTGTTTCAGTAATGATACTCTGTTGTTGTGTGACATATGCAGTGCTGAATTGCGATTTATCTTGACCATTTCCATACGTCTTAATAAAAAATTTTATACGTCAAAGATAGGAAAGCGTGAAAGATAATGTTAAATTACTGGAATTTATATTGTATAACAACTTTTCATAGACTTGTGCGTATGTTTTCAACGTTTACTTTTTATGATTTATAATTTTAAAAGTTTTAATATCTTGATAAAATTTTTTCTTAGATTTTCAAATACTTACCTCTCACAATTTTGTATCAATAATTCAGAAAATAAATAACAACAAATTGAATTAGATGAAAGATTTTAATTTCTTTATGTTATTTTCAATAATTTTCATTAATATCGTAGCAAATTGTAAATAACATGTTACATAAATTGTTAATAACAATTATATATATACAATTATAAGTACAATATATTAATTATATTTAACGTTATAAAACATTGTAAGCATGTAATGCAGACATAAACATAGAAAACGAAGGAATTCGAAGTACGCATCTGTAAAAAAAGAATCATTCAAGAATTTTATTATTCAGTCTCGCTCGTTAAATTGACATTATCAATGTACTGTAGGTCAACAATTTTGCTACATCACGACCAGTCGCGGATGATACGTAGCCAGGGTCACATCGATTTATCCGACCAAACGTTACATACTCATCATACGAGAAAAGCAACATGACTGTTGTGCTAGTGACTTTGATTCTCGGGGCGCTAACAGCTCTTTACTTTTATCTAACACGAAATTACAAGTACTGGCAAAAACGTGGAGTTCCATGTGTGGATGGAGCCTTGCCGGGGTTCGGTAACATGTTGTCGGTGATTAGCATGAAAACGCATATCGCTGATTTCTGTTCCAAGATTTACAAGGATAACAAAGGTCGCAGCATGGTTGGGATCTATGACTTTACGTCACCGGCATTAATGATCATCGAACCGACACTAGTGAAAGTGGTGCTGCAAACCAATTTTTCAAGTTTTGCCGAAAATGCTGTTCATGTTGATGTCGAAACTGACCACCTCTTGTCTTATAATCCTTTCGTTCTTTCCGGTGAGAAGTGGTTAAACAGCAGAAAACGATTGACTTACGCATTTTCGAGCAAGCGATTAAAGATTCTGCTCGAAAGCGTTAAAGAGGTGTGCGCGACGATGGAGAACTACATGGATAGAAAGCTGAGCAACAACGAGACAGAATTCGAAATGAAGGCATTATTTTCCAGATACACCGCGCAGGTAGTAGCTGGTGCTGGATTCGGCGTAGATGGATACTGCTTCGAAGACGAAAAAAAAGATATATCTTTTAGAAAACTCGGACAATCCATTTTCAAACCGTCTACACGAAGTATAATTACGTTCGCTCTCGTATTTCTTATTCCATCGTTAAATAAAATCTTGAAACTAAGTCTAATCCCGAAGCACGTTGACAATTTCTTTAGAAGATTAGTTGCAGAACTCATGGAACAAAGGAGAAAGGATGGGATACCTAGGAATGATTTTCTTCATTTGATGGCTGAACTGGAGCGAGCGGAGGGCGACAAATTCGATGATGTAATGCTTACGGGTCAGGCTATGTCATTCTTTCTCGATGGCTATGAAACATCCAGCACTGTTATGAGCTTTGTTGGATTTTATTTGGCCCGTTACACAAAAATTCAAGAGAAATTACGCCAGGAAGTGGTATCTATGTTCAACAAATACGGTAGTGAAATCACATATGAAGGCTTGAGGGAGATGACATACATGGATCAGGTAATAAATGAAACTATGAGGTTGGTACCTGCAGCATTGCTGATGAGGAAACAGTGCACAGAAGAGTTTGAACTTAAAGGATCCGACGGAGTTGTTTGTCGCGTGTCACCTGAAACGAAAATTCTAATACCAGTTTATGCTTTCCATAATGATCCCCAATATTGGGAGAATCCTGAGGAATTTGATCCTGAAAGATTCAACTCCGAGAGGAAACACAGCATCGATAAATTTACGTTTCTCCCATTCGGTGAAGGCCCGCGAATCTGTGTGGGCATGAGAATGGCCCAGTTGCAGATAAAGGCAGGTTTGGCTATAATTTTGAGAAAATACAGATTTGAACTATCCCCGAAAACGCAAATACCATTAAAGATGATTCCTGGCACTATATTACCGACACCAAAAGGAGGTCTCTGGGCATATTTTAAGCAGCTTTAAATACAAATTTCTTTTAATTTTTTCAAGTTTTTAATTGTACATATTTTTCAATATCATCACAAATTTTGTAATTAATCTTTATGTAAAAATGATATTCTGTACAAATTTAGATAGTTTTAAGTACTGCAGCTTTATACAAAAATTAGAAAGGTATTTGGTATTTTCGTATAAGAATATTTCCATGACTTATAAATTAAGCAAGAGAATAAACAAGAATTTAATTATTTTTGTACAAAAATAAGAAATCAATATAAATAGAACCATGTTTTAATGTGTTTTTTGTATAAATGTTATAATTGTTAGTTCTTAGTTTAGTAAGAAAATATAATATTACTCAATTTTATCTACTTCAATTATTTCAATTATTTTGAATAAAAATTAAAAAATTAAAATTTTTGAAATCATATATTTTCAAAGTATTTTTGTACAAGCAATAGTAAATTCTCTGTTGCTAACAGTGACTATTGTTTTAGTATTAGGCATACAAATTAATTCTCGGTTCCTACCTTTCAGCAACCTCAAGAACCGTTTAAGTTGAAGTCCCCCCCCCTTTTTAGTTATTTTAAAGTGCCACCTTTATTTAAGTATATAGCTTTAAAAAAAGACTTAAAGAAATGTATTTACTTTTTAGTTAAAGAATTGATATAAATACAATTAACTAAAAAAAAAAATGTTAAAATATATAATACATTTTTTAACAAAATGGCATAAATGTGTGCAAAATACTTCTTAAAAGATGTATTTCGATTCACACATAATGTATAATACATGATACTATTCATTTTTATTTTTCAATAAATGTGAAACATGATTAAATGATAAATTATATGTGCATGAACATTGCACGAAACGCAATTTTAATAAAAAAGTACATCTTTTGAACAGAAAGCTACAAAATAGCGCACGGAACATGCCATTTGTACCCTGGATATAATTAATCCGGGAATGATAAATTACGCAAGTAGCATTTATAACAAATAACACAATTAAATAAGATACATTTCGATGAATAAAATATATTGTTATTTTTCACACCTTTTCTCCTCCCACACTCTTATATTTTATTCCATCTGTCTCATAATGGCAATCACAAACGCATTTGCAAAAAGGATATCAGCGATTCTGCATATATGAATCATCAGAATGCGTGACAATCGTGTGACACTTTGAATGCACTGAAGTACAATACATACACTTTAATGTTGTTGATCGTAGCATAGGGAAAATACGTTTGCATCAAAGAATGATCTGCTAAAAAATTAGCGTCTTCTAGGTATATTTTACGCAAACAGATATTTATAAATACCGTGCAATTAACTTTACGTCAATTTCACGAAAAACTCCGCAAAAAAAAGTTAATATATTCTAAGTAAAAGTCTTATAAGTTCTTTATAAGAATTTCATCAAAATTCATATAAAAAGAATTTATAAAGTCTTTTATATATAACCTTATAAATAAATGAGAACATGTATATATTTTTAATATAGTTTATATTAACAACTTATTTAAGTTTAATAAGTTCTTATTATATCTTATTAAAGTCCAATTTATATAATTTAATTAAATCTTACCAAGTTTTAAATAAGTTGAATTAATATGTTTTAATATTATATAACTTAATATGGATCATTATATAGTTCAAATTAAATCTATATAAGGTTTTAATAAAACCAAATTTATTAAAATCGTTATTAAGATCTTATTTAGTACTATATTAAATTTTAATAAAATTTATATTTAATTACATTAAATCTATATATTTTTTTTTTCGCGGGAAAACTTAAATTAATTAATGATTGACAAAAATATATTGTATATAGGTATGATTTAATGGCATGTGCAATATATATATATTTTTAAGAATTCGCATTAATCTCATAGTAGATTATTAATGCATGTATTACTGTATGTATGTATATAATTTTAGGGACATATATTAATCAGCTTTTTGATTCATGTTCAAATAATTTGATCAACTAATTCCAGCAATGGCTTTTAAAATACAAAAGAGAGAGAGAGAGTGACACAAAAATATATTTAATATAATCAAATATTAAATTTTTACTTTTTTATCTCTATTTTCAATACTGGACACCTTCATAAATCACTTGCAGTCGTTTCAATAACGTTCATTATAAGAATTAATTTACTGTTAATTGACAGTAAATATGTAATGTAATAATTTCTTTTTTCGTCTGTAATCATTGAAAAGTATTTGCTGTAGAACTATTTTGCATGCGTTGAACAAATATACATAGAACTCTACTTGTTAATTCAGATGATACACTAATATGATACTCTAATGCTGTATGACATATGCAGTGCTGAATTGTGATTTATCTTCACCCTTTCATATGTACCTTAATAAAAAACTTTAATGTCACACATAGAAAAACGTGAAAAATAAAAAATAATATAAAATTACTAGAATTTATAAATCGTATAACAACTTTTTATGGACTTGTGCGTATGTTTTCAACGTATAAGGGAGAGTGGTCTAGATCGGACCTATTTCCAGTTTTTGTTCTCTATAAGGCGTAAATAAAGTCCAATCAGAAAACCAATGATGCCGTTTGAAAGATTATTTAATTTCCTTCACTTTTGCTTTAGACCATTTTGACGTATCTCTTACTTGTACCGAACTATAATGGAAAATATAAAAATGCATTTTCCTGTCCGATTTGGTACTCATAGTTGGAATGGAACTATGAGTTCCAAATCGGACCTTTCCTATTTTTATGGACTTTTAGATAGAATTTTAAAATATTTTAATTAATTTTTATTAATTAATATTGAGTAAAAACAAGCAATTTAAGACTCAAAGATTAAAATGCAGTTTAAAATATTAGAATTAAAATTAATAAAAAAATCAATCTGAGTCTAATGACACATGATATTTTATTAATTTGGTGTTCCTTAGACCAGATATGATCGGTCGATCATTAGTACTACAAGGTTGTGGCGAACTTTCTTCCTTCGATGAATTAGCCGGCTAACTCGTCTTTTAAGTGTTTTTTTGTATAGGTCCGATTTGGAAACCCAAAAAAAAGGTCCGATGTGGACACTGGTTCTTTCGAAGGATTGGAACAAATTTTACAATAAACCGCAAAAGTAATCACAAAACTTTTGATATTTTTTAATTTCACACTCTTTAATTATCTTAAATCAATTATCGTTTAATTTTTAACGTCTTATAAGGATTTTCTTTTTTAAAAGAAAACGTCCGATTCAGGACATTCTCGCCTACTATTTATAATTTATTATGCTAAAAATGTTAAACATAATGGGTGCTTTCCAGCTACGACACAAGTAGACATAGTGTAACACAGTGAATCATTACATCCTTATTGTTTGCCTATGTTAAACAAGGATGAAACGATTTTTTGTGTTACACAGTGTCTGATTCTGTCCTTGCTGGAAAGCACCCAATACCTTAATAAAATTTCTTTCTTAGATTTTCGAGTACCTATCTCTCATTATTTCGTTTAAATAAATCAGAAAATATATAATAACAATTCGAATTAGATGAAAAATTTTAATTATTCTTTTTATTATTTTTAACAACTCGCATTATTTTCGTAACAGATTATTAATAACATGTACCATTGGATGTAGAATAATAAGTACATATATAAATTATATTTTATATTATAAAACTTTGTAAGCATGCAATGCAGACATAAATATAGAAAACGAAGGAACGCATTTGTAAAAAAAGAATCATTAAGATATTTATTTTATTAAGATAAGTTAGATAAGATATTAAGATAAGAATCATTAAAGAATTTTATTATTCAGTCTCGCTCGTTATATTGATATTATCAATGTACTGTAGCCTCAACAAATTTGCTGCATCACGATCAGTCGCGGATGATACGTGGTCACGGTCACATCGATTTATCCGACCAAACGTTACATACTCATCACACGAGAAAAGCAACATGACTGTTGTGCTAGTGACTTTGATTCTCGGGGCGCTAACAGTCCTTTACTTTTATCTAACACGAAATTACAAGTACTGGCAAAAACGTGGAGTTCCATGTGTGGATGGAGCCTTGCCGGGGTTCGGTAACATGTTGTCGGTGATCAGCATGAAGACGCATATCGCTGATTTCTGTTCCAAGATCTACATGGATAACAAGGGACGTAGCATGGTTGGGATCTATGACTTTACGTCACCGGCATTGATGATCATCGAACCGACACTAGTGAAAGTGGTGTTGCAAACCAATTTTTCAAGTTTTGCCGAAAATGCTATTCATATTGATTTCGAAACTGATCCCCTCTTGTCGTATAATCCTTTCGGTCTTTCCGGTGAGAAGTGGTTAAATAGCAGAAAACGATTGACTTACGCATTTTCCAGCATGCGATTAAAGATTCTGCTCGAAAGCGTTAAAGAGGTGTGTACAACGATGGAGCACTACATGGACAAAAAGCTGAGCAACAACGAGACGGAGTTCGAACTGAAGGCCTTATTTTCCAGATACTCTGCTCAGGTAATAGCTGGTGCTGGATTCGGCGTGGATGGATATTGCTTCGATGACGAAAAAAAAGATATATCTTTCAGAAAACTCGGACAAACTATTTTCAAACCGTCTACACGAACTATAATTACGTTCGTTCTCGTATTTCTTATTCCATCGTTAAATAAAATCTTGAAACTAAGACTACTCCCGAAGCACGTTGACAATTTCTTTAGAACATTAGTTGCAGAACTCATGGAGCAAAGGAGAAAGGACGGAATATCTAGGAATGATTTTCTTCATTTAATGGCTGAACTGGAGCGAGCGGAGGGCGACAAATTCGATGACGTAATGCTTACGGGTCAGGCTATATCATTCTTCCTCGATGGCTATGAAACGTCCAGCACTGTTATGAGTTTTGTTGGATTTTATTTGGCCCGTTACACAAAAAGTCAAGAGAAATTACGCCAGGAAGTGGTATCTGTGCTCAACAAATACGGTAGTGAAATCACATATGAAAGCTTGAAGGAGATGACATACATGGATCAGGTAATCAATGAAAGTATGAGGTTGGTACCTGCAGCACTGCTGATGAAGAAACGGTGCACAGAAGAGTTTGAACTAAAAGGATCCGACGGTGTTGTCTGTCGCGTGTCACCTGGAATGGAAATTCTAATACCAGTTCATGCTTTCCATAACGATCCCCAATACTGGGAGAATCCTGAGGAATTTGATCCTGAAAGATTCAACTCCGAGAGGAAACACAGCATCGATAAATTTACGTTTCTCCCATTTGGTGAAGGCCCGCGAATCTGTGTGGGCATGAGAATGGCCCAATTGCAGATAAAGGCAGGTTTGGCTATAATTTTGAGAAAATACAGATTGGAACTATCTCCGAAAACGCAAATACCCTTAAAGATGATTCCTAGCGCTATATTACCGACACCAAAAGGAGGTCTTTGGGCATATTTTAAGCAGCTTTAAGTACAAATATCTTCTTTTAATTTTTTCAAATTTTTAATTGTATACATATTTTTTAATGTCACCACAAAAGTTTGTAATTAATCTTTATGTAAAAATGATATTCTGTACAAATTTGGATAGTTTTAAGTACTGCAGCTTTATACAAAAATTAGAAAAGTATTTGGTGTTTTCCTATAAAAATATTTTCATGAGTTATGAATTAAGCAGAAAATAATAAACAAGAATTTAATTATTTTTTTTACAAAAATAAGAAATCAATTTAAATAGAACCATTTTTAACGTGTTTTTTGTGTATAAATATTATAATTTTAAGTTCTTAGTTTAGTAAGAAAGTATAATATTACTCAATTTTGTCTACTTTAAAAGTTTATTAAAAATTAAAAATATAAAATTTTTGAAATCATAATATATTTTCAAAGTATTTTTGTACATTCTATAATAAATTCTCTGTCGCTAACATTGACTATTGTTTTAGTATTAGGTGTACAAATTAATTCTCGGTCCCTATCTTTCAGCGACTTCAGAAGTTTAAGTTGAAGCCCCCCCCCCTCTTTTTAATCATTTTAAAGTGCCATTTTTTATATATTCAGTTTTTAAATGGTACAATATTTGATCCTCCTGTGAACATAACTTGTAGAATCAGCGGTAAATACGATGTCGTTTGAAGAGTAACATTTGAGACGCTGCCTCTTTTTTGGCGTTTCAACTAAAAAAAAAATGCGGCTGGTGCAAAAGTAATGATTTGTTCAGTTTTATGCGAAAATGCTGTACCGTACAGAACGTGTAAAGAATAGTTCCAACAGTTTCGAAAGAAAAATTTTGATCTTGTGGAACAAACCAAAAAAAGTAAACGTAAACTAAAAAAAAGTGAAAAACTTAGAGTTGGAGGAAATTTTAAATGAAAATTCTTGCTAAACGCAATTAGAACTTGCATATACGCTTGGAGTAACCCAGCAAGACGTTTCCTATCGTCTAAAACAGTCAAGGAGGTCAAAATTGATAAAAAAAAGACCGAGAATTAATTTGTACATCTAATACAAAATAGTTAAAGTAAATCAAGTTTGTTCCACTATTTATTTAAAATTACTATAAATTTTATACTGTTTTTTATTTAAGTTAATAAAATTTTTCACAAGTTGTGTCGTGTCATTATTATTATGTGCTTTAAAAAAAATTCCATTTCAACGATACAATTCCAATAAACACATTCCAACGATATAAGAAAAAGACTTAAAAAAAATTTATTTACTTTCTAGTTAAAAAATTTATAATTAACTAAAAAAATGTTAAAATATGTAATATACAAAATGGCATAAATGTGTGCAAAATGCTGCTTTAAGATGTATTTCGATTCACACATAATGTACATGATTGTACTACTTATATTTATTTTTCAACAAATGTGAAATGTGATTAAATGATGAACTATATGTGCATGATCATTGCACGAAACGCAATTTTTATAAAAAGGTACATCTTTCGAACAGGAAGCTAAATCAGTAATGTTTTATGACATATGCAGTGCTGAATTGCGATTTTGTCTTGAACCTTTCTATACATACCTTAATAAAAAACTTTATATGTCACAGATAGAAAAACGTGAAAAATAATATTAAATTACTGGAATTTATAAATCGTACAACAACTTTTTATGGATTTGTGCGTATGTTTTCAACGTATAGGGGAGAGTGGTCTAGATCGGATCTATTTGCAATTTTTGTTTACTATACGGCGTAAATAAAGTCCGATCTTAAAACCAATGATGCCGTTTGAAAGATTATTTAATTTCCTTCACTTTTGTTTCAAACCATTTTGACGTATCTCTTACTTGTACCGAACTATAATGGAAAATGTAAAAATGCATTTTCCTGTCCGATTTGGAACTCATAGTTGGAATGGAACTATGAGTTCCAAATCGGATCTTTCCTATTTTTATGGACTTTTAGATAGAATTTTAAAATATTTTAATTAATTTTTATTAATTAATATTGAGTAAAAACAAGCAATTTAAGACTCAAAGATTAAAATGCAGTTTAAAATATTAGAATTAAAATTAATAAAAAAATCAATCTGAGTCTAATGACACATGATATTTTATTAATTTGGTGTTCCTTAGACCAGATATGGTCGGTCGATCATTAGTACTACAAGGTTGTGGCGAACTTTTTTCCTTCGATGAATTAGCCGGCTAACTCGTCTTTTAAGTGTTTTTTTGTATAGGTCCGATTTGGAAACCCAAAAAAAGGTCCGATTTGGACACTGGTTCTTTCGAAGGATTGGAACAAATTTTACAATAGACCGCAAAAGTAATCACAAAACTCTTGATATTTTTTAATTTCACACTCTTTAATTATCTTAAATCAATTATCGTTCAAATTTTTAACATCATTTAAAAAAGAATTTTCTTTTTTAAAAGAACACGATACGATTCAGGACATTCTCCCCTACTTTTTATAATTTATTATGCTAAAAATGTTAAACATAATATCTTGATGAAATTTCTTTCTTAGAGTTTCGAGTACCTATCTCTCATTGTTTCGTCTAAATAAATCAGAAAATATATAATAACAATTCGAATTAGATGAAAAATTTTAATTATTCTTTTTATTATTTTTAACAACTCGCATTAATTTCGTAACAGATTATTAATAACATGTACCATTTTATGTAGAATTATATAAGTACATATGTAAATTATATTTTATATTATAAAACTTTGTAAACATGCAATGCAGTCATAAATATAGAAAACGAAGGAACGCATTTGTAAAAAAAGTATCATTAAAAAATTTTTGTAATATATTGAATATATTCTTTATATTCATTTTGCAATGACTGCGAGGATCGATTAAAATTTTACAATGGAGAGAAAATGCTACATATAATATTATGGAGTAATAAAATTTATTTGGCGACTGGAAATCGCCAATGCAATGTATCTATATCATTACTGTGTTGAAATTTCGTTCATTCTCCCGACTTATCAATGTTATTTAATTTACCACCGCCACATCACGACCAGTCCTGAATGATACGTAGTCAAGGCAACATTCATTTATCCGATCAAGCGGTTATTTCTCGTCCGAGAACAGTAACATGACTATCGTACTAGTGTCTTTGATTCTCGGAGCGCTCATAGCTCTTTACTTTTATCTGACGCGAAATTACAAGTACTGGCAAAAATGTGGAGTTCCATGTGTGGATGGAGCCTTGCCGGGGTTCGGCAACATGTTGTCGGTGATCAGCATGAAGACGCATATTTCGGATTTTTGTTCGAAGATCTACAATGACAACAAAGGTCGCAGCATGATTGGGATCTATAACCTTACGTCACCAGCGTTAATAATCATTGAACCGGAATTAGTGAAGATTGTGCTGCAAACTAATTTTTCAAGTTTTGCCGAAAATGCTCTACACGTTGATGACCAAACAACAGAAGATCTCTTGTCATATAATCCCTTCGGCCTTTCCGGTGAGAAGTGGTTAAACAGCAGAAAACGGTTGAGTTACGCATTTTCCAGCATGCGATTAAAGATTCTGCTCGAAAGCGTTAAAAAGGTGTGTACAACGATGGAGCACTACATGGACAGAAAGCTGAGCAACAACGAGACAGAATTCGAAATGAAGGCATTATTTTCCAGATACACCGCGCAGGTAGTAGCTGGTGCTGGATTCGGCGTAGATGGATACTGCTTCGATGACGAAAAAAAAGATATATCTTTTAGAAAACTCGGACAAGCCATTTTTAAACCGTCTATACGAAGTACAATTATGTTTGCTATCATATTTCTCATTCCATCGTTGAATAAAATCTTCAAACTAAGTCTAATCCCAAAGCACGTCGACAATTTCTTCAGGACATTAGTTGCAGAACTCTTAGAACAAAGAAGAAAGGACGGAATACCTAGGAATGATTTTCTTCACTTGATGGTCGAACAGGAACGAGCAGAAGATGATAAATTCGACCTTGCAATGGTCACGGGTCACGCTATGTCGTTCATCATCGATGGTTATGAGACGTCCAGCACTGTTATGAGTTTCATTGGATTTGATTTGGCTTGTCATCCAGAAATACAGGAGAAATTACGAAAAGAGGTATTATCCGTACTTAACAAATATAACGGAGAAATCACTTATGAAGGCTTAAAAGAGATGACATATATGGACCAAGTCTTCAATGAAACACTCAGATTGTTATCCGGAGGATTCGTAATGAAGAAGCGTTGCACGGAAGAGTGCGAACTGAAAGGCTCTGATGGAGTTGTCTGTCGCGTGCCACCTGGAATGGAAATTTTAATACCAGTTCCAGCTTTCCATAAGGATCCCCAATACTGGGAGAACCCCGAGGCATATGATCCTGAAAGATTCAACTCGGAGAGGAAACACAGCATCGATAAATTCACGTTTCTTCCATTCGGCGAAGGCCCGCGAATCTGTGTTGGCATGAGAATGGCCCAGTTGCAGATAAAGGCAGGTTTGGCTATAATTTTGAGAAAATACAGATTGGGACTATCCCCGAAAACGCAAATACCCTTAAAGATGATTCATGGCACTATATTACCGACACCAAAAGGAGGTCTTTGGGCATATTTTAAGCAGCTTTAAATACAAATATCTTCTTTTAATTTTTTCAAGTTTTTAATTGTACATATTTTTCAATATCAGCACAAATTTTGTAATTAATCTTTATGTAAAAATGATATTCTGTACAAATTTAAATAGTTTTAAGTACTGCAGCTTTATACAAAAATTAAAAAGGTATTTGATATTTTCGTATAAAAATATTTCCATACGTTATAAATTAAGCAAAAGAATAAACAAGAATTTAATTATTTTTGTACAAAAATAAGAAATCAATATAAATAGAACCATATTTTAACGTGTTTTTTGTATAAATGTTCTAATTGTATTGTTCTTAGTTTAGTAAGAAAGTATAATATTACTCAACTGTTTATCTACTTCAATTACTATACTTTGAATAAAAATTAAAAAATTAAAATGTTTATGTATGTATGTGTCTGTATGTATCATGCACAATACATATATTTATATTGTTTATATACATATAGTTTGATATTACGCATGATATGTGTTTGTATGTCTGTATGTATGTGTACAATTATAAGTATACGTATTAATAAATTTTCTGATTCTAGTTCAAATTATTCGATATTCCGATACCAGAAATAGGAGGTAAATTAAATTCAATTTATAAAATAAAGAAACAAAAAATATATTTGATATATAATCAAATATTTAATTTTCATCTCTTATTCTCCTTCGATTCTGTTATAAATATCTACACAAATTACTTGCGTTCGCTTTGATAAAGTTAATTGCAAGAATTAATTTACTATTAATTGACAGCAAACTGTATAATAACGCAGCCTATATAATAACCACATTTTCTTTATTCATCTGTCATCATTGAAAAGATTTAACGTGGAATTATTTTGCATGCGTCGGACAAATATGTACACATAGAATTCTATTTGTCATTTTAGAAAATATTGTATAATCAGTCATAATGTACTTAAATGATGATACTCTGATGTTGTGTGTCATATGTAGTGCTGAATTGGAGTTTGTTAGGAACTTTTCCATTCTTATCTTCATAAAAAAAACTATGTATTAATGTGGTAGAAAAACAGCAAAATGATAAAAACATAAAAAAAGATAATATTATTGAACTATTGGAATTGAATATGACGATTTTTTATAGATTTGTACGTATGTTTTTAATATATACTTTTCATAAATTTTATATTATTTTAAAAGTTTTAAATGTAATATTTTCATAGAATTTTTTTAGACATTTTAATACTAATCTCTTACTTGTGTCAAGTCAGAAAATATGTAATGACAATTTAAATTAGATGAAGAAATTTCATTTCCTTATTTATCATTGTTATCCACTATAAAACTTTGTAAGTATATACATATATGTATATATATATGCAGATACAAATATAGAAATATAAACGATAGAGTGAAGAAATTCAAAGTCCACAATTGTAAAAGAAACAATTAAAAATGTTTTTGAGTTTGTAAAAATATTTTTATATTTTCGTTTTTTAATGACCGCGAGGATTAATTTAATCTTTACAATAGAGAGAACAGGTTAGATATAACATTGTGGAGTAATAAAATTCACTTGATGACTGGAAATTGCCAATGTAACATACTGTTTTGAAGTTTCGCTCATTCTTCCGATTTGTCAATGCTATCAATGTAATCTAGTCTAATTTATCCTGTTATGTCACGACTAGTCCTAAATAATACTTGGTCAAGGTTACATTAATTTATCGGATCAAGCGTCATTTCTCGTCCGAAAAGAGCAACACGTCGTGCTGGTGTTTTTGATTCTCAGGGCATTTATAGCCCTTTATTTTTTTATCTGACTCGAAATTACATGTGCTGGCAAAAATGTGAAGTGCTGTGTGTAGATGGAGCATTGCCGGGGTTCGGTCATGTGTTATAGTATAATCTGTATGAGAACGCACCTCGCTAAATTCTGTTATAAAATTTACAAATACAAGGATCGCAGCATGATTGGAATATATGATTTTATGTCATCGTTATTAATAATTATCGAGCCAGTGCTATTAAAAACGCTAGTAAAAAAATATTGCAAATTAATTTATCGAGATTTGCTAAAAATGACTTGATCGATATCAATGCCGAAGCGGACTTATTCCTTGTCTTATAATCCCTTCACTCTTTACGGTGAGAAGTGGTTAAACAGCAGAAATCATGACTTACGCATTTTCCAGCATGCGATTGAAAATCCTCCTGGAAAGTGTGAAAAAAATTTGTACGATATTTAAAAATTACACGAATAAACAGCAATAAACAGACAGAGAACAAACTAAAGAACCTGTTCTCTACGAGCCTTACGATTTCGCTTAAAATTTAGGTATCACTCAGTTTTAATTACTGTATCTTTATATAAAATTAAAAAACATTTGAAATTTTATAATAGCCTACAATACATTATTTGTAAATACTTTTATAAGTACTTGATTTTGAAAGACAGAATATAAGCATAAGTTTAATAAACTTTATACATAAATAAAAGCTAAAATATAATTAATTTCGTAAAAGGCAAGCAAATTAAATTGAAACTAACGGAAAGTTCAAAACACGAGAGAAACATATTTGAAACAATAAAATATATATATTAAATCTCTTTATCTTTTATTCCTTTTATAATATCTAAATACGTCAATTGCTTGCAGTTATTTGAAACATTAACGGCAGGAATTAATATTTAATAATCATATTTTTGTATTTGTCATCATTAAAATATATTTGATAGGAAGTAAACGTGGAATAAATTCTCATGTATTGAAACGGGAATTTTACTTGTAATTTTACAATAATTTTAACATAACTTTTTGTTACGTTGACGTTGTGATATTACTGAGTTACACATAGTGCTAAATTGCGATATCTTTAACTTTGACATGCTTATTTAAACGGTTTACTTAGCAAGTTAACAGAAACGCATAAAAAACAAAATCGCGGAATAACTGTGAAATATGTTACATTATAATTAATCTTTTGAAAAGTAATTTTATATTTATTATTTTTTAATTCACAACAAATCTTTGTGCATTGTTGAAATAAAAATGTATAACTTTTTACTTGTGTCACAAGTGAAAATAAATTCATGAACCGCGAAATTTTTACTAATTGAATAAAATAAGGTCATCTCTATTAGGACCATCCTTGGATTCGAGATTCTCAAATCTATTTTGAACTGAAAGAATAACAATTACGTTATTTTAATACAATGTCAAAAGGATGAAAACGGATTACGTCTCGGATTACGTGCTTAATTTTTTTAGCGAAACTTTTTTTCGATTGAAAAGAATAAAACTCACTTTCTTCCAATCTATGTATTATCGACAAAAATAGATTTAAAGCTCTCAAACCTGCATTGGATCAAAAGAATAAGAATTACGTTATTTTAATTCTATGTCATGGATTAAAATAAATTGCATGACTCAATTTTTCCGCAAAATTTTTTTCCAATTGTAAGAAATACAAATTTTGTAGATTCAATCTCACGACATGGATTAAAATGAATTGCGTGTCATATTTTTTCGGTAAACATTTTTTTCGATTGAAAGAAATAGAAATTCCATAGTTTCAATTCCAAGTCATGAATTAAAATACATAGATTCGAACATTGAATGGATTGAAATGGATTCATAAAATCAAAAATTTGTATTTAGCAACTACCAAATGAACCTATTTCAATTTATTTCAATCTGTTTCCGGATACTGGGAGGAGTATTGCTACCACTGTAAATCTTTTATAGTTGTCTCATAGGTGGGACTATGCTCAGAATAAAACTGTGAGTACCAACGGCGATATACTTGAATGTTACGATCCTCGGGCATCAGGAGCGGATGTCGCTCGAACCTCTTGGTGTTCCAGATCATAACGTCGCGCTCAAACATCACGCGTTCACCTACAAATAGCAAACTAGCGTATGGCGCCAACAGAAGTGGCGAATAGATATAATGGATCACTCGTTGCAGCAGCGGTTCGATCGGCGTTATTGTCAATAAAATGAACAAAGACCCAAACGACGTCTTGATATTTAGTTCGATGATGCCAGGTCCGTTTATCTCGGCGAGTACATCGGACTCCAATATGCTGAAACGTTCTAAAATCATCAACTTATGGCATAGGCGTACAGTAGCCTTGTGCTTCTCCCTTCTGTCTCTGTTCTGTGCGTCTGTAAAGTGACGATTCCCGTTGACGTTCTTGATCGAGTGGATTGTCACATCGTTCATCTTGGTGCTCATCTCTACTGCTTCTTCATCTTCGTCCGCCTGGTTATCATCTGGGCAATTTGGCCGCCATTTTGTGCGAGTGATCCACACGTGCCGAACTAACCAAGAAAATTGGCCAGAAAGGGATACGGGACCGTGCAGTGGGTTGAGATGTGTTGCATCAGGCCCATTCTCAGTTATATCCTAATGCACATACGTCTACTGATTAATTTACTGACTATTGGAAACAGTAGAGCTTATTTTTTGAAAGTAAAAGAATAAAAGAATAGAATGGTAATTTTCTCTCTAATATTTCTTCTCCATCCATGATTCTAAAAAAATGATTTTTGTCAGAAAACTTTCAAGTGAACACTAATAATTAACTTAAATTTTTTTTTCATTGAGAATCTTTTTTTCTAGTTTTCTCTGAGTGGTTTTTGCGTAATAGAGTATATGTTTTATCATATCAGAGAATAAAATCTGTCTGTGACATATATGCAACAAACCTGTATGTGACAGTTGATAAGGTACTCATTGCGACCTTGGTGACGCCAAGACCTATTAGAGATACATGTACGCGACTGGGGTTGCCAGTCTGGCTCAGCTGATTCAGAATGGTACCAAACGAAGATAATGTTATTCACTTCGCAGCTCTTCCAAACTTTCACTCGAGCGACATGTGGCACTGTGAATAAAAAATAAACAATTATATATGTATAGATAGAAAACAGCGAGAATATTTTTCGTACACATCTTTTTTCACCGAGTTATTCAACGTTGAAGCAAAAATGACTCTTTTACTACAACGTTGAATAACTCAGCGAAAAAAAATCGTACGGAGTTTCGTAAGAAAGCAAATTAAAGGTAAAGATTCGCTCTTTCGAATGATGTAAATCGCATTTGCGTACAATTTTTAGTCCGCCCCGTTGAACTCTGCAAATTTCGTAAAAAAATTTTGAGATCTGATATATTTTCATTTATGTTTGTGTAACTTCATAAAATCTCCATGAGACCACTTTTTCAAGTAGCGATCTGAAAAGTAGAGGTTTCAAGCTATAAAATGCTTTTTTAAACATCTCGATACGATGATTTTTGACGAAGTTATTCTATCTTGAAGTTTGCCTATTTTTGCAGAGTGATGTGAACAGGTGTTGCGTTAATTTTGTTGCCTAGTGTATATTTATTCTAATATAAAATCACACACACACAACAAAGAAATATAAAATTGCCCTAGGCCTTAAATGAACATTTAATATTTGGCACAAATGCTTGCGTTGTATGAAATAACTATTATAACAACGATAAAACAGGTTCCTTAAAATACAATTAATTCGAACATTTTGGTTACATATGCTGATAACAAAAGAATACATAGATAGTATTGTTATGCTAGCTCTGTGCCGACATTCTATGCCCGTTGATATTGTTTTTGGAGAAATCAAACGAAGAACACGTTACGAGCCGTAATCTGTCTAATAAAAAAGTACTGACGTCGCTTTGTTCGGACGTGATCTTTCAGCTCCTGCTTTTCCGTTCCTTTACCATTCTGTACTGTTGTTAATAAACAGAGCATCCAAAAGTATTCATTTTTCATGCTTACATAAACTATAAGCTTCATCCTATATCATTATCGCTCAGTATTTGCAGAAAAGAAGTAGAATGGAGCTTGCAGTGGATAAACATGAAAACAAACGCAGCCTAAACACAGCATGGTATATACTAATTTATGATAAACGATCGAGAGATAAACAAATAATTAAAATATTCAAATAAGTAAAATGTTTAACAATTTTATAAAATAATAAATATGATATACATTAATGTATATAATGTTTCGGCTCACAAATTCTTCATTAGTTCGTAACTAAACATATAAAAGAAATTTACAACAACAAAAAGTCATATTCAGATATGCTGGATTCACACTACATCCAATATGCGTCATATGACGCTCTGCAACCAATCAGTAAAATCGTATCAAAGATACAAAACGAAATCTTGTTTTTTAATTGGTTGCAGAGTTTTCGTACGACAAATGTCGGATGCAGTGTGAATCCAACAATAATCTCCATTTGTATAAAATATAAAAATTAAAGAACAAAGCATAAAATGTCCAACAAAAAATGTATGCAAATAACATCAAGATGTATAATCTTAATAACCAATACATTGTTTAATAAGGAATGACGTTAATAAGCCAATGCCTAGGAGACATTGTCAAAAATATAAAAAAAATGGTAAGATCAAAGTATCAAAGGAAAGGAATTTCTATTGACTGATATTCATTTATGCAGTAGTTCGCTGCACTTTGTCTTATATAGCGCCGAGACACTATATCATGTCTCTTAAATATAAAAGTCTCTTTTACTGCTAGCGTGTCCTTGCAAAAAATGACTAATTGAGAATAGCTTTATATAGTTTAACATTATGTGCTTTAAGTACATTCGAATGTCGATAAAAATTACATTGTTTACCTACAATTTGATCTTTCATTATCTCATTTTTTATAAAGTTTAATATTGCTTTAAATATTTTTTATATGTTTATTCTCTCTCTCTCTTATGAATTGATAAAATCTCTTGGGCTAAAATGTATTATACATTAATGTACTACATTTGCTATTTTATAAAATTGTTTAGTGTTTCACTTATTCAAACATCATATTTGCTCATCTCTTAATTATTTAAATTAATATATTTTGTGCGATATACACACTAATAAACGTTATCTGACTTATTTGTTCAATGAATAAGTCTAAAACTCAATTAAGATTATGTAAAACTTGATACCTTTTGTAGTATAAGGTATGTTCTCGCAATAGCCATTATCTCCGCGAAACGTCCAGCTATGAAAAGGACACTCCAGACAATCTCCTTTAACACGGCCATTCTCGGCCATATTTGCCCCTAAATGGGGACAGTATGCATCTAAAATGTTCACAACGCCTTTTTCGGTTCTTAAAGAAATTGGAGAAACGTTCGTAGATAATAAATATACAACATGTTTTATCTCTAGATGTCTCAAAATATATAAAAAAATAAAGAAAATTTTGTATCCCGATCTAACGTACCTAAACACTGCAAAATTTTCGCCAAGAGCAGACACGTGTTTCACCTGACCACTTTTTATTTGTGAACTTTCAAGCAAAGCGAACCATCCGTTTGGATAGACCGGTGGTAGTTCTTTGCCTACCTTTCGATTTTTGTTACTCTCGTAAAAGCTGCGGGTCTTAATCTCAGTTCTCAAATCCTTTAAAAAGTATATATGTAGTTATATCTTAACACATTTTGTAGAAAATTCTCAGAAAATAAAAGTCAAAACACTAACATTCACCCAATTGAATTTGAAGATATATGCAAAGTATATGAGGATAATCATTAGGATAGTCACAATTCCGATGCACCATTCCAACATTGTCAACATTACTATCCCAATTCGATTTTCTCAACTTTTTTTCAACTTTCTCTTATTTAGCATGCCTTGTGAGTTCACTTTGTATCTGTTCAACCGCAGATGAAAATGCGATTTATGCAGGCAATAGAATGCAATTTATATAAGAATATCATGCTCTGTTGAACGAGATAAAGGCGATTGCGCAAAAACAAAATGATAATCTTAATTCTTTTTATATAATACTATGTAAGCAATAATGCGTTTCAACGATGTTATTGCATTATATGCAATGTTAAAATGCTTTTTATCTTAAGGATATGCAATGTTAAAATGCGCTTTCATCTTAAGAATGTTCTGGCTATACAATCCCAGACAAAAGTGACTGAAATTTGAAATTGATGAAATTCTATGCTTTTATAAATTAAGATATGCACCATATCATGTTCGTGTAAAGGACTTAAATAATGCCAGTTAATACAATATTTGACACTACAAATGAATATATTTGTATATTTTACAAGTTTTGTGATTGTCGGCAAAAAATTTTTGGACGTGAATTTCACCTGAAATCAACTGCTAGAAACGAAAAAACGAAACACATATTGTGATAACATTTAATGTATATGAGACGTCGAAAAATACTTAAAAATCCACAAAATATGTAAACAAACATTAACATAATATTTGCCTTTTTAACACTTCATACAACTCAAAATAAGATGCCTGATATCATGTAGTAAATGCGGCAACACCGCACTCCACTCTAAGTTAGTACCTCTTGCGTACCTCGTACGTATGATAGTTGAATGCGAGTCGAAGTGTGACTTCTAACCAATTCGAAATTTTGCGTTGCTTTATTAATTAATATCTTGATAACGGGTTAGTGAATCGATATAAACTTTTTTTAGAAACATTGTTCAGTATTTTATTTACTTACAATAAAGTTTCAGAATATTGGCAATGCTGTTTCTTTATTATTTTGTTGATATAAGTAGGAATATGCTGCTTTTCCATAAGAACTCATGTAAAATTAAAAGTTGAATAATTCGTGAACTAGTTAGAGAATCGACTTCAGGTTTTGCACATGTGTTAAGATAATAAATAGAAATAATTTATTAAATTTTCAAGGTTTTGTCAATGCTAGAACGTTGCGCCAATACATCCTTATATAAACTTTTAAATATTAATTTTTTTCAATAGTTTATTATATCATTATACAAAGAAAGAGAGAGAGAGAGAGAGAATTCTACCACTTTATAGTTTTTGCAATAGTTAACAATCCATTAATTACTAAAATCGTTAAATATTAATTTTCAATAATCTTTTACTCAAATACTGTCAATTTTCCAAAAAATAACATGTGACAAAAATTGTTTATTTTTTTTTCAAAAAGTTATAAAAATTTTTTCAAATTTTTTTAGTATCGCATCTTCTCATGTTCATAAAAATACTCAGAAATAAGAAAATACAGTAGTAAAATGTGGATGAAAATTTTTGAAGGATTCTTTTACCTATAATTCTATGAGAAAAAAATTAATAATTTTTATTTTTTGCTGTTTCTTTGTAAAGTTGATAGTACTTTAATAAAAAAATTATTGAAAACTAATATTTGGCGATATTTAGTAATTAATATCTCTTCAAAATTATTGCAAAAATTATAAAATAGTAGACAACTTTTCGTTTCAGTTCAGTGAGTTCTATTTGCTCATAAGCATTGTCGGAGGAATTATCAAGCGCCCGATATATCGAGCTAATTAACACATATGAAAGATAAAAGTGTGATTATTGATTACTGAAACATGTATAATATATTATGTACATACACAAAGATTTCATAGATCTATAGGAGAGAATGCAATTATTTATGTAGAAGGGATTGCGTTCTGCAAGGCAGATAAATAAAGGATATAAATTTAAAAAGACAAAAATAATAACTACCCTACATGGGAAAAACAGCTACAATTGCCACAGCCAAAAGTCGCGACCAGGAGTTGCAGATTGTTGAGATATACGATTTTACTCGTATGTCATTGTTAATAATAATCATCGACACAGCGCTAGAAAATGTATGTTTACTGTTAGTTTATAAATGAATATTTGGTATAATATCAGTTTAAAACACAATTATCAATATAACAAAGGCGTCAAGTCAGTATTTTGCAAATAAAAAACAAAATGCCATAAAAAGAAGTGATATTAAATTAACATTTCAAGCATCTTAATTATAATAAAAAAGTCCCACAGACCGTGGTTCTCCAAGCGACATTTTGAAAACGTCCTTATGACGTAGCATCTTTTGTCGGTTCAGAGTCACACTTTTTCTTATTAGATTCGTATGCCCCGAAGTAGAGAATATAAATGGATGGACTTCGTTTCGTTTGGAAAGCCATAATGTAAACTGGAGAAGAGTATAGTATAGTTTTCAATATTATACGTAGCAGAAATTAGACGCTACTTTAAAAACCATTTTTTAAATAACTTTTAAATGGATTACGACCGCCTGCTAAATTCTGTCGGAGGCCACTCAGGGTCATGACATTGATAACATACGTCACCGTCAAGATCATTGAGGGTCGAGGGAGGCTACCCAAATACACATTATTACTACTTTTCTCTCGATATTTTCGTCTAAATAAGTGAAACTATACGAAATAACGATTAGAATGAAGTGACGAACTGCTAATTGTTTATTCGTTATTGTCATCTGATGTACATAAATTGTATATCAAGAGACACGGTAATGTCTCGCGCCAAGTGACGCGAAGCGAGACCGCACCGTATATTTACGCGAGTCGATAAGTTCCGAGCACCCGAGATTATCGGATCTCATAATAAATAACTAAATTAATCGACTTCTCGATATTCTCAATTTACTCAGAAGTTTAAATTTTATAATAAAATCGTTTTTTATGGCCTATGTAACCTACGAATGGAAATATTGCGATGCGAAGTATGAACTGTCAAATTTCGATGTCAGATACGTCATCATCATCATTATCGTCCTCAGAAATGTTGTCTGATTCATATTTAGACGTCAGATGGCACTCGTTAGTATATCTTATTTTATAATGTAAATTTATGATGTAAATACAAATGTTTACCATATGAGACAAATGAACATATTATAGTTATGAATTTATTTTAACATCACATTTATTTGTAACATCTTGCTATTAAATTGATATTTTACGATATACTATTCCGATTTTAATTACGCATATTAATTATGCACACGTATATGTAATTAAACATTAAAAATGTACAAATGTATTTCTTTTTCAACTTTCTAGAAAATATCGCACGTTAAAGAAGCCCTCATAGCACATTCACCACTTGTCATATCGTCATGCCTGAGCGCGCGAAATATTAGCTCTGTGATTAGCGAAATTTAATTGCGATTAATTCAAAAATTATTATATCCTCGACATTTTTATATTAAAATTTACATCATAAAATTATCTCAAAAATACGTTTTTAAAAAGAATATACATAATAAGAATAACATATATATATATACATATAATATAATAGTATGTATGTATATAGAATAATATATGTATATAGATTTATAAGAGATTTTAACATTACAAAATGCGTATGATATTTCAACAAAATTATCTTTTTTAAAAAAGGGAAAAAAGGCGCCAAGTGTCTGTGTTCGTCTTACAAAAAACCGTAATATACACATTATTATTACACCATACAAAAAAAAAATGAAATAAAATGTATGTTATATATGTGGCAAGAAATCATATTCCTTTCACAATTGTATAATATTATTTTGTAATAATATATGTAACGGTTTTTTGTGTGCCGACATGGCGCCCTCTTTCCCTTTTTTTAATTTTGTTGATTGCAAATACATGAAATCTATGAAGCATTAATAAATATATATAGGCGCTCTGATAAATATTTTAATTTTGTTTAATACCAAATACTCTCATTTATGTTATACAATTAACGTATATCGAATACTTTAACATAAGAATTGCGCATAAATTACATATGTAAGTAATAATTTTAAAACCTACAGATACACAACAGAAAGTGTATACAAGTTATATTTCAAAAAGAAAATATTGCTACCATTGTAAATCTTTCATAGACGTTTCGTAGGTGGGACTATGATCAGAATAAAACTGTGAGTACCAACGGCGATATATCTGGATGGTGCGATCCTCGCGCGTCAAGATTGGATGTCGCTCAAATCTCTTAGAGTTCCAGATCCTAATGTCGCGCTCAAACATCACGCATTCACCTAGGAAATGTAAGTTAGCGTATGGTGCCAGCAGAGGTGGCGAGTAGAACTGATGGATCACCCGTTGCAGCAGCGGTTCGATCGGCGTTATTGTTAACAAAATGTACAAAGACCCAAACAATGTCTTAACATTTAGCTCGATGATGCCAGGTCCGATTTGCTCGGCGTATACATCAGACTCCATTATGCTAAAACGTTCTAAAATCATCAACTTATGGCACAGGTGCACAGTAGCCTTGTGCTTCTCTCTTCTGTCTCGGTTCTGCGCTCCTGTAAAGTGACCATTCCTTGTGTCATTCGTGATTGAGTGGATTGACACATCGTTCAATTTGGCGCCTATCTTTGCTGCTTCTTCATTCTCATCCGTCTGGTTGTCATCTGAAAAATTCGGCGTCCATTTCGTATAAGTGGTCCACACGTGCCGAGCTAACCAGGAAAACTTGCCGGAAAGAAATATAGCTGGACCATGCAGCGCGTTGAGATGCTCGACATCAGGGCCGTTCTCGGTTATATCCTAATACATAGGATCACAACTTAAATTTAGTAATTTACTATTTATTTGGAACACAGAATTTATTTTTCGGAAGTAGAAAGAATAAGAGACTAGAACCGTAATTTTCTTTTTAAAATAATACTCTATGTCCATGACTCAAAATTATGATTCTCTACAATATTTTCAAATAAACATTAATAAGTAATTTGATTTTTTCTTTCACTGAGAACGTTTTTTTTTCGAGTGGTTTTTGCATAATAGAGCATATTTTCTATCCTATTAGTGAATTAAGTCTGTATGTGGCATACATGCGACAAACCTGTATGTGGCAGTTAATGAGATACTCATTGCGACCTTGGTAGCGCCAAGACCCGTTGGAGATGCATGTATGTGGCTGGGGTTGCCAGTCTGGCTCAGCTGATTCAGAGTGATACCAGACGAAAATGGTATTATTGACTTCGCAATTCTTCCAAACTTTCACTCGGGCAAAATGTGGCACTGTGTAAAAAAATTAATTATTATATATAAATGGAACAAATGTATCGAAAAATATTTTCTAGTATATATTTTTATATACATGCATTATATTCTACTATAAAATTAAGAATTAAAAATAACTTAGGTCTTAAATGGACACCTAATATTTGGACATAAATGCTTGCGTTGTATGATAAAATGAACACACGTGCATGTATCTGCAGGACTGTGGTTCCATAACAGCAATCGATTCAATCATTTTGGCTACACATTTTGCTGATAGCAAAAAAATACATAAATATGTTTAAAAATATAACTAATTTATATGACCGCGATAGATGATATGCAGATAATTATGATATTTAAATAAGTAAAATATTTTACAATTTAATAAAATATCAAACATGATGCACTGATAAATAATGTTTAGGCTCATAAATTTTTCATAAAATTGGCATTCCATGCCAAGTGGGCCACCCAATTTTTGGGCTTTCTCGTCGCAGCGCTCTTTTCCTTTGTCATTAGTGGGCATGAGAGGCAAGTTTGAAAATGAAATGTAGACGTTTTCTTATAGAAAATTGAACGCTCTTTCACGTAAGAATACTTTTTTTTCGATCAGACCGGTTTACGACGATGTTTGTCAGTTTTGAAGTTTTCAAAATGGCGGCGCGCCTAAAAGGCCAGTAGTCTCAATTTTCTTTTAATATAGCTCAAAATCAGTGTTGTGCATAGATGATTTTAAAATTAGCTAGATAAAGATAAGATGAAAATTTGGAAATTTATCTTAGATAAGATAAAGATGATTACATTTAAATTAATCTAGATAATATAGATAAATTTATCTGACAATTCATCTAAAAAATTCCAGATAATTTTTTATTTTTAAGACTATTTATAAATTAAGAATCAGTTTTTTCTCAAAATAATTAAAAAATCACGGTGGTCCTCGATTGAATTCAACCCTGACTTTCCTGCACCTCTGATTTTCCTTCTGGAATTGGTTTTGGAACATTTCAGGACCATTTTGCAATAAATATTAAAATCGAAGAGTGAGCACTTTTTTTTAAATCGAGTTTTTAAGTTTTAATCCATAGTTTCAATATAATCATTTCAAGCGTACATGTGGAAGGTAATTAAGTACTGAACGAAATGTAATTATTGTATATATTTTCTTCGAATTAAATATATATGTAACAAATAGCAAATAGTTAATTGAAACTAAAATATAAAATGAAG
>NW_017280296.1:242460-282114 GCF_001594065.2 Cyphomyrmex costatus
TAGAAAAAAAAACAACGTGACTAAAACGAGTCCCCCTCGACACCGTTCCATTTTTATTTGAAACAATTTTGTTTACTGGATTTAGTTTTCGAGATCTTCGCTAGTGGATAAGTTAAAATAGGTCCTGTATATATATATGGGGCATTCCATGCCAAGTGGGCCACCCAATTTTTGGGCTTTCTCGTCGCAGCGCTCTTTTCGCTTGTCATTAGTGGGCATAAGAGGCAAGTTTGAAAATGAAATGTTGAAGTTACCTTATAGAAAATTGAACGCTCTTTCACGTAAGAATACTCTTTTTTCGATCAGACCGGTTTAAGACGATGTTTGTCAGTTTTGAAGTTTTCAAAATGGTGGCGCGCCTAAAAGATCAGTCTCAATTTTCTTTTAATATAGCTCAAAATGTAGCTCCAGGTCTCTACTTTGTTACTCTAAAAGGACTTAATGGGACACGCATTCGTTTGGAAGTAAGAGCTAGGAAAGTGAGGAAAATGAGTGCGGCAGGAGGACGGAGCGACATTGCCTCACTTTCCTAGCTCTTACTTCCAAACGAATGCGTGTCCCATTAAGTCCTTTTAGAGTAACAAAGTAGAGACCTGGAGCTACATTTTGAGCTATATTAAAAGAAAATTGAGACTGATCTTTTAGGCGCGCCACCATTTTGAAAACTTCAAAACTGACAAACATCGTCTTAAACCGGTCTGATCGAAAAAAGAGTATTCTTACGTGAAAGAGCGTTCAATTTTCTATAAGGTAACTTCAACATTTCATTTTCAAACTTGCCTCTTATGCCCACTAATGACAAGCGAAAAGAGCGCTGCGACGAGAAAGCCCAAAAATTGGGTGGCCCACTTGGCATGGAATGCCCCATATATATATACAGGACCTATTTTAACTTATCCACTAGCGAAGATCTCGAAAACTAAATCCAGTAAACAAAATTGTTTCAAATAAAAATGGAACGGTGTCGAGGGGGACTCGTTTTAGTCACGTTGTTTTTTTTTCTAAGTGGAGGCGCTAAAAAGATATGAAGGTCATCTCCACTTTTTTAAATGGAATTATGTAATTTTTTTTAGTTAACGTGATTCCTCTAATTATTTTGCATAAAGTATTGAGGTAATATTAAAGTATTAAGGTAGAGATACCAAAAAACCAATAGTTTCCGAGATATTTTACACTTTATTTTGATACATATTGACATAAAATGTTAAATAACTCGTAAACTGTTGACTTTTTGATTATCGTACCTTTGTGAACAGAATAATGAGATAAATCAATGGTGTAAAGAAAATACATAGTTGCTTTAAAAAATATATGTATGCAAAATGGATAATTTTTTAAATACGCACGAGTTATTGAACATTTTGTGTCAATATGTACCAAAATAAAATGTAAAATATCTCGTAAACTATTGGTTTTTTGGTATCTCTACCTTAATACTTTTATATGCAAAATAATTAGAGGAATCACATTATCTAAAAAAAAATTACATAATCTATTTAAAAAAGTGGAGGTGATATTTTCATATCTTTTTAGCGCCTCCACTTAGAAAAAAAAACAACGTGACTAAAACGTGTCTCCCTCGACACCGTTCCATTTTTATTTGAAACATTTTTTCGTATTGTCAAAAATAAACGAAATATTCAAGATGAGAGAGAGAGAGAGAGAGAGAGAGAGAGAGAGAGAGAGAGAGAGATCAATTTAAATGGATCACCCTGTATATAAAGTTTTATATGTAATATATACAAAACATGTTTGCAGTAGACAGGTACGTTAAGGAATGTCCAATAATTGATACACGCATACAGTGAGTGCAAAAAGTATTCGTACACCGGAGATTTTTTATACCTTATTTGTTAAAGATAAACAATAATTAGCAATTTATTAATAATACATACGATAGATAGCGTGTCTTTTAACATTATTATAAATAAAGAAATAAAATAATCTAAATATATTGTCTTAATAATAATCAAAACAACAAAATATATTATTTTGTTGCACAAAAAGTATTTAACGGTTAAACATGGTGGTGGTTCCGTGCTTGTTTGGGGGTGTATGAGTGCAGCAGGAATCGACAAATTACATATTATTAAAGGCATAATGGATCATGAAATGTACATCGACATTTTAAAGGAAAATATCCATGTTAGTACCCAAAAATTAGAAATTCATGATAATTATACTTTTCAACACGACAACGATCCTAAGCATACAGCTTATAATACGAAGCAATGGCTATTATTCAATGTACCAAAACAATTGCATACATGGGCAATCACAGGATTTTTTCCAAGAGGGGACATGATACAAAATATAATAATAATAGTAATATTATATAGTTAATAAATTGCCTTTATACCAATGTACAAGTTTAAATACATAGGTTATTATTATTATTTTTTTTTTATGAATAATAGCAATATTAATAATAATATTATTACATATATATAATTTTTAGACTGCGGATATTTATGCAAAAAGATTTAACTGAATATTTTGCATAAAATGCATATTTTGCACAAATCAAACATATTATCTGCATAAAATACATATTTTTCATAAACTTTACATATTTCATGTAATATTCAAGTAGGTATATAGTATGATTACATCATAATTATATGATGAGCGTTGACTCTTAATAGCCTTTATGTTTTTACTCAATTTTTTGTATTGTTTTATTTATATAAATGTTATAAATGTATTTTATGATTTTTTCTTTGTCAACATTACATAATTCATTCACTTTCTACAACTTTTGCTTTGCGCACAATTACCCGACGCGTGATAAATTTTTTCACTTTTCCGTTTTTTCCTTTTTACCAAATACAACCTTATTGAATGAAAATTTGTTCAATATAAATATAAGAATACGTAATGGTAAGAGAATATTTATAGTTTCTGTTTCCCTATTTATATCGCTTTGAACTTAGAAAACCATCCTAGAAATACAAATATCCCTTAGGTGCGCACAATTCGCCCACTTTCCCCTAATGGATCATAAAATGTACATCGACATTTTAAAGGAAAATATCCAATTAGAAATTCATGATAATTATACTTTTCAACATGACAACGATCCTAAGCATACAGCTTATATTACGAAGCAATGGCTATTATTCAATGTACCCAAACAATTGCATACACCTCCACAATCACCGGATCTTAATCCGATTAAACATTTATGGGACATTCTTAAAGATGCTATTAAGAAAAGACACATTTCCAATCGAGACGAGTTAAAAACCGCTCTTCAAGAAGAATGGGAATTTTTTTTCCCTACCATCTTACGAAAACTACATGGAATCGATGCACCGAAGACTACTGGCTGTAAAATCAATGCCAACAGTTATCCTACAAAATATTAAATTAATATATAATATTATCCAAATTAATAAAAAAAATTAATAAAAGTGTACGAATACTTTTTGTGCAATGAAATAATATAATTTCTTCTTTTGTGATAATTATTAGGATAATATATTCAAATTCTTATATATATATTTTTTTATAATAATGTTAAGAAACATATAATCAACTGTATTTGTTACCAATAAATTGCTAATTAATGCTTATCTTCTACAAATAAAGCTTTTTCAATAAAAATCTCCGCTGTACAAATACTTTTTGCACTTATTGTATGTGTGAATGTCCTAATAAATGGACGATTGTCCATAAACGAAATTTTTTTTACAAAAGTATCATTTTTAATATGAATAAATTATATAATACTTAATTTCTAAATAATATGAAAAATTGCTTAAAAATTTATTTAGAGTAACACATATCATCAAAAGCTTAATATTTAAAATTGTCACAATTTGTCCAACAATTGGGTCGTGTCCACGAACTGGTACATTTACCTTATATGCCGAGACTATATTGTTTAGATATAACTTGACCTTTCATATTTTTATTGTTAATATTACTATACATTTCTTTTATATGTTTATTTTTATGAACTAACAAAAACTTTTGATCCAAAATGTATTAATTATACATTAATGTATCACATTTGTCATTTTATAAAGTTCAATGATGACGCTGAAGCTAGCAAACGGGACTAGCAGACGGCCGCGCGCGCGCCGCTCTCGACCAGTGGTTGTCACAAGGTTATCATTTCAGCGTATATTGCGCAAATAAACCGTTCCAAACATATTATTTCAAAAGAAGTGTTATGTGTCACATGAAAACAGTCTTACAAAGTGATATTTCAGGTTCAACAAAAAACATACGAAGAATACTTTTTGCACTCACTGTATGTATCATATACTTTTTAAATTTTATACATTCAAACATTGAGAATGACCCAAGCGAGGTCAAAACGTCTGTTTACAATTGTCGCATTTTATGTTTTATATTTTAGTTCTTTGTTTAATTTTTGTTTGCGTTTTTGTTATATAATGTTTTAAATTTATTAAAAATTTTATTATTTAATATCTGGCTCGTACTCTTCTATACTTATTATTTAATTTATTGAGTCATACTACCTATATTAATTATAAAACAATAACGTTAATTTTAGATAATATGTATTAAATTTTATTCAAACTTATTATAAACTTATTATAAATTCGACTGGATGCATTAAAGCAGTCGTACACAAATTGCTATAAAAGTATATATTTAATATAAATATAGAAATGGGCTAAATCGTGAAATACATTTTATTGAGTCAAGTAAAATATGTATTTTATAATTTAAATGCTTAAATTTCCCTTTTACCTTTACGATTAGATTAAATCAATGTATAATGGCTTTAATATGCTTCAGTTCAATAATATGCACATCAGCTGCGCATTAGTGCGTTTAAATTCGCTATTAGTTTATTATTATCTACTAAATACGTTAATTAAATGTCGTTTATTTTGATTAACTAATCATAGAAATGAACTGATTTAAATTTTGGAAGGTAAAAATAACACACTGTTATTTAACTTAAGAAATTGAGTTATTATTACTCTTTTGATATCTAATAGAGTAGATTTTAATATAAAAATTTATATTCACAAACAACACATTAATTATACTTAGTCGTTTTTTAAATTTTACCATATAGAGTTGCCAGAAGTTACAGCGAAACCAATGCTTAATCAACGTTACGATTGTCAACTGATGGCAAAGGTTCTGTCAATCAGTATTGAGCCATCAGTAGCAAATAAATAGCTGACACATGACTGATTAAAATGACTGGGCCAATACTATCTGTCAGTACCGGGTCTAAATTGTCATCCAGTACTTAGTCAGTACCAGAACTTATGGCAGTCAGTACTGGTTTAGTACTGGAGATTGTAAAATCTTATACGAATTACTTCGATTATTCTACTCTTATGCGGCAGAAAAATTAACTTCATTTTTTCGACAACTATATAATTTATAATACAATTGATTTCTCGCTATTAAAATTTCGGCTGCGTTTCTCCGATAGTCGCAGTGCAGTAAGTTTAAAAAAAATGTGGTCAGACGCGCTCGAGGCGAGGAGTTTCAACGTGATATGCGCGCGCGAATCTGAGGGATGTGCGCAATGTACGACAACGTCGAGATATGACTAGGCGAGCATAAAGTGGACACTTCACCGATACAGTACTTCTCATACTCCTCGTCTTTGCAGATTAAGGAACATTTTCAAGTATCATCAAGAGATAACGAAAAGGAGCGACGCAAGAATACAATACAGCAGTGAATAATGCAGACGTGATTCGGGAGAAACTATGATCGAGAAGATAATAGACTCTGTAGTCGAATTGTGTCCTGTTGAGGGGAATGCTGTCGCGAGGAGTGTTACAGCTTGAGAACCGTCGGTCGTAGTAACTAGATAAGTGACGTCAACAACACGACGCGTTTAGAAAGCCACATAGGGAATAACCTGTTGAGCAATATCAGCCTGCTCAGAACCCGGCGGTCAGAAGAACGAGTTGGCATACGCCTGATTTCGCTTATTACCCGACAGTGGTTCCCCGATTACGTTAACATTCCGTGCGAGTAATAGATCCGAGCACATCGACTGGGTGAATCACGCTATTTAACGCACGCACACTTTGCACAAGTCGCATTCTTATCGCTCACTTTGCAAATATATATCTATGATTGGGGAGAGGGGGGGATGTACATTGCGTAGCGAGAATAAAATGAGTTTAGGGCTCAACGACTCTTATTAAACGCTGAATTATGAATTACGCGGGAAAATGATTAGTGCAGAATTATATCATCCTTTACATAAATCCTTCGTTATGAAATCCAGGCTTCAAAGGGTGGATTTTATGATTGTTGAAATTACGGTACGATCTAGTGATTAGATAAGCGTCTTTACAAGTCTCGGGTCAAGATCGCCGTGACAAAAATAGACGTATAACAATGTTATCACCGTAATGCGAGCGAAGAAAAAAAGAAGAGAAAAAAATTGATCGAAATTTTGGATTATGTGCCAACCACTGCGCTTTGGAGAGAACGCGAGAGATCAGCTTTCAGTGAAATAAGTGAACCATACGAAGTGTGCTCTGTTATTTGGCACACGCCAAATCGGTCGTTCAGGTGGATCTCGCAATTAAATCTCGATATGGTTATCCTTGCGCGAGACAAAGAGGAAGCGCGCCGGTTTCTTCGGCGGGGAATTATGGAGAGAGAGTGCCCAAGTTTCCATCAAGTAAAGCAATCTACCAGGAGAACGTAAACGGGCGTTGGTGGATTGCCGTGCATGTATCCTTCAACCGTCTGAGCTAAGCTGCGGTTCTCATACTGAACGTGCATGCAACACTTTCGCAATGTTCGCGTAAATATTCGTATAAATATAAACGAAATGTTATTTCTGTTGTAAAATAATTTTGTTGACAATTTATACTTACAATAATTATTATATTTATAATCATCAATAAGTTCTTTGCGCGTATCCTAAGATATTTAATATTTACATCACTATTAAATTGAAGATCAATTTAGTTTAAAATATTATTTCAGCTTCAGTTTGCGATTGTGTTTCAAGTCTGGTAGAAATCAGTATATAGTTTATATATAGCTGGAAGATGTATTTATAATAATAATTATCTTTTTTACAATATATTAAATTTTATAATATATAAGTATTATAAATATTATTATTAGGCACTAAAGATATAGCCTTAACTTAAAAAAATAAACAACAGTCCGTATTTAACCCTTCTTTACCTATCTGATTTATTTGTAATAAAGTTTAATAAAATTTAAAAGAACTCTCGAGAATGTCAAAATTAAAAACAAATAATAGACTAATGAGAGTCACTCTGCAGTTATTAGTGCGATAACCAAAGCTTATTTATTAATATACTTATAATAATTATTCAGACGTTTCGGCTTCAATTTGAGCCATCTTCAGTAATCTGATGATGTTGAAGTTAATTTGAAGAATCTGAAGAAGATAACTGATCTTTGTGTGTATGAATGAAACAACTTACAATTAGTTTATTGAGGCTGAAGAATGTTAAATTCACATTATTTAAATTTTTGACAGCATCTTTGGATATATCAACGATCTTCAATATATACGGTATTGTAAACTATGTTTTTTCATCTTCAGCATCAACCAACTCATCGTTTTTTTGTTTGAGAGTCTTGTTGTGTAATAATAATTTGAGTTTTTCGTTAACAATATTAAAAACAAAATCCACCGGAGTGCATAGTCATTGTTTAGTAATGTGTTAATCACGAAAATCAAATTCTTTTTATGAAATTTAGAAACTGATAAAAGAAAGGCTATGTCAACCATATAATCGTACCTTTTTTTTTTAGGAAATGTGATGTTGGGAAAGAAAAAAATTCAAGTATCTCCCCGAAAATGTGAGTTTATGATACCAGTCATACTCAATGCTGTTGTTCTTGATTATGGTTAGATCCAAAAAATTATTTGTAATAATCATCCGTTTTCGAAAATATATAATAATAAATATATAAAATAATATTATATTTTGTAGAATAAACAATTAGAAAACAAATTATGTCCTATTTTTTCAGAGAACTTATGTAAAAATCTATATAATTATTATTCATATCAGCAGCTTATTTTTGTTATACCAGTATCAGAATCTTTCTCTCGAAAATATCTTATCCTGATTTTTTTATGTCGCAATTTCTGGGTCTCATTATAATATGCTTATCGCGTTCGGGCTTTTCTTCTGTAATATTATGCGAATCACGCAAATGCCGGCTATTCTACCATTTTTCATCGAACGTCCTAACGAAACACGCGATTGTGACTGCATATGGTACTCTCGATGTATTTCGGCTTGCCGGACAAGTACGATCGATATATTAGTTTGTTTAACCGATACCGCGTGTCAGTTTTTATGTTTAAAAATGACATCCTTTTAGTTTAACAGACGGGTGTGGCCGAGGATATACTACTATAGGATGTTACTAAAGTGCTTCGAGTTTAATAAATATAATAATATAAATTTAACAATATAATAAACTTAATAATAAATTTAATAATAGCGTCGAGTTCAAAGGTACACGATTTCTAATTACTTTCGTCACGCGCGCGCGCGCACGCGAGAGAGAGATGTGTGTAATCGTACGTCTTCTATCTCGATTTTAAAAGTAAAAAGCATTTAAAGGATTCGCTCGAGCATTTTGGAATATCGGTATAAAAGCGATATGTATATAATGAACATACATATATAAATAAATAATTATATATATATATATTAGTCTTTATATGTGGCGAAATCTGTTTGTCTTTGCCATTTAATAGTTGACAGACCGATCTTTCAGGGCTGTAAAGGATTTAATCACGCGTGGAGATTAAAATGTACGAGTGGTATGTTTTTTACATGATGACTGGCAGTTCTTCCTCTTTCTCTATCATTTTTTTCTCTATGCGGATATATAGATCTTCTGTGACGGTGGCACACAATCGGTATATATCGTAAATGGCTGCGGTATTCGGCTGGGCAGATCGATGAGGCGCCGCCGTCGTCGTGGCGCCTCGTAAACGCCCAGCTTCTGCCCTCTTCAGTAAATCCTCGTCCCGTTTTGTTTCTGGCAGTTGTCTTGCGTCGCGATATTTTCCTCGATTCATTGCTCGGTTCGATCATTTCACAATTAATTTTTCGAGATCTCACGGTGATTGATTGAAAATATTTTTCGAGTCCGCGGAAACCTGCTATGTTCGTGATATTATTCATGTAACGCGAACGCGCACGTTAAAATATCTGTGAGAAATTTATGGCATTCGTTACGTTATAAATTGTTCAGTAAAATTTTTTACTTTTAAAAATAAAATTTTATTGAGAAATAAAATTTTATTTTCTATTTCTCTGTACATAGGGCTTACAAAAGCCCTGTATATTTTTTATTTTCATGTCTGATACGCATTTTTATCATGTCGCGGCGTTGTAATTTAACGCGGGACGATATTTGTATTGCCGGTCTTGTCAACGTTGTCTGAATATTTTATATCCTGCGTGGGAAATATGAATTTTCAATTCTCTACCTTATTTACTATAAATCACTCATGTATCGGTAGTCGATTCACGTTTCGCCCTTAACATCGCAAACACACTCGTTTGATCTCGCACGAGTTTTCATTCGCAAATCTATTAGCGTCGAATACGTGTGTAACATGGGAGATTGAAATTCGGATGAATAGCCATATTCAACACTAAATCGGTTGCACATGGGGCAAACCGATAATTTTATACGCTGTCGTACATGCATTTTAATCAGGAAAGTAGAAATTTCTATTTTCAAGCTGAAAATGTTAGATTAACAGATGTGTTAGTTTCTAAATCAATTACAGTTGGAGAAACTCGATGGATGAAAAATAACACGAAAGTGAGAACCGTTTAAGTGCGATTCGTTAATTAACAGTTAACAATTGTATATTTAAATTGCGATATCTTTTTAAAAAACTTTAATTTTGATATTTTGGTAATTTAAACTTTTGAGATTTGCTCGAAAACTCATATTGGTACATTTATTAGAGATTGGTACAAAATCGGCAATCAGGAAATTATCAGAGAAATGAAAAATGGTAAAATCATGAAATTTTGCAAACTCTCTAGAAAATCAAAATTCTTGCCTTTAAAGAAGTTTAATATACGTACAATCACAGTTACACATTTTGGAGCACTGCCACTTTAACAATTAAAAACAATACTAGCAATATTAAAATAATTTTACATTATTGCTATGTTAAATTGATCTCTCAACGAAATATTTACCGGTTTCTAAATCAGGAGGAAAATACAATTTCAAAATATTATTGAAAGTTAGAGGAAATCATAAAATTTTGCTCGTAAATCAGAAAAAAGGAATGGAATTTTAGGAATTTTTAACACTTGATACCTATTTTATAATAAAATATTTTGTTATTGATATAAAATGTATACGTCTTCCTAAACAGTGATACATTTTTTCTTATGTAAATCGTATGTGTGCCGGAAACATCTTGTACACGATGTCACCGCATTCGTTCACCTTTGCATTTGATTGGAAACCGAACCGATCGCAAATTGTTCGAGGAATAATAGACTTGTGCACAGTGCACCTGCGAACGCGCCTTATCGCAAAGCGAATTAAGTACAGAACCGAGGAAGCGCGAGGAGGAAGCGAAAGAGAAAAGGAAGGAAGGAAGGGTGAGTCGCGACTAATGGAAGCATCGCGTCGCCCGGTGACTCCAAGGTGTCTGCGACGCGAGACGGAGGAGCGATTCAAGCTGCGCGATAATGACCTCCGTCATGCAAATATAATACCTCTTCGCGCTCTCAATAAACATACACGTATTACCGAACAGCAAACTGCTCAACGATGAAGCTATTCTCGTGTCTTGTTATACCTCGCCAGGCGCGACCGTCCATCACGGACTCCTTTAATTGGGTTTTTAATTGCGTCTCTCTTTCTCTTCCGGTTTCGAGTGCCTCGAGTAAATCCACACACGGAAAGAAGTCCCGAAATGCGATTCATGCGTCTGATTGCCGGAATTATATTGATTCTCCGTCGCGGAATTCCTTAGCGACGACGTCTAAATAATGTTAAATTACGTGCATGCAGATGGATGCATTCTGGAATCGCGGTGCCGCCATGAGTGTATCAGTACGGTGATTAATTATTACTGAAAGTGCTCCATTTTCTGTTTCTTGATAATACCTACGCAGACCCGTATCACACGAATGCAGCAGAGCCTATTGTGCCTTAATGCGGCTTTTGTCTGACGACCGAGTTGTCCTACTGCCCCTGACAGCGGTCATCGCAATGGTGCTGTCGCAATTAGCACCGAGATTAGCAAAGCGAGCGATAACTCTCCTAGAGATTAGTCTTCCTGACACTTATCCGCGTTATGTTGAAAATTATCTATACCGTCACTGACAGAAAGAAATTGTAGGAAATTGCGATCAAAATAGAGAAATTAAAGTCTATAATTTAACTGTAATTTATATTTATGCAATAACGATTTTGGTAATTTTTTTAATTATACAAAGATGATAGTATCGATAAAGGTTAATTGCTAAAATTTTACGTCAATTACTCAAATTTGTATCGAATGCGACATTTTCAATAACTGTACGGGCTTTCACGAATTAGCGGCAAAAATTCCAAAGCGTTGCGAATAATTTACTTAATAATGAGAGCAACGAGATTTGTGTGAGAGATTGCATGCGCGCTGAAAATGAATCTATTCCAGAGATACATGCTGGAAATTGGTAATGGTTGCCGCCAGGTGTAAGCGATAATTATTGAGTGGACTCGGTCGGGCGGTTACACTAATCCGTGAATTAATTCATCCAGAAGTTGCGCATGATAAGCACGATGCGATCTCATCGCTGTTCTTACAGCAACGCCATACGAATCTACTCAGATCTAGAGGTCTTTAAATAAGATACTGAATACCATTTTAATCATATTTTTCAGAATCTGCTTACGATAAAATGAGATAAATATCCATATGAAAAAATTTTGCTAAAATATTAAAAAATTTAGCTGGATACACAAATCTGTTTAATAATAAAAAAATAAAATATTAAAAAATTGAAGTTATAGAGTAAAAATAATTTTGTTAGTCATTAAAATTATGTATAAAATTCAAGCATCGTGAGTAATGCAAACATTTTGATAGAGTAACTTCCAATGAGAAATGACAATGGAATCGACGTCGATTTGATGATATACGCCGCAGAAGTCAGAAAAAATAGAAGGAATAATTTTCCGGCAACTAAGTGCTCTATTACATGCTTTTATGTTATATTAGTATTATGTTATGATTTCAGGTTTTTATTGTTAGTTTAATGAATTTTTTGTGAATTGTATCGATTTGTTAGTTTAATTAATTTTTTGTGAATTGTATCGATTTGTTACTGTAATAAGTAACGTCATCATAAATTATAATTTATATAAAACGATTATTGTAGGATGTGTAAAGGACTTAGTGGTTATTTCATGATACATAAATGTCGAGGAATAATAAAGTATAGCAAAATACAAGTATGCAAAATACAAGAATGCTCTTGCATTCTTTGTTTAGTTTATTGTCTTGTATATCCTATCTATTTAGGATATATGGCATTTTTAGCGGGCGAGATTTATGCCCAAAGCATACAAAGTGCGCAAATTGGATTCAGTGCACTAAATGTAATACATAAAACATAATAAAAATGTAATACATAATACACTAAACGTATTACATAAAATATGGTCCTCATGTCATAACACTTGTAATACATGTAGGAAAATTGTAATTATTATTTATTACTTCATATATATTTTATTATTCTTATTCCTCAATAAAATGTTGTAAATACATTTTATAAGTTATTGTATTATTTTACGTCTTATTTATAAGAATTTGTAAATTTTTCGTGAGCTGCGTACATACCTCGTACACCTCTCTTAAGAGTAGTCGCATAACTCACCCCCATGGGATACATGGCAAAAACGCAAGGGTTTCAAAAAGTTCTTTTTTTAATACGAAAAATAAGTATTTTGGATTTCTAATATTTTTTTCGTAGTAGTAGACAGTACAAAGTTTTTACTGATATAGTTTGTTTACCTTAATCATAATAAATAATACTAATAAAACTAATAAATTAAGTTTTTGTTAGCGGTGTATATATACCGCAGTTACTCTATACTAACAATCAATTTAAGTATCCTATACATAATTATTTTGATAGTTTATTAAAATTATCATTTAGCTAGATCTGTATCTAGCTAAATTTTTAGATGTTTTAGATATTTTTATTTTTAGATATCTTAACGAAATTATTTTTTCTGTGTATATGCATATTTCATTCTATTTTATATATGCATCTATAAATATCTCTCATTCCATCTTAAATATACCAATCAAAAATTGTCTAAATGGTGTTCAATTACATATGAAGCGCATGATGCTCTTTAACAATCTGAATCATGATGGAGATTATGGAGGAATATCGATATACGAGCTTAGGAAATCTTAAGCAACTCTGAATGTAAGAAACTCACGAAGGAAAAATAATTTGATAAAATAAATAAATAAACCGCGACATATATATCGAGCACACGAGAGAGTCCAATCAATTTCGTTTTCCCTCCTTCCAAAGAATCGGTTTGATCCTTTTTTTCATGTAACGCCTGACGTAACACAACTCATTCCTCGTCGGTGAACTGGAAATTACGGGATATTCGGTGTACGCAATTAACGCTTGGACCGCCTTGTAATCACGCGATCGCGATAAATTTTGCGCGCCGACTCATTTCCCGCTTCCCGTGCTCGCCCCGCGTAAGACGGAAGGCTTATTATGCAGATATCCCGCGGGAGGGATTTCGTTATCGCGTATTAATTAAAATCATCTGCTCTGATTACCTCGTAAAATCGATGTCGTTAACGACGCGGCGCTGTCGTTACTTTGTTGGAGAGAGCAGTCCGCTTTCCGCGCGACCGACTGCAATCAATTTCGCAGATGCGTCACGGATGCAGCGGCCTTGCTGTGATAATATTCCGTACATGTGACATGCAGGTGCGACCAACGCCAGTGACTGCAATTAATAATATAAACCGTAGTCTCTCTATTCCCGGCGGAAAATCGAAATATCTTTTTTCCCAGTGAGACTTTTTTTGCCGCGGTACTATCTTTGTTCTCGCAAATTTTTAATTTCACTGAACATATAGAGAAATCAATCTTGAATTAAAATTCAATTAAAGCGACGACCATTCGCAAGTTCATTATTTTCAAAGAGAAGATCTTTGGAATTCTTACTCTCGCGAGAGATTGTGATTCAAAGATTACTTTGTAATGCTTTGATATTTTCGTTAGATAAAAATACTCTCAATTTTTAGTATAATATGTGATAGGAGGCGAGGGAAGGAGGGAAGGAACAGAAAGGGATCCAATTCTTTCTGGCGTTCAATATCGACTCTAATCGTAAGATATTCTGTTAAACTAAACCATCGGATTGCAGTTGGAGAGGACGCAGGTGTGTAAATATAAGTATATTGGAGATGTAAAAGGGGGAAGTAGCTCGAAGGAAGATCGAGCTTCTGGGAAGAGCAGAAAGGCGCAAAGGGGGTTGCTATACTTCGGTTTCTGATGTTCTCAACACGGTTAGTAAGGGGCGCCGGTCAATACTAGCACCGCGCAGTATAACCAGGGCTGTAAAAAGCGCGTCCCACGCCCTGACTACTACTTCATCTTGTAAGCGATCGTTACTACGGGAATTCTTAACAAGTATGATAACGCGGGAGCCAAGAATTTCATTTACAAAGTGAGATTGCTTGAAATATGTTCGAGAAAAATCAAAACGCGAATTTCTACGTTTCTTTCTTGGTGAGTATAGTACAAAAATATTTAAAAAATATGTTTTGAATACAAAAGTGAAATTTATGAGTTTAAGTATAATATACAAATATATTCATATCTTTGTATTCTGATAGATCTAATAATTATTTAAAATATTTTGTAAAAGCTTTACGAGTTGTATATATATATATATATATATATATGTATATATCGTAAATTATACATATTACAAAACAAAACTGTATGCCATATAATATGTTCGATCCGATATATAATACTTTTGAATGTAAATCACCGACATTAAATATTATAAATTTATTATTTCCTTCTGTTTCTGTTGTCATGTTAAAAAATAATGTAAAAGAACTGACTGAAAAAATAAGTCTATCAGAGAAACTAATTTGAAATGAAAATAGCTTTTCTGCAAATGGTATAAATCTCAGAGCATCGAATTTTTGCAAAGTCTTTGGATGAACATTGATTGATTCGGCTTTCGTACAATATGTGCGACGCAATCTTGCGTTATAGCATTGAGAATCGTGAGACACATTGCGGCAATCGAAACTATTCGATAGATCGATAAATCGGTAGCGACCGCGATCACACGTCTCACAGAATCTCTTAATCGTGAGTCACATCACATCAGTGTCAGACCAGCACGATGTATGTAAATGTATCGCATTGGGATTTGAAAGAAGAGCAGAATCGGAGAACGGGAGAAAGACAGAGATAGCAGAAAAGCAGATGCAAACTGCATTCGTTCCGGAGATCTTCTCTCGTCCCTGGTTGCAGAATTGCAATCTCTCGCAAACCGCTATTGCGAATACCGTGCTGATACCGCCCGAAAGTACAGTTAACCGAGTAGCACAGACACAATTAGTAACGCATAGATTGCGCAAACGTGACCACCGTTGCTCGTTTATTGCCTCCCGGTCCAAATATCGTTCACGCCTTAGGTATACATAGATAACCAAAGGAAGATCGTTAGATATTTAATTGATAACTCATCATATTTAATCCCATACAGCACTCTACATTCAAGGAACGTCTTAGAACGTTCTTAGAACATATCGAAATTCTCTGAATGTCTTTTAGAACGTCTCTTAAAATTATGTGCTGTATGGAA
The DNA here is from genome assembly GCF_001594065.2 of Cyphomyrmex costatus. Lineage (NCBI taxonomy): Eukaryota > Metazoa > Arthropoda > Insecta > Hymenoptera > Formicidae > Cyphomyrmex > Cyphomyrmex costatus. The sequence continues at coordinate 258,334 of NW_017280296.1, forward strand.
TTCGTAACTTTTCGTTTAAATCAGAGAATATACTTTTAAGGAATTATGTTAACGAATAAATTATATTATAAAATTATGATGAAATAGCAGGTTCTCCTCTTAAGAGTCTCGACTTCAAGAGACTCTGCCTTCAATTTCATCTCGACAAACTTCGAAGAGCTAGGAAACTTCCGCAATGCGTGCATAGATTACGTAAATATATCATCCCTTGAAAGGGGCCTTATTATTAAAGTATAATTACGCTTAGTGCATCGCCAAATTTGAAAGCTAACTCGTTCGCGTTTTCGATCTAATACACGTTCTCGATCTCGTGCACATAACGTACGACTTACCAAATCATATTTCTGAGAAAAAGATTAAAAGCATATCTGTCGTAGTTCTCTATCTATAGCACAAAGTAAAAGCTCGCTACCGATCGTACGACTCGATAAAAAATGTATCAATCCCCTTTAAAAGCGAGACACGTGCTCAAGTAGCTACGGGCATCGCGCCGTATTACTTGAAATTTAAATGCTAAAGAGAAGTTTAATGGATGACTTTAAGATCGACCAGCATTCTCGAAAAGCGTAAATTTAACTTCGTTTTTGCTTATAAGTAAAAGGCAGCACAAACGAGTTCTCCAATAAACGCGACTGTGTCGGAATAAGATACGAATTGTCTCTGTATTTTTAGTACATAAATTTTCCATCAACCATCGTTCTTTAATAATATCCTTTTTTTTTTCAGTAAAAAAAATGTCATATGATATATATACCATATATATGAAATTATAGGATATACAGACTAAAAATAATTGATTTTTTAGATTGTAACATAAATAGACGAAACTCATTCTTCAGTAAAGGTATTCATTGTCGATTCTTATATTTAAAACTGTCTTAAGTACAATCTTAAGGTGTTATATGAACCAATGAGAGAGCTGAAAAATAAAACCAGACTATAAATGTTGGCCTTTATATATTTTTTAATTGCCGCTCTAGTACGTGTTACTTCATTTGCATTTTGTATCTCTCATTTTTAATTTCCGTGGTCATGTAATATCGCGCAGTCACGATATACGTGCGACTTTAAATTAAACGTCACTGCGGTTACATTTCGTACACGAGAACCACATTAAAGAAGAACATAACGCCGCAGATGATTGAAGAGCTATTACAATCAATTATACACGTGGCTTCATCTCGTTCGGATATTACGTTATTGGAATACCTTTGGCGAGTCGCGCGAAAAACGATGTTTCAGCTGCGTCGAAAAGTATTATGAACGTTTCTGAATGAATAGACACATTGGTATCGTAGTCACGTTTTCGTTCCTGCAAAACTGCTCGAAAGATCCTGCGAGGTACTTAAACATTCAGTTTCGCTCGCACGTCACGTCGAAAAAAATTTTCAGCTAGTAAATTATAAGTTATCTTGCTCTTGCGAGAGTAGATCAAACAAAAGAAATCCTTTTACGAAAATTGCATAAAATTGAAAATATATTACGAAAACGTCGAGAGGAAACGGTTAATAATGTTAGAAACTATTTGAGAAACTTAAATTAACTGATGAGATCTTTGAACTAAATTAAACAGAGAGGAAGAGAAAAACACTCTCGGCATGTAAAGTTATTTAGTTGCTAACGTGTTATTACGGGCAACATTGCGATATTATATTTTTAAGAAAATAGTAATGAGGTGATGTTTTTGTTTTATCATACACACAGTTGGGCGCTTTTCAAAGCGTTGAAGTTGACATGCGTGCCTGTTCATTAAGAGATTCCGTCAGGACGCCTTTAGAGTGCGAGAGCCCGACAAGCCTCGAAGAATTGCACAATGTACGTTTCTCACTGCAATGCGACAAATGGGCATGACTGCGATAAATCGCTTCTTATAACAGACTTATATCTCACGTTCTTGTACCGTTATCGAACCGTCCCTTGATATTTAACTACCATCGTTTTTGCGCATCTATATCGCATAAACAACCGTGCGCCATTAGGGCCGGGGCATTAAACTTGTATCAGACGAGAACTTGCTCCTGTGCGTTCTTCCAAAATCGATATCATCACGTGAAATCATGGATCTGTCGATGTTGCACCTTGGACATTGCCATTTAGCAAACTCGATGTACCGCGAAATCTTTCATTAGTCAACTAACGCGAACGTGTAATTAATTATCGTATATTACGAGTCGATTTAAACTCATCGTTTATCTACGTCGACCTGTTTCGATTTATATTGACACACTTAGGTGTATTACCTGAATGGTATTTATCGAGAAACGAAGTAAAATTTAGAATTCGAGACACGTGGCACTCGTCAGATGAAAGGGGATCAGGAAAGGTGCGAACCAGGTGTGAACGTGAAAGCAATAATTTTTAAATTTAATATTGTAACGCGAGAGAAACGAACGAAAGTTTGAGAAGTGACACTTTTCTTTTTTGCACGAACTCCTTCTATCGACGTTCGGTTTTAGGACGACGCGAGTTTCGCTCGTGAAAAGCGGAACTGTAGTGATCCGCTTTTCGAAGTTTCGCCTTCGCCTCTACAGCAATACCTACCTACCTACCAAATACATTATTCTAGCTGTCGTACAAAATCAAGTCGGAAGAAAATTCTTCAGATACAAGAATGGCAACCCCAAACTCAACCTTTCCACCAATCCTATACTATTCTCGACAGTCACCATCTTGTCACCCGGCACAAAGAATAGACTTTTTACTACGTTTCTGTCTGATTGTGAGAAAAAGAAAAAGAGAGAGAGAGAAAATTCTAAATTCTAATTTGTTATTTTGTTTCAATAAAATACGATATGACACTTGGTCTTATTTTCACTCTTTTTAGCTCAGTTGTCTGTTACTTTTATATTTTATCTAAAATGTTTGTAGATTGTTTCTAAAAACATGTAAAAATATAGAAACATATACGAGCATTTTTTCTTTTAATTTCTTATCGTCTTATATTTTATTTAGCTCCTCTCTATTTCTGTACACTCCTTCATATTTTATTTTCTCTTTCTACATTCTTCTTTCTGTAAATTATTTTCTTTGTTCTTTGTATTAGAGGATTCGCCTTAAAACACAATACTATAATAAATACTTTATTTATCTCTCTATCCATCTATACGATATACATATTAATGTATGAAAGTGTATTAAGTTCGAGTCTGTGGGTTCGTGAGATCAAATAACTGTGTGGATCTGTCGACCATGCGGAGAGAGATATTTCTTCCAGAATCGATAAATTTGTGACTTCTAAAGCGAATGAGCAAAAATAAGTTCGTTATAGAGTCATAAATGTCTTATAAAATTGTTGACGTCTTGAATTATTGATGTTGCGATAAATATTTAAAAAAAATCATTTATTATTATAGTTAAAATTTTTATTTAAAAATAATAATTGAAAATAACGATCTATTAAGTATAATTTAATAAATATGTATAATTATTTGTCTAATAAAATAATATTTCTCTATAACTGCATAAAATAAAATCATTAAAAAATATGAAATTTTAAGAACAAATTGTTCATATATTATATTTTATCTTTTAAAATAGATATTTATGTCTAATAAAGAGAAACAGGGCTACGAGCCAATAAATTCGTTAAATTCTTTAATTTATTCTAATATATTGCAAAGAATATCATCTAATTTTGGCGTTTCGTCCCGGCTTCCACTACTGGACTCATCAGTAACGTGTATTGTAGTGGAAGCCTACCTTGTACGCCTGTAAGAGTTATTCAATCGAGATTCTATATAAAGAGATATACGCGTATCAAAGCACTTGCGAGAATTTGCGAATATCGATAGACCTTTGATGGCGGGTCGACGTAGTAATATTCTTTGCAATATTTATCCGTAGTAATATATGTATTGCCCCCCCCCCCCCCCCAACTTGCGCGCCGAACAATCATAGGTCTTGAAACGCAACCCTATCTGAAAAATCCCCCCCAAATTGCGCGCTGAACAATCATCGGTCTTGAAACACAACTCTAATAATCTGAAATAACGTCCCCTTAATCAAATTGTGATTTTAAACGCATCATTTCGCCAGCGTGAATTAAAATGTAGATTGTAATAAGGCTCAATAAAAAAACTAATAAAGAGAAACAGAGCTACGAGCCAATAAATAGATATTTACGTTTTCCGCTATCGTATATTGTGCATTTAGTCGTACTTCATGTTTCTCTCGTCGTACAGCTTGCAAAAGATGCCACGTTGATTGATGAATTACTAGTTTTACGGAAACAAAATGGCCAAACGCAAAAACCTATTTTTGTCTGGTAATCTATTAGAGTAATGCATCACCCGGTCTCCACTTGTCATTAATTGCATCCGTTCTGTTAGATGGCATCTCTCGTAATCTAGCAAACTAGTTACTTCAGTTTGGCCATTCAACGAATTTATTTCAACTAATTTGCAAGTTATCGAACTAATAGAATCGCATTTAGAAATATAAATATCTGCTATTAGACATAGTAGGTAATTCAGTTTGTCCGAATCCCCTACGGAATTCGTGGGGGATAATCACGGGATAATCTTCGGCCGCGTTCTAATCATGAGAATGGAACCAAAACGAAGACCGCTAATTGCCCCTATCTATCACATGTTCCTAACTCCATTACCATTACGTTAAGCTAACTTGCAAGGCGTTACAATATCCGCGAATATTACAATCCTGGGCACGCCCGTTCGCGTCGATTGATCTTCACCGTCATCCTCAACGCGCGAGTCTGCCGATTTGGTGCGCGTGTGTACAAAGCGCACGTAGTTCCCGATCCTCATTATTTCTGCCCTGTCTTGACGACGACCACCACCACCTAAGGAGAGAAGCCCAGACTTTACAATCGCTACGGGAATTCTTTGATCTGACGGTCGTTACGTCATTTCCGTTACGTCTAGTCATCCTTTCGCCGGTTCCTACCGGCGAGTCTGATAGTCGCCTTTCCTCCCAGGCCTCCCCGCGCGACTGCCTTTGCCACTCGGTTCACGCGACACCCAGACAAGCTTCGGTCACGTACAATATACCCAGAAGCGTTCTATACGTGGTGATCGTCCCTGACGGTGTATAGACCGGCGCGACGACGGCGGCGATAGTAGGACCGGCTGCGCGAACGACCAATCGCGCCGCACGACTAGTGGGGGTGTTGGTAGGTGCGTCGCGACTGGGGGGGTGAGAGGATTTTCCACCGCCACCGCCGTCGTCATCGCCGCCGACGCAGGGGGCCGCAGCGCCGCGAGTTCTCCCGTCAGAGAGCCGGCAGCCCGCAACGCGAGTGTTGCTGCCGAGCTTTGATAACCGAGAGGCCGCAACAAGCACTGTGAGAATCGTCACACGTCGTCGTCGTCGCCGTCGACAGCAGGGGACAGGGCCCGTCGAGGAGAGAGGAGGATTTCGCGTCCGTATACGTTTTCCGACGTGCACTCGACGACGGAGAGGCTTCCGCATTGGACAACGTAACGTCGTTCGCCGTCGGAGGCCGTCCGTCGATCTCTTTACGCCGGTCTCCGCGTATAGTTCTCTATCTCTCGGACCCTCCTCTCTCTCGTTCGGTCTCTCGCCCGTCCGCTTGCAATCTCCGTCGTCTTCGGGACACCCCCGAAGTGTTGTAGCACCGCTGTACTCGCCTCGATACATAGAGACACGTATAACGTCAAACGTACGTCACTGTGCTTCACACGAGTTCTATCATTCCTCTCACTCCGCTCTCTTCTTTCTGTTCTAACCTGTCTCTCTTTTATTCTTTCCTTGCCTACTACTTATCTTTACTTTTCCTGCTCCCCCCCCCCACCCCCCCCCACTGCACTTTTCTCATCCCTTGTCAACCACCTCCACTCATCTGCCCGTGCCCATTCGCGGTGTGCGAAAGGAGCGAGAGAGGTGTGCTCCGCTCCATCTCCCATTGGGCCTCGAGAAAGCGGACGAAGGGACAAACAACTTGGACAGTCTCCAACGCGCGACACCCCTTTCCTCCGAGGAACATCTCGTTAGTCGCGGACGACGTCATCGTTCGCCTATTACCGCAGTGGTAACAGCCCTCCAGGATACTTCCGGAACTTGGAATTCGGTTCGTTGAGGCTACCCCGGCTCGTGGTACCCACAGGAATATTGCTGGGGGAGAGTATAACGAGTAACCAAGTGAGTACGCTATTACTATATTGGAAACTTGGTCGAGGGCTCGATAGACTCGAACCGATCGAAATCCGCTACGTGTCGGCGACCTATCATTTAACCAGGTCACGAAGGTCAGGCGACGATGGACGGACGGACAGACGGACAAACGAACGGTTGAGTCGTATGTAATCCTGACGAAATTCGTGCTGATGATTTCCTCACCTGACGTATGGATTTTATCGGTCGGTACACCGCCCGCCGCCACTGCCGCCGTCATCGCTATCGTCGGGTGCCTCGCGAGAGGGGGCGATCTGTTACTAAGGGGTTGCACTGCAGTGCACGATACGTGGTGGGGTGGTTTCGTCCCGAAAGTTTCACCGGGATGCCATCGATTCTCGTTTGCCATCATCAGTTCGATCATCTTTATTACTTCCGGTATTGAATAATAATTCGTAATTCGATATTTTCTCGATCTTTTGATTAATAGGAGGCAAACAGGTAAACCTTATCGACAGTGCTATCTATACTGGTGTAACAGAGGATACCGGTATCATCCCCTCATGAGCAAAGTATATTTCGCATGGATCGATCGCGATTCGGCTACGTAAGACTTTCGGCTGTTCCCCTCGTTGACTCCAGTCGAATTTGGATCAATGATCTAAGGACTATGCGGAGCACCCGGCATTGTGCCCGTCCTGCGCATTACGCCCGTTAGGATGTAATAGTGCTGTACGCAGAGGGTTCTTGTAATTCCTGCGCAATGCCGGCTTTGCCGACGTGCGTGCGTGCGATGCGACCACGGCGCCGACTCGTCGACGAGGCAGCAATTTCCTCGTTGCATCGTTCTCCGACGATCCTCCAACCGCGATCGCAAAATATTGGAAATTCCGCGGACCCGTAAATTCCACAGTGAATACATGAGGCTTCCCAGGCTCCCCCTTCCCGGAAAACTAATTTCCCTTTCTACGGAAAAAGCTCGGCCGCTCGTAAGGTTTCGACGGGAATCTCATCGACGTTCGGCTTAACTGCAGAAAAGTGCGCAGGGCCGCCCGTGTGCAGCATTCGCCTTGAGATCTTCGATTTGGCGACCGGCTAGTAATACTTGATTTCCACTCGAATTCTTGTACGCGTATAGGTATATCCCCGAATGTATAGATATATAACATATATTGCTATGAGAATTGTCGTAGATGGTTAGAAGAATGAACTACTTGAAGCTCATTGAGAAATAAACTCCGAAAACCATTCTTGTCGCGGGAATTGTTCAAAAGTTTGTATCAACAATAGGCATCGTACGGATTTCTCGGAATTGACTTAAGTGGAACCGGTGTCTCTCCTTCTCAAATTTGTAGTCGCAGGTTTGTGAAACAAATGAGATCGTTCATGAATTCTGTATTGTGTCGGCCACGACTGGAGAAGTTCGCTGAGAGTTTTCAACGATTGATCATTCGTTATAAAGTTTCCCCAGTGCATTATACGTTTGTCGACCATAAAGCGAGTATTAAAAGGGTAATATCGAGATTATGCCGTTTGTATGGAGGAGGAATTACGGCCGCGTTTCGACATAAAGAATAGGAGCGAGGCAGGAGGCAGAGCGGAGCTTTGTGTACCGCCAACCCTCTTGACATTACGCTTCTCCTCGACCCTTGCCACTTCTATTTCGGCTCCGACTCCGTTTCATCTCCCATCTTTCGTACGCAGTGCAGATGGAGCATCCGTATGAGCGTACGAAGCCATTTGTTAGACAGAACGGTACGATGGCCCGGCAAAGGTAGATTTAACGAATAATCAGAGCGATAGTGAATCGTTCGACTAGAGCTTTCGTTCTTTATCTCGGTTGACCGCGTTAGATGTGTTAACTGCAATTAGCACCATGCGTAGTATCTACACTAATAAAGAGTAATGGTAGCCATGATAACGTTAAGCCGGAGCTTTTCCTTAACGGAATATGAAAATTTAACTTATATCAATGTGATTAAATTAACTGGTAGAAGATAATAAATTTTGCAACGGTCGTTTTGCAGGGAAAAATATAATCTGAATAGACACATCATTTTAAAACATAATAAGGATAAAAGTTCAAAAAAAATATAAGGATCAAAATGTCGTGTCTCATGAATGTAATTTTGAAATAAAAGTTCCTATACACCCGACAACTTCGAATCAACATAAAAAAGACATAAATAATGAAGTTATGCCACACATATGCGAAGTGTGTGATAAAGGCTTCAAACGAAAATGGGATTTAAAACGTTATAAAAAAATTCATGATAGCGAGAAGACATATCAATGCAAATTTTGTAAAGAAAAATTTAGGTGAGAATTCAAATGAAGAACATAAGTTATAGTAATTACGTGGTATTTCAGTATACAAAGATATTAGAGTCATTTTTTATTTTATATTTCCTTTCATGCGAGGCTCATCGTGATAACGTAATTTTCTTTTCGCTTACTCTAAGTATTATGATTTCGGCTATTTCAGATTTAAGAGCTGAGTATATCGCGTCAGTTTGATTGAATAGCCGTCGTGAAAAGAAGATTAAGTAGTGGCGCGGCGCTTAAAAGGCCGATTAGATTTAAATGAGAAAGTGTAGCTACAGTATAATAATGTACAATACAATATAATAGTGAAGTAACTGCTCACCTGTTAAGCGATCAGTAGACAGTCGATATCCAAATTATCTATAATTATTATTTGCTTTATCGCGTGTTCACCGGTTCAATCAAAATTGTCATATCTGGATGTTCAAATTGATTAAAAAAGAAATTCTTTGTAAACCAATTAGAGATCCTCTAAGATCAAAGTTTAGACATAAGATAGTAACTTAAGATTGATTTGACATCTTTTGTCAATTCGCATTAGTTAAAGTGAGATAACATAACACATATCTTTTTTCTCTCGCACCACTGCAGAGTGAGATATAACACTTCTCTCACTCGTACGATTTTAACGAAAAATGCCAGACCCCTTGTTATAATTAGATCTGATTGAAGGATCTGTAATTGTAAGATCAATTATTGGCTGTGTCAGATTCCTTGTTATTACAGGGTTTCTAAGATTATTCATTGACCGTTTTTGCACGTAGAGAATTACTATAGAAAATATTATTTTCCGAAGATATCTCACAATACATATGTATGATGTTACAGCAATGAGTACCACGGATCCTACCGGGGAGGGTGGAGGAGGGGGAGGGGGAGGAGAAAGCGCTACAACGACAAACGTCGAGCAGTCTGCATCCCTAAAAATTGTCCTAATTACTTTGATGACCCTGTGTATCATTCTTGTTTAATATTAGGTGAAAAACAAGAGTAAAACGATACACGAAGGCAGTTGGGTAACGTTTCTGCAGCCCTAGTATTGATGCTATTAATGAAAATTCTGATGAAAAAGTAACTTAAAAGTAACTTAAAGTTATTTCTTCAGTAACTGTAACTGTAACGAATTACTTTTCAGTGTCAATAACTTGTAACGGTAATTAATTACTTTTTGAAAGGAAAAACTGTAACTGTAATTAATTACTTTTACAAAGTAACTTTCCCATTCCTGGATAACACATATCTTTTTTCTCTCGCACCACTGCAGAGTGAGATATAACACTTCTCTCACTCGTACGATTTTAACGAAAAATGCCAGACCCCTTGTTATAATTAGATCTGATTGAAGGATCTGTAATTGTAAGATCAATTATTGGCTGTGTCAGATTCCTTGTTATTACAGGGTTTCTAAGATTATTCATTGACCGTTTTTGCACGTAGAGAATTACTATAGAAAATATTATTTTCCGAAGATATCTCACAATACATATGTATGATGTTACAGCAATGAGTACCACGGATCCTACCGGGGAGGGTGGAGGAGGGGGAGGGGGAGGAGAAAGCGCTACAACGACAAACGTCGAGCAGTCTGCATCCCTAAACACGCCGATCACCGGCACCTCCGTACCGGTGCAGACGGCCGCTCAACAGCAACCGCAACAACATCCGCCACCGTCGCCCTTGAGTGGCTGCTACCTTCTCGTGGTGCTTCCTGAGCCTCATACCGCACAACATAAGGATCTCATCTTGAATCGCCTCGCGAAAGGTAAGTTCATTTTGATCATAATTAGAGTTTCGCAATATCTTATATGCTTTTTGCTATGACCATTTTTGGTAACGGAAAAAGACATGAGTCACACATATGCGGGGATATAAAATGGAAAAGACCCCTCTTTAGCTTTCTTTACGCAAAATACGGCTAATTCCACACGTGAGACTTCGGTACGCGTTATCAGTCTAACGGCACGCATTAATGCACATATGTGTACGATTATAGCTGATAGACACGTGTTTATTGTTATAATTATATTGTAATAATTATTATATCCCTGTGAAAATAAAGGGATTTAATCACGTATCGAATATAACAGTTCATTAACGATATGAATGGCATGCTAAGCTTGGTTGAAAACGCATTTTGCAATTGCGCATTGTTAGATATTAAAGGAACATAATCCAAACTCCCTTGAGCTAAATAACATTTTGTTATTATCTTCAATTTCCATGTGTTTTTAAAATCAATCCATTTCTGTGATTAGTTTCAAAATCATTAGCTTAAATTCATCCATATTAATGTATGCATTCAGTAAATAATAAGCTACATTTGCGTCAAATTTAATACATTTTGTTGAATTAAATTGTTTTAATTTAAATTAATGATATATATATATACACATATGTATATGTTGGATAGGAGCAATGGCGATCTATACAGAAACGATTAAAAATTGGGTATAATTTGATATTATAAATTTAATCAAAATTGTCAAACATTTTTCATCTTAAAATTTCATACTTTTTCTTTGATTTATAGATAAAATTTCATGATTTTTCCCGATTTTCAATACTATTTCGAATTTTATTGTTTTTCTAATTTGGAAACGAGTAAATATTTGACTGGGCAATTTAACATAGCAATGTAAATTACTATTAATGTTACTGATACTATTTGCTTATTAATTATTAAATTAATAGTATTCCAAAATTGTGTAAATGTAATGTATGCATGTCAAACTTCTTTAAAACCAAGAATTTTAATTTTCCAGAAAATTTTATAAAATTCCATTACTTTTCTTTGATTTTCCTGTTTCCAATTTTCTTGAAATTTCTGTGATTTTCTCGATTTCCAATTTTATGGCAATCCTATTAATAGTGTAGTGATTCGCAACCGTAATAATCTTGCATTTCGGCGGTCGTATCACGACGTCGCGTTTCCGGATTAAAATCGCGCATATCCGTCGCACTGCTTACTTCCTGAATGTGTGTATACGAATGTGTCTGTCTAACGGTGCTCGTCATCCGATTATATTCCTTTCAAGATATTGGACAGACTCGACGAACAGTTGGTTGCTAGGCGGATAGTAAAACGGATACATACGTATTTTCTTTATCTTTCTCTCTCATATGAGAAGAAAATCGTCATCGCGCATCAACTCGTTTATTCCTAATCGTTTACCAATTAGATGCTCGATATCGAGCCGCTAATTCTTTCGCGTTCATACGTTTTCCCCGCAGGCGTGTATGAATGATGGTCGGCGGTGCCGATATAAAGCTTCTTTCAATTGTTCGAGAAAGGTACGCGTTTATAAGTGGCACTATGGTATTAATTGGCTTTTATGGCGAACATTCGTTCATTTGCGGTAATCATATGACAATAATGTACGATCGATGTGGCAATTCTGTTTCCTTAGGACTCGTCCCTGACTGAAGTCAATCGTGCCAATATTGGTTTCTTTATTTCATAAAAATAGAAAAAGAAGCCAATAGGCCGATCGACTTCAATAGGGACGAACCCTTACACTTGCACAAAACGTAAGAATTGAATATTTCAAAGTTTTTACATCATTATTTGTGCAATTTTAATAATAAGTGATGTATTCTAATACAGTCTATATTTTTCCTTATAGATGTGTTTAATTTTTAATTTTAGAAGTTCGCACTGTACCTATGTACAATCTGAGTTTCAAATATTTTACGTCAAGAGAAGTACATTCTTATAAAAACATGTATAATATCGAGAAGAAAAGTTTACTTATCCTTGAATTTATACCGTCAATTTTAAAGCAAAAATATATTTTCTACCGTAACAATTTTTTAGGGGCATAAAAAATGGGAAGGAATACTCTGTAATCTCTGACATTATATCGCTTCACTATTATTATTATTGTCACGAAATTGTCGTTACAATAGCTATATACAGACATGTGCTTGGAGTTCATAATTAGCGACGCCAACGTGGTCCACATATTAAATTAGAAGCGATAAAAAGAAAGCATAAAAGGAGCAATAAAAAGAAATGTATCCATACTCTATGTCTCTCGATAAAAATAATTGCAGTACATTGTGGAATTTCAATGATAGCTGGGACATTGATTTCAAATTGATTAAAGGACCAAAGGTTAATAAAAGATTTATATCAATATATCTTTTACTACGTAATGTTATTAATTTGTTAATTAGGATTTTTAGTTCTTCAAGATATACATATATTTCTATTTATGTACGTTTCTAAAATGCTGATATATAACACGTTCTCTGCAGTTGAAATAACGTAATTCTGTAATGTACTACTTTTCTGGAGTTCAGAAAACAAAATTAATATACACAACACTGCGTTTTTAAAAAGAGGAGGAGAAAGAGAGAGAGAGGGAAAGCCGACGCACGAACTCCGTACTCGCGTTTTCCGCATTGCGCCAGTGATGATTTTTAACGGCGCGCTCGTCGACTTCTCATTTAACGTTTATTTGACGATTTTTCAATCCTTCCACACGCAGATTCTATAGTCCGTCTCGCCGCGGTCGTTTGCATTTGCAACGATGATTTCGCGAAAAGCCATCCGATAATAGCACCGCTGTGTGTATATGTACTACGTGAGCGCCGTAACTTTGCCGTTAATAGCGAACCATATTCATATAGTGTACACAGAATTTAACCTACGATTAAATATCGCATACTCCGATTATGTATTGAAGTGTTCCGTTATAAACGTAAAATGCACGCTTATTCTATAAATATAATGAATGCAGAAACTGCGCGCGATTTAATATTTCGAAGCTCGCAATTCTAGATTCATATTTAATCTGTTCTTTTTAAAAATTTTGCACAGGAATATAAAGAAATTTTCAGAAATTTTCAAATCAGAGGTATTTTTTTTATAGATTTTGTGTGAGTGTGAATCACTGTATCCGAATTTGTAAACTGTTTTGTTCTATCACTCACGTCCAGTCTTTTAGATATATAATAATCAAGAAAAGTAATGGAAAATCTGTGAAAATTGAAATATTTAAGGAACCTGTAGCAAAAGTAAATATAACATTAAAATGTGGTCACAGAACTGATTTAAATATATTTTAGTAAGTTTATTGAAGTGTAAGAAACAAAAATTTTTCTCTATACCGTTAGATATTACAACCTCCTATATATACGTGCCACGTAAATTCATAGCGATATATTGAGCCAACTTTGTGGCTAACTGAGCTAATTTTTTTTTTAAAAGTAACAATTAAAATAACCATTTCTGGAGCTGAAAAAAGTTTACGTGTAGATTGACTAGTTATTTGTTGCACAATACATTTTATATTGAATTGTTTTATGACAGTTATAATACTAAGGCTAATTTTATAATGTGCTTTTTGTTTCCTGTCCCTTGCTGTTTGTCTCTTGCCTTCTTGATTAAAAAGGTAAGAGACAAACAGAGACAAACAGCAGGAAACAGGAAACAAGAAGCATATTGTAGAATTAGCCTTGATTAATAAAGCAAAATTATTTTTGTTTCTTATACATTGTCAAACTCACTAAAATATATTTAAATCAGTTCTGCGATCACATTTTAGTGTTATATTTACTTTTGTTCTCTCTCTCTCTCTCTCTCTCTCTCTCTCTCTCTCTCTTTTTTTTCAAATGTTTTAATTTTCATAGACTTTTCCATCATTCTTCTTGATTTTATCTAAAAAACTGGTGATAGAGCAAAACTGATTTGAGTGATTTGAATTGCTCTCCAAACATTTTTTTGTAGTCCTCAAAGTTATTTTGTAATCCTTGTAGTTATTAAAGCCTCTACTTACTACAGCTTGAATTGTGATGCGTAAAGCGAGAAAAATACATAAAGGAAATTCTGGCAAATGATATTAAAATGTTTTTAATAAAACAGATCTAGATCGGTGATAACAGATCATAGAAGGCTTATTACGGTTTTTCGGTGAATTTCATCACTTTTCACATTTTCGTATCACGTGATTTTGGTCAGCCAATTACGGAATTGTCGAGTAAAAATGTGAGATAACTAGGCACTTTCGGTATAGCAATCTCATATTTTCACGAAATCAAACCAAACGAAACAAATTCGCAAGTCTTGAGTGAGGCGGATGTTTCGCCTTGTCTCGAGTGTTGCATCAGTTTTGGAAAGTATTGCCGGCTTCGACTGTGCTTAGCAAACTTGACCAAGTTTACTCGTCATCGAGAACCCGGGCCATTTATATCAAAAGAAGAAGAAACAGATTCGCAGTCGGGTTAAAGTTTAGTTTATTATAATTAGTGAGGTTAGGCCAACGATACAGAAAAACAGAAAAGAATTTTATTAAATTATATGAATATGAATGAAGATTTTGCACGAAGCCGCCTGCAATATAATAGCGGTAATAAAAAAGTATTAATAAGTACTACACATTATCTGTAAATGCCTTCGTATTGTAGAATTCTTATTCTACATTCCCTACTTCTACTATATTCTTCTTGTTGTACAAGCACAAACATTAAATTATTCATTATATGAATAATAGAATAAGAATAATGCGTCTTTCTTTGTCACTCTTGCGTGATTTCATATTTTTACGGCTAAATTTTATGCCGAGCCCGCTCACACGAATAATTTCGTATTCTCACGAGGTGAAATTAACCGTAATTGGGTGAGTTTCTCACTTTCGTCATTTTCACTCAATCCGAAAACTGTAATAGGCCCCCAGATTACAACAAGGACATGATTTCGATTGGAATAATTTTCAAATTTTAGATGAAGAACCGTGTTACAGTAAACGTATTATCTCAGAGATGCTTAATATTAAAAAACAGAATAATAGTCTTAACCTACAGACAGACACAAAGGGTCTTCATAAATCATATATTCTCATTTTAAACCATGTTTGACTTTGAATTGCCAAGTCTTTCGCATTTTAATTTCGCACGTCGAGATAGTCGGACGGTTATTATTTTTTCTTTTTATATTTTGGACGAATCGCATCTGTAATGTGATAATAATTTTACTGTCACTGATATAATTATCGACATGGGATTTTGATTTTTTTACATACAAGGGTGAGTTTTTATCAGAGGAACAATTTGCTTATCTTAATATAGTTTTTAGTGACGTAATTTTGTGCTCATATTAGAACCACAAGGATTTTTCGTGAGCGATCATCCAATCGCTTGATGAGCAATGTAGTTTCTTCTGAGAAAAATACTCAATTTTTGCGGACTTTTGACCGTCTATAACTTATTCGACACATTTTAACTTATTGCGTGATTGTAAATTTTTACTGCGTTATCTGCGTTATATTGCGACATCTGAAGATACAGAGCCTAAACGTTATGTTTTTAATTTTTAATTTAATTTTCAATTAGTTTTTTAATTTTCAATTTGTTTTAAATGTAGAACTGAATAATATTTTGTAATTATAATTTAATTTATTATATAAATATATCGCATCATGTGATGATTTTGTAGATTGTATTTTATACGTATTTTGACTCTTATTTGTCTTATTCTTTTTTTGTTTTTAAATACTAAAAGTCCTATATATTCTTTCTATTAATAAAACAGCATTTGCAATCGATAGAATAGAAAATGTATCGAAAAATCCCTTTGTGTTTCGATAGTTGACAAAACCACATATTTGAAATTGAGTATATCTAACTAAAAAAAAAGAAATAAAGTTATCAAATCAAGATAAATATATAATTTTATTTTGGAACAAAAGGAGAATTTTCGATACATTTTTTATTCTATCTATTTTACAAATGTACTCTATCAAATGCAAATTTTGTTTTATTAAAAAATATTTCTATTTTAATGTATTGCGTAAGAATTTTCATTGCCTCTTCTCACTTATGATATCATCAATCTAAAAATCGGCGCTGGATAATCAGATGTTTTAAATAATTATATATATTTATAATAATCATGATTATCACGTGTCTCTCATATATATCTAGTTCTGTTTTTTCTTTTTAATTCGTATTATTCCAATTTCTTTATGTTTCGAAATCAACATATAGATCTTCGAGATTACTTGTGCAGTCGTGGACGATCATTAAGATTCGCTTTACTTTAGACTTACACGGGAAAATAGCCGTACAAAAACATTCCCCGCGCTTCGTGCTTTAACATGATTTGCTCTTTTCTTCATCAAGAAGTGCAGGAGCTCTTCTTACTTCGTTCTCCTCATGTGGATCTTCATATGGACCTCCTCTCCTGCTTCGCGTAAATTTAGCGGTAGATTTCGAGCCTGTGAGACATTTGCCGCGCCATTTGCCGCATGTTGCGGGCGTTACCGCGTGCTCGCGGCTTCGCCGTGTCCTTAAATACACTCAAAAACTCGCGCGTACGCTTTTACGAATCCTCGGTTCAGTTCAAGCTCGTTGAGCCCTCGTCACGCGAGCATATTTCTAATTTGTTTTGTTTACTACTTATGCTTATCCATTACGTATTTTCTCGATCTTCAGCGAGATTCTAATTGCACGTTCAAGGAACTTTTACAAACGCAAAGACGGAAATAGGAATTTACGCAAGATCGAACTATTATCTTTACGAATTTATATTGCTTATTGAAGCTAAAATGATTTAAGTAACCTAACTACCGTAAAACAAGGCTTTTACAGTCGTAATTGCTTTATGATGTCCTTATGGGTTATCCCATTTCTTCGCAAAGGCCGAAGGTCCTGAGAATCACCGGTTTCGATAAAGAAGAAATTTTGTACGTCCCAGTGAGCCTTTCAAAGGCAAATTGCGGCCGTTTTTGCGCGCTCACAGAGTTCGTGGATCGCGAAATATATCACGGAATACGTAGTATGATATTAGATTGCGGGGGAATGGCGCAGCGTTTTGAAAGGGATATTTCCTGCCTGGTATTATCCTTTGCGACGCGTATTCCATTTAGTCCTGGCCGCCATTGAGCGTGAATCGCTAGGTCCACGTGCCGTGCATGTGGAAATAATAATAGCAATTTATTTTCAACGGACAAACGGTTCACCTTTCTGAAAGGACTTTTCCGCTCATCCGATGATTTAGGCGTGCTCGTATAAAAAGATTTATGAATATCAATTGTAAGAAGCAACATGTTCTATGCAAATTCTACATTCTTTCTCACTGTTCTCTGTTAATTAAATTCTATTAAATATCTCTTCATTTGCAATTTCAGTATGGTTAATGTAACATACTTATGGCATATTCGATGCATGTAATATGATATTTTTTTTTGCTGATATTTTTACTTTGTTGATAGCGTGACGCTACACACTTATTCTATTTATAGTTGATCGAGTAGTTGATAAATGGCCATGTTTACGGAGCTATACTATTGGAAACATAATCGATAGATTTTGATAAGTATACCTACAATGATTATTACAGCACGTTATGATTTAAAAAAAAAAAATATATATATATGTGTTTAATAAAATACATATATATATCTTTTATTAGGCATTAATAATGAAGAAAGACACGGCGATAACCCGCAAACCTTCTAGTATAATATATATCTCAGTTTTTGAACATGACACTACCGCGTCTCCTGATTATATATAATATTTTTTCTCACAGGGCCCAGGGTGAAGAAAAAGTATGGAAACCCTGAAAAATCTCAAAAAATATAAGTTTTACAGAAAAATGTTTCGAATAAAAGTTGTAGGGTTCAAGAAGGTCCATTCAACAGTCTCACGAGTTTGACCCTGGCTGGCGTCGTTGAGATTAAGTCAAAGTCACCTTGAATTTTTTAAATGGAATACCCTATTTTTTATTGCATATTCTTATAGTTCTTCTCAATACCTTTTCAAAGCACTATAATTTTATTCATTTTGGGTCAGCTGTTTCAAAGTATTGAGTATTTTACAGTAAGAAGTAATAGACACCCGAAGACAAGATCGGAGGACGATCCAGCCGTGAAAACAACTGAGAGTGAATATGATCCAGCTAACTAAGAAAAGATTGAAGGATGATCTAAGAGCTTAGATCGTCCTCCGATCTTGCCTTAGTTGGCTGGATCATCCTCCGACCTTGTCTTCGAGTGTCTATTACTTGTTATTGTAAAATACTCAATAACTTTGAAACGGCTGACCCAAAATGAATAAAATTATAGTGCTTTGAAAAGGTATTGAGAAGGACTATAAGAATATGCAATAAAAAATAGGGTATTCCATTTAAAAAAAGTTCAAGGTAATTTAACCTCAACGATGCCAGCCAGGGTCAAACTGATGAGACTATTGAATAGACCTTTTTGAATTCTACAACTTTTATTTGAAATATTTTTCTGTAAAACTTACATTTTTTGAGATTTTTCAGGGTTTTTATTATACTTTTTCATCACCCTGTATATATATGTATATATATGTATATATATGTATATATATGTGTATATATATATATATATATACACACACAAGGTGTAACATCTTAAACTTGGCTCTTATCGCATTGTTTTAACAACGGATAATTTCATAAATCATACATTGATACAATTTTATAAGAAACAATTATTATACGCTTTCACAAACTATGTTTATAACTAGACGACATTGTTTTATATGGATTCTTGCTGGTGTGCCGAAATTAATGCAACTTCAACTATGCGAGTGAGATTGCACACCCATTTTTTTATGTATATTTTTTATATTTTTATGTTTTCGTAATTTTATAATTTTATAATTTCGAACATTTGTTAACAACTTGCGATCATTGTAACATTGATAATGGCCTAATAGAGATCGAAACATTTGTTACCTATTTCTTGTTTTTCTAATTAAACTACGTAATTTTAACCAAATGACAATTTTTTTAGAAACAATTGTATATTTTAACAAATTTTTTGGCTCGTAGTCCTTTTTCTTTTTCATTATTTTTAGATATATATATTTTTTTAAATATATATACGTATAGTCAATTTTTTAAAACTATAAATTTTATGAATAAGATAATACTTTATAAGTAAAAAGAATACTCGTATTTAAATGTAAATGATTGTCTAGCCAAAATGAAAGTTAACATTGCGTACAGCATTCCTATGATACTGCATATCTTTTTTTCTCAAAGTATCACATTTGCGGGATCTTTTCGATCGATCCTTGTTCATACAAGCGCGTAAAAGTGTGCACACGTGTGCACACCACCTCATGCTGTAAGTCTATTCTCTGCTTGACGAACGAGGGTTACAGGCCTTAAATGTCTGTTTGTATTTATAGAGCTACGACATGCATTTTGGGGAACCACTCCTTTCGCCGATCTTGAGGACAATACGCGCCCCTGATGTCGCGTTGCCTCTTAGTCTCTTTCTTTCGCGAACCAGAATTCGTTCTATGAACAAATCAAAAGACACCACGGCGTTCCCTTATATTCTTTCTTATCGCTCTTCACAGATCGGCATCAGTCATGGCGGTTAGCAGAAATAGATATCAGACTGTGTTCAAAATAAAACGAAGAAACGCATTTTTATTTGTCTTATGCCCATTTCCACCAATGCAGATTAATTTTAATCTTGGTTCAATTTGCTCTTCATCTTTTTCTAATTCTAAAAATTAGAAAAAGATTAACAGTAAGTTAAACCAAGATTAAAGTTAATCTGCATCGGTGGAAACAGGCATTATTGAGATATATTCAGTTTTATGTATATTTTTTTCTATACAAAAAATGTTGATATGATTAAAAATTCTCGAAAAAAGAAATATAAATATATTTATACGTTTTTGATATCAAAAGTCATCCTATGCTTACGTAAATTTGCTAATTTAATGATACATTGTGCTGCGGTATTTGATACAATAAACATCGTCTGTCAATTCTGTGCAAATTTGCTCCATTCGATTTTAAGATATTTCTTCTTTCGACAAGATAATATTGATTATTGTAACACCGTTTTTTATCACAACAATGACTAACTAACAAATTTTAAATAATGGACAAACACAATTTTTATCCGACGACTTCGATGATTGACTATAATTTTTTCAAGTATCCGGACATATCGCATAATTTTTAAGAACTTTTTATTGTAATAATTTCGTTAAGATTTGAAAATTTTGTTAACATTGAAAATGACTCGATCGGCATCGAAACGTTTGTTTTACTTATGTTTTAATATTTATCTTTAATTTGATATATTGTCTTTGTTTCTTTGAAGTGTATTGTTTTTATTTTGGCTCATTGTCCGTTACACTAATTTAATTTTAATATTGTATATTATTGTCGAGTCTTCTCTCAATATTATTAATTTAATGATAAATTTACGCATAGCGTAAATTTTTAGTTAACATAATGTATATTATGTTTTGTAATGTATATTAGTGGTTATTATTGCTAATCGCGATCTAAATATAAATTGCCTTGAATTTATTGACACTGAAAATGGATAAGAACGTCCTCGAAGCCATTGACCATATCATTATGAAGGTTCAGTGCTATGTACACGACTTCTTATATCGATGGCTTTTTCTTTGGCTATTGATATAGTTTTATATATAACCGTATTATGACCTAGGAAATACCAATTATAAAAAATATGTCTGTTAACAAAGCAGCCGTGAAGATTACGCAAATTAATAATAAATTTTCTTATATACAATATACTATGTAAGTCCTTCGTCTTAATAAAAGATTACAAATTTAATATATAAAAGAGAGCGCGACTCATAATACACATAAATTT
Source organism: Cyphomyrmex costatus (assembly GCF_001594065.2). NCBI lineage: Eukaryota > Metazoa > Arthropoda > Insecta > Hymenoptera > Formicidae > Cyphomyrmex > Cyphomyrmex costatus. The sequence goes on from NW_017280296.1 coordinate 279,378, forward strand.
TATTTATCTTTTTCTGTATTTGTTTTATCATTTTTTAACATAAATGTATTTCCATGTTTCAATTTTTTTTGCGATAGAAGTTTCGTCGACCAAATGCGCGCTGGATTCAATTATAATTTCGCCAATCGATGTGGCGATTCATTATTTATGACGACAGTAATATGAATTGAGGGGTCCGAATATTTCGTGGAACTTCGATTGTGTCATGCGAAACTTCGCACGCACGCAACTCGTCTATGGCGTGCGTGACGCACCTTGCGCTACACCGAGGTGCATATTTTATTAGCAAACAGTATCTATTATGAACGTCAAGTGAATACATGGTGATAGCTCGTAGTAAATAATACGGTCAATCTTCTCAGGATAAGGAAAGCTGATAAAATTTCGATGATATAGATATTCACACGGATGAACTACATTTAGAATAGCCATACATGAGACACATTTTTTCGAAATTGAGTTCACGAAAAGCAGTTTCGATCGCTGATACCAATTTAGAACCGGGGTGAATATACGGAGCATCTTTTTTGCACGAACGCCCGATCAATCATCACGTATTTTCGTTATAGATATAGATTCGGGTCATCGCCTCTAAGTATCCACGTAATTATCGGTATACCTGGCATATCGAAAGTTCACACATCAAATGATTGATCGCGTATGTGGCGATAATCACAAGTATGTATACGCAAAACAGTATCCTGGTATATATACGACTCTTATGTGTACTGCATAATACTCGACAATGTTAGGATTATGTCGGCTTTCCGAAATAATGATCAATTAAACTGTGTTGTGCAGTGTATATGTATGTACAGCGCATCGCGATTGCACTGTTCGCTACTACAATTTGCAAATATATCTCTTAACGCGCGAAATGTTCCGACCGCAAAACAAAATTTATCGTTGCAAACATTTTAATTAAAGGCTTTGTAAATATTACTTTTGTTTAATTAAAGGCTTTGTAAATTTTTACCATTAGACATAAAAGTATAGGGCAATTTATCTGGGAATCATATTATCTGGAAAATATCGATCTGGAGGAAGTTCAAGACATATAGATATGAAACAATACGAAATTAGTTTCAGTTGTATGCTGTTCTCAACTAAATTGTTCGGTACATAGTACATTATGTATAAGTAGTTTCTGTAATAATAATAATTTCTGCACTTAAAGCACGTATTGTGTAATATATAAATAAGTTACATATGTTATACCAGTAGGTAAAATGAATAGAGTTTTCTACCATCTACGGAATTACAAAGTAAACTTAGTCAAACAAAAATAAATTGCCAAATTATATACAGAAGTGAGACATATTATTTTCTTATATTATACATCACTAAAACATATTCATATATATTTTTTTTAAATTAGCAGGTATAATTAAATTAGAGAACTTTTTTCTGTGAAATATTCAACAAAAGAGTTGTTCGTATAATCATTAATTTCTATTTTTTTGCTTTATAAATATTTCCATAAATTTTTAAATAAGTACCGTTTATTATTGACAATAAAGTATAGAAAAATCGATACGTGGCTTTCGTAAAAGCCATAAATGTGTTGAATCATGTATATACTAATCAACGTAATCGAACATTATTTGCTGCACTGTCATTTTACAACGATAAACTGGGTATTTGCGAAATTAAAAGGATTTTTAATGTTCATAAAAAGCGTAATGTAGATTCGATTTACTTTTTATTAAAGAGATTATTTTACATGCAATTATTCGCGTTATTCTCCAAATGATATTTATATATATTACAGTTGATGCAAAGAAATAATGACATAAACTAGAAAAAGATCAACTATTTCCCATCATCAATATTCGCAGAAATTAACATGTCAGGTAAATTTCAACACCAGTTGGAATTTTCCATGAAATTTGCGCGATGTTAAAGGGTAATACGTGCAATTAGCGAATAACGCGAAACTGCGCGCCGCGTCGGTATTTCATTAAATACCTGTACAAACTTATTTTAATGCGTTCCTACATATCTGTCGCGTATAAAGAAAAGATCGTGGGTTGTAACAGAATGAAATTTATATCTATCGTTAATAAAACAATCTCGACAGATATTTAAAATGTGACATTGTATTCTCATTCGAAGGAACATGTTATGAAAATTTCGTAAAAAGGATATGAAAAGGCACAATGTACTAGAAAAAGGATCTGATTACATTAATTGGAATTCTGGTTGGACAAATCTGAATTTTTTTGAATTTATTATTATTCTAATTGAGATAACTATAGAATTCTGATTGATATGTGATCAGAATTTTCTAGTTCGTTCATTTTCAACCAAAATTTTCAACAGAAATTTTTTTCAGTGCGGATATGGAATACCGAGAATGATACAAGATTAACGAAAAAGGTCACAATGGTCGAAGAAAGAAGCATAGAAAAGAAAGAACGTGAGACAGCTAAGAAAGGAACAGATATAAAAAAACGATTTTACAACGACATTTTCGTTTGGAACAAATGTGCCACTGCAGTAATAATTACTATCGCACTGTATAGATCTATAAAGATAATAGAAGTACGCGGAGAGAAAATCAAGAAGTCTGAAGAAAAGATAGGTTTTCAATAACAAGAGACAGAACCTGAAATTGTGCAAGAAATGAAGAGGAAAGAAGGTAAATAATGTTTGAGAAAGGGGGGGAAAAAGAGAAGAAAATAACAAATAGAGAGAGAGAGAGAGAGAGAGAGAGAGAGAGAGAGAGAGAGAGAGA
>NW_017280296.1:282431-287720 GCF_001594065.2 Cyphomyrmex costatus
AGAGAGAGAGAGAGAGAGAGAGAGAGAGAGACGAAAGGGAGTATATAATGATCGGAGCAAAAGATTTGTAAAGCGGAAAAAGAGAACACGTGAGAGGAGGGTAGGAAAGGAACGTTGAACAGTGAAAGGACGAGAGGGTAAGAAGGTTGCAAAAAAGAATAGGGCAACGTCGGCAGTGAGGGTGAACGAGAGAGGGCGAGAGTGTAGCTGTAGGTTGATGCGGCATGCGCATGTTGGTACCTGCCTACGGCCACATCCCCGCAGTCCCAGAACTTCGATCAATAACCCATCCACTCCGGTTCTGAGTGAAAATTGTCGCTAAGCCAAAATAACGATGTCATTTCATCTTCTTCGCCACGTACGATCGAAGCGGAGCGTCAGCGTCCGTAAAAGTATAGAAAGAGAGAAAGAGAGGGAGGGAAAGTACAAAGAAAGGTGCAACGTATAGGGAAACTTGAGAAACGAAACAATGAGGAAGAAACAGGGGAGAATAATGATGAGATCAAATGAATCGGCGAAATGGATCGTGCGCACGCAATAAAGTTACAATTAATGAAAGAAGTTACAGAGTGACATCTAAGGCAACCTTAAATTTTTAAAGGAGAACGAGTAATGTAAGAAGTATTATCACTGCAACTTTCAGCACAAGAAACTTGCAAGTTTCACTTTGCAATGGTCTTTGCTAAATTATCGGACGATTCGAAATGGAAAAGTGTACTGTAATGCATACAAGGTATAATTTACTGACGCAGTATAGAGCTACAGAACGATGAGATGAGATAAAAGCATCGTGTATTCAATGAGCAGTGGTAGCAAGGTCGTCGTTCACGGGTCAAGGGATAATTGGAGTGAAGGGTGTGTATCCTGTCTCGGGTTCCTAATGAGAATTAAAAGTTTTAATTTCGCATCCTGTGCGGGGGCGAACACGTCACGCTCGCCCGCGCTGAGCAAACTACGAAGCTGTACTTTTGTGAAAAACGACGAGGAAAATGTCTAATCCTTTTAGCGACGATTTAATATTGTTTGACAAATTGCACGCGACAGAGCTCCTTTGTTGCTCCTTCAGCAAACTGTCTTCACGGCTAATTCATAGAATGGTAAAAAGGTGGACGTGAGTCATGGAATGATGAAATCTTTGCAAGGATATACGTAGAGACACATATACCATGTTCTCTAGAAAATGTGACCGACGAAGTAGTCTTTCACGGATCATGATTATATTATTAGCCTAAACTCTATGTCGGTAAAATTCGGTGAGACATTAATGAATTCATCATCGCTAAAAATTACCACTGTTTGCTATCAGATGCAGTTATCTATTATTAGTGGAACACGCGCATCGGGGAGATGAATTGGTTTTGCTGACATATATGAGATACCTTTTATCCAACAAAAAATTCAATACTGCTTTTATTTTAATAGGATATTTATAATAAAGTTTAATTGAGAAACGTGTGTCGAGATAAAGCTTTGACACATTACTTAAGAATACCCGGTATAATGTTATTATACGTATGAAGTATATTTTTAGTGAGTATCGGCAAAGCTAACGGTACAGAAAAAGTTCTCAATGCTGTATTATATATATTACATTATGTACTGTCTCTCTAATATTATTTAATACTATAGTATAACACTGTTTATTTTCCACCTAAGATTATATAACATTATACGACGCTGTTATATGTATACAGTATTACGCATCCACGCACACAATGTGTTATATTTACGTTCATATGGTTTCACAAAATAAAATCTGCTCCCTATACGTTCATTCGATTAGATTCATTACGCGAATGCACTCATGTCGATTGGGCGAACGATTCTCATAGCTCGACGAGCATCCAGGAGGTAAAAAAAAATCATTTTATATTCGATTTGTGCTCGTCGTTATGAAATTGTGAAATATAACTGAATTTATTCAATTGCAAAGTCCAGCTACAGAGAAGAAGAAATCATTCCGGAAATGTTCTCTCATTCATATTTTATGTAGTATTTAATGATAGTGTAATATTGAATGCATCATTTTTTTTCGATATGCGAGAGATTTGAAGATAGGAAGCTGTATTAAATTTTTTATGTAGTTGAAAAATCGCGCAACATGAAGAATTGATTTAAAAATCAATGCCACTTATATTTCTGTCGTACTAATAATGCCTATAATTTTATATCTTAATCTTTCGTCTGCAATCATATTTTTATTTCCTCCATTTGCAATTTAGGTTTTTTCCAAGCTTTTTTTTTTACTATTCCAGGGTACGGTCCACTTGGCGCTGCAAATGCTTCGAAGCATTTAACTGGAAGAAAGAATTTCGTTAATTGACCAATCAAAAAAATGCTTTAAAGCATTAATAGCATCAAGTGGATTGTAGCCGTACATTCTAAATTTCTTGAAGTGAAAATACAGCTATTTTTGGAGAAGAGTGAAAATTGAGAAAGATTATAATCTCACTCAAAAAGAGAGAAAATTGTCACTCTTTTATACAAAGTGAAATATCTTTATTCTCCTTAAAAAATCGCTACATTTTCACTTTCTAGAGTGAGATTTCACTCCTTTAGAGAGTAGACTTTCAAAATGTGCAGAAAAATTCAGGATTACTTAGAGGGTGAAAAAGAGAGAAAAAGAAAGAGAACAATTTTATTGTTATTAAAATTGGTTTTGTAAGATTATTATTTAAACATCCGAAGAGGACTGAATCATACAGTCGAAACATGTAATACGCGCGTTATAATGTAAAATCAATTTGTCGATATATTAAAGTAAAATTTATAATTAAAATGTAGCTCATCTCTTTATTTGAAGTTTTGACAAATTATTTATTTGATTCTTATTAGTCCTTTATATTACATAACTGTCAATTTTATATTAAGAGTCCTTGTATTTAAATTATTATTAAAATTTTATTAACATTTGTATTTTGTAATAACATTGCTATTCTTCCTTGATCTGACTGTCTGAAACAAAGTCTCGGTTGATGTTTCGTCTAAACGTAACAAGTTAATAAAGAATCCATACGTAGACTCGTCGTTGGCGTTTCTACCGAGATTCTATCATAATCGCTTTCCACTTTGTTCACACTTTAAGACACGCGAACGGCGTGTATCACCGAGTTTCTCGCTCCCACCCACGATACTACACTCCGCGTAATTTTATCTTGAGATGAAAATCGCGCTACAGGAGAACGAGGCAACAATGGCAATGCGATACTCGACGATCGCGTTTCGCTGTACAGAGAGATACGTCTCGCCCGAGCGCATTCGTGATGTACGTCATCCGGTATTAGCGACTTTGTGCAGAAGATGACTCGTCGTCGAGACGGAGATGAATAATGCATTTAATATTGCGATAACCGAACAATATATCTAACTTTAGGTTTGCGCGATTCTAAATTCCGTCGGTACGCGTGTTCGATCAACGAACACAATACGTTTGCCTCGCTGCCGAACGGCACGATAGAATGACAACTGTCTGTAATTCGATTTCGGATGCGTGGGCGCGGGCTTAACGACCGACCGTTCCCGCACGTGCGGGATCTCCCCATCGGAGATTTCCGCGTGTACATACACACCGACGGCTACATTTCCCCACGTATGTCCGTTTGGTTGTTTGTTTGTTTATTCGCGTGTGTAAGTCGCTTGCTATGCCATGAGCACAATGCAAACGTGCTGACTGGTCGGCTCGGCCAGCAGATTCTGTTTGACTCATAGGGCACCCACATTGCCTAGACTTGGTCAAGCGGAAAGAAGGCGAGACGCGAATTCATTCATGCGTTTATTTCGAGCCCGACAGCTCACTTTTGCATCACTTCGATGATGCCCTTCTGCCTTCTTTCTCTCTGTTTCATTCCTTCTCTCTCATTTGTAAATAGGAGGCGAAATCGAAGTTGGAATCGTCTGGTCGGACACGCCCGTTTCTGTTTCGTCTCGTGCAACAATGAAATTATTTAAGTATACATCTGGAGCTTTATCTCATATATTTCAAATTTTTTTCTATAAATAATGTTATGAAATAGTACGTTGTGTAACCGTGGGGGAATATTGTTTATTGTGGGGACGAGCGCGACGGCACGAGCGAAACGAGTGCCGACCTATAAACAAATATGCCCCCACTGTTACACATAGAATTTTTCTTTACAAGTGCTTGTCGTAATGTGCCCTATACAGCAACGTTTTTGCGCAGAAGAGTGGGATTAGAGAAATAACTTAACGGCTTGAGGTATTGTTTATTTACCGCACGCAAAACCGTTAAGGTGTACGGCACATTACGTGCACGCGTGAAGACAAAATATTTTATAACTTAATAAAAGTTATAAGGCTCTATAAGTATAAAATAAAGTATAGAAGAAGGGCAAAAAACTAGTAAACAATTAAGAAATTTAAATTTAAATGATAACAATCATGTAACAACAAGAAGTTTAATCTAAATAATTATACAACAAAGAAGTTTTATAAATAATACAACATATGTTTCGGGTCATTCTCAAATGTGTGTTACGGTAAATACATATAATAAACAATATTCAAATCTAAAGACCATCAATATAAGAACATAATATGAAGCCTATAACAGTCTAGCTTGGATCTTAGTTACTTATATATAATTTCGAGATATCCACTTGATTTTATTTTCACAACAATAAAAAATAGATTAAAATTCCACATTAATAAAATTAGTTCTAATAATAATAATAATAATTTTTAAAAAATATTTTTTGCTATTCCGTTTGTTGATTCTGTCTCTAATAAATTTAAACCTATTGCCAACATTTTTACTTGCAAACTTGCTTATATCATACCTAATACACTAAAAAACTTCATAAAAAGAGGTAAGGATAAATTAGAATACACACACAACCAAATGTGGTATATAAAATTTCCTGTGACAACTGTGATGCAAGTTATGTTGGCCAAACTAAGAGACAATTAAAAACAAGAATACATGAACATTCTTCGGATATTAACAAAACTTCTAAATCTCCATCTATAATATCTAATCATAGAACAGAAACAAATCATGATTTTAATTGGAGCAATGTAAAAATTTTCGATATGGCACCGTCTTATAATAAAAGATTGATATCCGAAATGGTTCATATCCCATAAAAAAACCTTTTTTTAAAAAAAGAAAAAAACATACGCCAAGTGCATATAAAAGATACTGAACTTCTTGATCAAAAACAGATATGAGATAAATATAATTGACCAAGTGTATTCTTCATTACGCCAGTCACATAAGACAGACCGAAAGTGACTATAATTGTCAACTGGATTATAGTGAAGAAAAAACTT
>NW_017280296.1:288075-288660 GCF_001594065.2 Cyphomyrmex costatus
TTTTTTATGGGATTTCACTGCTTTTTGTTAATTATGAAAACGTGATAATAATGTAGGAAATTTAAATCCTCTAAAAATAAATACAGATTCTGTTTCTAAAATAGTTATTTTGTAAATTTCTATTTATTTAATATTAAAGATGTACTCGTATTGTATTTATTGACACTTAATTATACTTAAGTTTATTTGTACTTAATTTAGATTTGTTCTAAGAAAAATATATACGCGCTCTTTGCATTTCGTGGCCACTTACATACTTCAACTTTAAATCATTTATGGATGTCCATTTTGTACCTTTAGCTCGCAATTGTGTAATGTCCTTCGTCTATATTTTTACCATGATAAAGAATCGCACTATTAACTTTATAAATATTATTACCGATACAAATTTTTGACGAAGGTATGGATTTAATATTAAGATTTGTAATCTTTATAACTTCATTATTAACTTTAAATAATAATAATTGAATAATAAGTACACGTTTGGTCGTTATACTAGTCTTTTCAAGTAAAGCAGTTGAATTACAATTACATGTATGTGTCACACGTACGATTGAAAAATACATGTATATGTCACACGTACGT
>NW_017280296.1:291001-401699 GCF_001594065.2 Cyphomyrmex costatus
ACAATTTACATTATATATTTTTATATTTTTAATTTTATACATAATTTATGTTTTATAATGTTATAATATCCGTATATTGTTAACGATTTTCGCGATTTTTTAAACATTGATAATGACCTAACAAAGGTCGAAACGTTTGTACGTTTGTTTTCATTAATTTTATATTTTTATGTTTATATTAAATTTTATATATTTTTAACACAATGACATAATTATTTTACCATCAATATTACTATTTAACGAATATTTAGGCTCGTAGCTCTGTTTCTTTTTTATTATTTGTCAAATAATTACTTTTTTTTACAGATTTATACTGAATGAGGAAAAAGTATGGGAACCCTGAAAAATCTCAAAAAATATAAGTTTTACAGAAAAATGTTTCAAATAAAAGTTATAGGGTTCAAAAAGTCTATTCAATAGTCTCATCAGTTGCGAAGGGTTCAATAGTCTCATCAGTTGCGAAGCAAGTTTGACCCTGGCTGGCGTCGTTGAGATTAAGTCAAAGTCACCTTGAACTTTTTAAATGGAACACCCTATTTTTTATTGCATATTCTTATAGTCCTTCTCAATACCTTTTCAAAGCACTATAATTTTATTCATTTTGGGTCAGCCGTCTCAAAGTTATTGAGTATTTTACAGTAAGAAGTAATAGACACCCGAAGACAAGATCGGAGGGCGATCCAGCCAACTAAGGCCAGATTGGAGGACGATCCGTCCAACTAAGGCCAGAACGGAGGACGATCCGGCCAACTAAGGCCAGATCGGAGGACGATCCGGCCAACTAAGGCAAGATCGGAGCAGCCGTGAAAACAACTGAGAGTGAATATGATCCGGCTAACTAAGAAAAGATCGAAACATAAAAATGATCTAAGAGCTTAGATCCTCCGATCTTGCCTTAGTTGACTGGATCATCCTCCGACCTTGTCTTCGAGTGTCTATTACTTCTTACTATAAAATACTCAATAACTTTAAAACGCCTGACCCAAAATGAATAAAATTATAGTGCTTTGAAAAGGTATTGAGGAGGACTATAAGAATATGCAATAAAAAATAGGGTGTTCCATTTAAAAGTTCAAGGTGACTTTGACTTAATCTCAACGATGCCAGCCAGGGTCAAACTGATGAGACTATTTAATAGACCTTTTTGAACCCTACAACTTTTATTTGAAACATTTTTCTGTAAAACTTATATTTTTTGAGATTTTTTGCGGTTTCCATACTTTTTCCTCACCCTGTATATAAAAATTTTATAATTTTTCCATAAGTCTTATAAAATGCGGTGATCTCTAATTTGTAATTTCAACGTCAATGTCAAATCTAAAGAGGACTATATACTGTAGTCGAAACTAGTAATTATGTAATATATTTCCATCGTTTAATGTTAGATTATATAAGTAGTTTAAGTTTTATGTCATAATAGTTATAATTTAAATATATGTTGTAATTGTTACTTAGAATATTATTATTTAATTTATTGATTCTTACAATGCCATTTCAATGTTTATTACTTTTTTGTATAAAAAAAGAGTCCTATTGTTTTCTTAATTTTGTTTACTCAAATTGGCTATTATACTATTCGATAGAGAAAAGTTTAAAAATCTGTTTTTTTTTTTAATTGCGATACGATGTGTGATTGTTAACGGAATTATGAGCAATCGAAATCAAAATGTTCTTTTTATTTAATTCAGATAACTTAGCAACAAAATAAAGAGAAACAGGGCTACGAGCCAATAAATTCGTTAAAATCTTTAATTTATTCTAATATATTGCGAAGAATATCACGTAATTTTGGCGTTTCGTCCCGACTTCTACTACTAGACTCATCAGTAAGTTATTCAATCGATATTCTATATGAAGAGATATACGCGTGTAAAACAGCATCTTAAGAGAATTTGTGAATATCAGTAGACCTCTGATGGCGGGTCGACGTAGTAATATTCTTCGCAATATTTATCAAAGTAAGAATAATGTCTCATTTAGACTAACATGTAATTAAATTAATAATTAATCCATGTATACGTAATCCTCCATTGCGTTTCAAGACCGATGATTGTTCGGCGCGCAATTTGGGGGGATTATGTATATATGGGTTAATTTTTTTATTAATTTAATTACATATCAGTCTAAATGAGACGTTATTCTTACTTTGATAAGTATTGCGAAGAATATTACTACGTCGACCCGCCATCAGAGGTCTACTGATATTCGCAAATTCTCATAAGTGCTGTATATACACGCGTATATCTCTTCATATAGAATCAAGTTTAAATAATTATTCCAGGCGTATAAGGTAGGCTTCCACTACAATACCTTACTGTTGAGTCCAGTAGTAGAAACCGGGACGAAACGCCAAAATTACGTGATATTCTTCGCAATATATTGGAATAAATTAAAGATTTTAATAAATTTATTGGCTCGTAACCCTGTTTCTCTTTATTAGTTTCTCTTTATTAGTTTTATTAAGTCATATTAAAAACATAGTTTAGCAACAAAACATTTTAGGAACATTTTACAAAACAATTTGTAGGAAAAACTTTAAGCTTTTAGGTCGAAAATTTTTATAAATTTTTTTTGACACATGACGTCTATAAACTGAGAAGAAAATTTTCCATTTTATTCAGCTCGTAGTTTTTTATATGTGAAATTAGCAAACTTACAAAGACTGAAAAACGTAGTGACTTGTTAAAAGTACAAACTTTAAGCTTTAAAACTTTTTTAAATTTAAATTTTGTTCATTTTTAATGAATAATAATTGCACTTGCTGTAATTTTGAATAATAAATCAAATATAAATTTTTGCACTCAACTCTCAATATTTAAAATATATTTTATAATATTTTTAGAAGCGTTACATATTTAATATAATAGTAGTTGTTACAGCTTCGCGAATATTTTTTTGAAGACTTGAAAAAGCGAACGTTAGCGCGTTTTACGCCCCCGTTTATAATTTACATAGAATATTAAATAAATCCAATGAAAATTGGTCGGGACGTCGATTTCCAACGTTATAAGCTAACGTGAAATAATTACATCGCGAAAACAGGCGTGATGAGAAGAACCTTGATCGACCGTATCTCTCGATTCTAGATGGTTAAACATGTGTACGCTCGGGATAACGAAAGGGTTAACGCGCACTTTACGCTATCTCATCGATTGCAAGCGTGGTGTACGTGTAAATAAGTGACATAATATTCGCGCGATTAAATCAGAGTTTTCCTGTGAGCGCGCAAGTCGTTTCCTCTCATGTAGGATGAAAACGAGCGACGCGAAATATTGAAGAGTCGCAAATCGCAATTTGTTCGAATCGATATATCCTCACACACAGAAAAAAATATATACTGTACGCAAATAACAATTACTTGTTTCAAATATTTCAGAAATTCACATATCTGCGTAAATCTATTAGGTATATCATAAAATCACCATAAACATCAAATTTATTCAAAATATATTCTGAATCTTAGTAAGTTTACTTCAATCATGATTTTAAAATTAAAACAAATTTGATTATAATATATGTATCATAATATGAAGTTGATTCTTCGATCAATTTTATAATATTAAAAAAAATTCTTGTTTTAACAAATATAATGAGTTTTTCTAAAATTTGTATGTTTAATATAAATGTATTTAAAAATTTTTATCAAGAAAATATTCTTTGTTAAAGATAACTGTTATTTAAAAAAATGAAAGTAAATTGAGAGAAATCACTATTCTTTAGAATATTTTTCTGCAGTGCACACTGAGAAAAATGTTTGTAAATAATTTAATCAGAAGATTCTGATTATACGAATCAGAATTTATCTCGACTAGAATTTAGTAGATTTAACCAGAAAATTCTGGTTTGTTCACTTTTTTAACCAGAATTTTAATTAATCCAACCAGACGTTGTTCTCAGTGATATGCATCATATCCTCTTGTCGCAAAGGTGCATTTTCCGCTTTTATTAAATGCGGCTCAGAGGAAATATGCGAGCGGTATATAGACGAGAATGTGTGTATGGAAGTGTGTGTGTGTGTGTGAGTGTAAGAGAGAACGAGGAAATACTCCATGCGAACGCACATGCGTAAACTCAGTACACGGCAGCGTGAGCCGATCGGTGTATGAACGTTTTATATGTTCCGACATGACAATAGATATATGTATTCATGCGTATATATGCGTATTATATACATATAGGCAAAATGATATATAGGGAGGCATAGTTGTGTCGACGTGATTCATGATCGAGGCCGTGGGGAGCATTGAGAAAGTTATACTTATATACGATATTAACAAATAAAGTTATCTTTCCGTGACTCGCCGAATTTAATGAAATTTGGTACATTTGTAGAATAGGCAAAAATAATAGACACGTATTTTTTTTATATCGGCAATGGTGCAGATTAAAACACCCTTTTGAAAAAAATCGGTTTTTCTCTTTCGAAGCGAATATCTATCTTCGTAATTATAGAAAGAAAGTTCTACAATGAAAATAGAATGGTTTCAAGAGTACTTTAGAAATATAATTAAAAAAATTTTTTTATTATTTATTATTTAGAAAAAATTTTGGGGAAAAAGAGAAAACCCGATTTTTTCCAAAGGGGTGTTTTACCCCTTAAATGTGCACCATTGCCAATATAAAAAAATACGTGCCTATTATTTTTGCCTATTCTACATATGTATCAAGTTTCATTAAATTCGGCGTGTCACGGAAAGGTAACTTTACTTGTAAGTTAATATATATTCGGGTGGATTAATTTTAGGAAATTTTATTAATTGTATACACACACACACACACACACAAATTTTATGCATTATCCTGAATAATTAAAATGAAAGATAATTTAACTGACTTATCGGTACGATGTGCAGCAGCGGAGTTGTAATAATAACCATTGGACAAACGTTGTAATATTAATCTGAAAAATACAAATTCGAATTGTAGCAGCACCAAAAATAATTAATAGGTATGTCGTAAAGTACATAATTATCGAATGCATTTAATTTGTTGTTTGCCTTTCAGGTAGATATTTAATTAATAAAATAATTATATATATTATATATATGTACATATAATTTTCTCTTTTTACAAATAATTAAAATTTAAATTCAAATTGAAATTTAAAGGACTATGTACGTAGTATTATTATACATAAATTCACACAGAATTATATGAAAGTACTTAAGATCTAGCTAGACCGTTAAAGACATTTATTTTCAATTGATTGTGTTCTCATATGTATGGTCATCTATATGATTTAATGATGTCAAATTTAAATAACAAAATAGAAAATAATAAATAATAAAATTATTAAGATAGATACATTGCTGGAAAATTTGTGTTAAATTTAACACATTTTATATGTCTCAATGGTCTATTCAAATTTCCATGTTAATTTAACAAGATATGTTAAAAGGTAACACGAATGTTATGTAAAAAAATAACATTTATAATACGTTATTATAAATGAATACGTGTATTTTATTTATTCATCTTAGAATTTACTCTTTAAATTCTTGAAGTGAAATCTCATTCTAAAGTACTACCACTATTGAAAAATAGTAAAAAATTAATACATTTTTAAATAAGAGTAACAGAATTTCACTCTTTTTTATAGGAGTAAGATTTTACATTTTTGGAGTGAAATTTTTTCCTTTTGGAATGAATCTTATTCCATTCTTTTTTTCAATAAAGATAGTATTTTTTAACTCTTTTGGTGTAAGATTGCATTCCAAAAAATTGAGAGAGTATGTTTTAAAACATATTTTTATTTATTTACTTATAAATTGTATTATTTAACACTATGAAATGTTAAATATTAATTGTGATATAACACAAAATGTTTTTATTGTGTAATAATTCAGATCCAAGTAACAAAATACATAACAAGATTCTCACCCTGCGAATGCTCCGCTTAATCCTCCTATAGAGACTCCTTCATTGTTGCTTCTTTCTGGTTGCTCCTTCCCGACACTCGACAATACACATTCGCGACACACGGGTAATTATGATCGCGCGGGAGCACTAATTAGCAGTAAGCGGGAAACGACGATTGCTCGGCATTTTACACGGCACTCCCGACGTTAATGACAAACGACGCGTACTTTATTACACCGAAACGAAAGAATAAACACACGTAAAAACCAAATGGCTTTTTATTTATGTCTATTTCTAAATTATCCAATGTAGATCAATTTTAATCTTAGTTTAACTTACGCTTTATCCTTTTCTCATTCTTAGAAAAAAATAAGTTAGGTAAACCAAGATTAAAGTCAATGTACATTTTGGTGGAAATGAACATTAATGATACAAATCGACACATATTTTATTTTTCTTGACAATTAGTGAGTAATAAAAGTATAAGAATTAAATATACAGGGTGTCTCAAAACTGATGACAAATAAAGATAGATTCTTTGTAACATATTTTAAGACGAAGTCACAAAAATGCAAGGCTATGGTAATTTTCAAATGGAAAGAGTTTAAAAATTACGAATGACAAGGTTAGAATTTTAGGGATGACAAAATCGTGTAAAAATGCTCGCTCAAACTTTATGCCTTTGAGAATAACATAAAATACCTTCATAGTTCACACTGATCATAATGCCATCCTTAAACGCGCGAAATTCTAGCCCTGCGTTTTATTTGTAATTTTGTCATTGGCTACATGTTTACACTGTGTGCTTAGTCCGCGACCTATACGATAAATATTTTTGTGTAACCTACAGGATAAACAAGGACATCACAAACGTAGCCATAATCTCTCTCTCTCTTAAAATGTTACACAAACTCTGTCTTTGGAATATAATATTTATTGTTCGTTTTGGGACACTCTACATAGAAACTCACGTCGACTTACGTTATCAAACGGAAAGCAACCTATATTATGATATCGTCCGATACCCGGGGCGCAAGATCGCAATGGACGAATAGCAACGGGAAATCGGAGAGATAGCGCCTTGCAAATTTCAATGCACCACCCGCAGCGGCAATGTATCTCCCATTTTAACCTAAATCTGTGTCCGCTTTCCGCGCCTCGGATAAGAAACGGAATGCGCTCACATTTCGAGCGATTGCCATCTTGCATCAGTGTATCGTGGTTTTCGTGAATAAACATGCTGGTTAAGATCGAATGTAGATATCCGCGCAAAGTGCGATATCACCGAGCAACGAACATCGCTTCACCGATCGTACACGCGATGGATTTTTGACCGGAGGAATCCCGCGGTATACGTGTTTACTGCAGATTACCAATGTGCGAAAGATAAACATCCATTATGTGCAATTGATAAATTCACGATACGAGATTAATCATGATTGTATTTATACTAATTAAAGCCGCGTCGTGACGCCGCGCCCGTCGACGTCCGCCTGACGCGACGACAATCCGCTCTTCCCTCGTGACGATACCGATGGTAGTTACTTTAGCGAATATGTGGCAACTTCACCTCATTATCGCGCGACTAATTGAAATTTAACATCGCGCACAATACACATACAATGTGTGTATATATAATACTCGAGTTATTTTATACGTTATTGGTGTATGGCAGCTTTTCATTACGCGAATTCTCTGATCCCGATAATTCGTGCATTATTCTATGCCTTAAATTTGAAAACAGAGGAAATAGCCTTTAAACCGAGAAAAAATTCAAGTCGTGATGCGATTTTAACGTTAAAGAAATAAGATTGTTGTAAATAAAATATACTATAGGTATAAATATGTATTCTATAAAATTTAACTTATAATACTTTATATATTTTGCGTAACACTGAAATGACCCGAGTCATCATAAATATAAAGAGGGCAAAGAGCCAAGTAACAATCATATAAACAGATTCCGAGTTTCGGAGTCGAAACGTTTGTTTTAGATATGTTTATATGATTGTTTGAATTGTCCGTTAAGTTACTTGGCTCTTTGCCCTCTTTATATTTATACTGTTTTATATATACAGAACCTTGTAATTACTTTTACTACATAAATAATTTATAATATTTAAATATTTAAATTTTATAGGATCGTACATGTGAGAAACACAACTAATGAGAAATTGCCTTTATCGGTCAAGCTGGATCTTACAATTAGCTATTATAATTTCGTGTGAATTTATATATTACATATGTAGTCTTCTAAACCGCGCGTCGAACAATTTTTCGGTCTTGAAACGTTACTCTATGAAACACTACCGCAATAATAATTTATAATTTTCTATTTTTTCATTTCCATTTGATAAAATTACGAATGACACGCGATTAAAAATTTGATATTTCCGTTGTCTTGATTCACAAACCGCGGAAAAATTGACTTTTTCAAAACGGGAAAGTTACTATAGCGACGCTGAAATAGTAAATTGATCTGCGTTGCTCGAAATCTCAAACAATTTTTGCATTTAAAATCAGATAAATACTATATTCAAAAGTTGAAAAACGAGAGAAACCGAAAATTGAGTGTAAAAAGTGCAAGCAACACGAACATATCTAATGTTATATTAATTGAAGCAAGAAATACAATGAAAAATAATGAATTAATAACTATAACAAATCTTACTTAGGAAAAGCTATAAGATTTTGGCTGCTTTCCTTTCGGGAGACATAAATCGATATGAATTAATATATTTGGACACAATTTGCCACAATTCGGTAGAACGCATAATGGACAATGCATGCAAATTTTTTATATTTTCAGATTTTTAATTGTTTTAAATATATGTATATTATGTAGCGGGTGTATTGTAATATCGTTTAATCGGTCAAAATCACATTTGAACATACTGCGACTCTCCTCCCGAATTAAATCGAAGTTTTGGTAGTATTTTATGATACAATTTAGACTGATGAGAATAAATCTAATTAAATACAAAAATATTTCTATTTTATATATAATTCATATATATATAAATTTATAAAAGAAATATATGTATAAGAATTAAGATCTTGCTTTGACCAAATATAAGAATTTTTTAATTCTAGTTATTTAATTGAAAAAGTTGATAGAGAGAGAGAGTTTGAAAAAATTGTAATTAGTAAAAACGCGACGTGTGTCGATTTGTATAAAAATGTCGATTGTGTCTCAAAAGCTCATCTAAAAAGAATCCAGCCTTTAAAAATAGACCCCCATTCTCTAAAGATTAATCTCGCGGGTTAATAATAATTGCTAATTACTTGTAAGGAGAAGTCTTGAAAAGAGAAGTATAACACAGAGCCAGCTCATGATGAACGTTGTCTACTGTCCGAGTATCACCGTGCAAATGATAATACTGTGCGGTTCTGCCGTCCTTGCTATGAGTCCCGGACGCTCGTGAGGCACAACAAACACCAGACCGTACACAAGCTAGCTTTATTCTTTAAAGATTTATATTTACAAAATATTTAACCTATCGCATAATAAGTATTCGCGAGTGGACACTCTACTACAAATAAATTTTCAATACACGATGTCTATACCGAGGTTTCTCGTTACACTTCGATTAAACGATTCGTGTATCATTCAGCGTTGTCAATTTCAAAGTGATGATCAAATTACATTTAAATCAAAACTGTAAAATGTGACACTTGATATATTTTAATGCAAGCGTTGTTAAGATTTCTGTTTATTCATCACTACTATTTCAGTTTGTGACGTAAGAAACGAAAAAACATATAATAGTATAGTTTTAAAAAAACTTTTTTAAAATTTTGCTGGAAAAAAGTTGGAAAATTTTTTTTTTTTTTCGAGAAATTAGTTGTTTGAAAATTACTGTTTTTTAGTAGCTATACTTTGTTGTATATAAAATTTCTTATCTAAAATGCCGATTTTGCTCATCGAAAAAAAAAGATTTCTAATATGAGATATAAGAGTTTTCTTGTGTAAGGTGGTACCTCATAATAGGAAATTAAAGAAAAAAATAAAACAGTATATATTGGAATAAGGGCAAAGAGCCAGTAATAACAATCAGTTCAAATTTAAAAAATAATAATAACCATATGTAAATAACGTAACAAAGAAATTTAATATAATAAACAAATAATACATACGTTTCGACTCCGATCGGGTCATTCTCAATGTTACATTTAAATAATCTTTAAAACGGTGATAAATTTACAAAAATAACTTCTACAAAAAATTTATAATTAAAATAATCAATTAATAATAATAATTAGATTGTTGTAATTCTGATTCCGCATTTCTCACTCTGTTCAATGTTGTAAGTCAAACGTTAAAAAAGACCATCTAAGTAATGGTAATGAAATAAAAATTAAAATAAGTCGCATAAATTTCTAATTATATATGTATAAAAGTGTACACTTTAGTCAAACTATAAAAAAAAAATGATGAGAAAAGCGTATTTTTCGTCATCCATTTTTTTGATAGCACAATTTAATAAACAATTTGCAAATAATTATCGTTAATTGGACACATCTAAATGATTGACGGCTTCATGTTATGTAATGTTAAAACGGGAAGATAATGAGGAAGGAGAAATGGCAAAAAAATCGTAATTTTTCTCAATGCGGTGGTTAGAAATTACCGATGGGAGATTTTGAACCTTTATTAATATCTGAAATATGCTCATGCAGTCTTGTCTTTAACTGTCTTTTTGTTTGTTCTACGTAACTAACATCACATTTGTCACAAGAAATCTTGTAAACCACATTCTGATTTTTTATGTGTTCTAATTTATCTTTACCCTTTTATATGAAATTTTTCAGTGTGTTAAGAATGGTGAATGCCAATTTACAATTGCAAATATTCGCAATAGGTGTAAATTTTTCAGATACCGACATATGGAATCGCGAAAAAATTCTTTAAATTACCAATATTATTAGTGTTATTACTATTATTAATGTGAAATTTAATTTTATTACAATAGTCCAGAAAATAAAAGATAATGGATATCCATTATTTTAAAAAATATTGATAGCATCTTTTATATTATTTTGCTGAAATGTCAGATGGCACATATCTTATTAACTGCTTCATAAATGACTTCTTTCTTGTGACAAATTGGATGGTGTGAATGAAAATTCAGGAATTTTCTGGAAAAGGTTTTTTTGTGATATCCGTCAAAAATAATATCCTGTTCTTGTACAATAAGTAATCTTGTCCAAAAAGACTTATTTTTCCTTCTACTCGCCAACTTCCATGATAAACTGTAGTCTACTATTTAATGAATTAAAAATATTCAAGATGTTTTCAATGCTATCAGATGGAGCCTCTAAGATGATGTCGTCAACATATCGATAATAAAACGACAACTGAACAGGGAGCAATCCTATAGTAATTTCTTCAAGGTCTTGCATTACCATGTTCGCAACAATAGGTGATAATGTGGTGATCCCATAGGTGGTGATTTCAAAAACTTGTTTATACATTACATTGTTAAAAGTGAAAACCGTCGAATTTAGTACCAACCGGAAGGCTATCAAAAATTCATCTATAAGAATTTTAGTATTCTTCGATATGAAATTCCACGTTCCAACCATACTATCAGATGCCAAATCTATAGGTATGTTGGTAAATAAGGAAACCACATCCAAAGATACCAGTAAAGAGTCAGGTTCCAGTTTAACATTTTTTAATTTATCAATCAACTCAAAACTATTTTTTTTTTTAAATTAGGAGCTGATGGAATAGAATTGTTAATAATATTATTTAAATAAAGTGATAATTTAAAAAAATAAAGATAAGCTTTTTATACACGCTTTTATTATATTACATACAAGTAGGAGCAAAGAATTTAAATGTTATGCATAATTATTATATAATTTTTCGATGTGAGTGTATATGTGTGTATGTGAGTAATCTTAACAATAGAATCGTCATTTTTAACATTTTATTCGATAGTATGATTTGAGACGTTGAATTGTTTAGATGCTCTCATAATAGCTAGGAATATCCTGATTATCTCATATTACGACTTTCATGCCTTGCGGTTTCGTGATTACCAAATCCAGGGTTGTTAACGTTATTGTTTTTATGTAACGCGTTACAGTTACTGTTACTTGCGATAAAAAGTAATACGATACTCGTTACTCGTTACCCATTGTAAAAAGGAACGCCTTATCGTTACTCAAAAGTAACGGGAAAAACGTTACTTTTTCCGTTACTTTTCAAAAAATGATAATATTTATGTAAATATAGCTACATAAGAATAAAGTGTTTTTTAAATTTATATAGCTTTATTATTTTATATTTTATTAACTATTTAATTATTTTATAATAAATTATTGTATAATTATTCTTATATTATATAAGTTATATAGTATAATTATTGTATAATTATTGTATTATTACCTGAAGACTGTGTTCGGGCAGTTTAGGGCAGTGCGCTATCAGCGCCATTTGTGTAGTACTTTCCTTGTCTTACGTCTAATAAACGATGAAGATAGAATAACACAAATAATAGCGCTAATAGCGCCTCCCCGAATCCAATCGAAAAATAAGTTTTATATACTTTGAAGTAAAATGTCGGAACCAACGGAATAACGAGAAAAGTAACGTAAAATTCTGTAAGTCGTTATTGAAAATTGTAACTTAGTTACCGTTACTGTTACTCGCTAGAAAAAGTAAATACGTTACTCATTCGTTACTGAAAAAAGTAACGAAACCAGTAACTTCTTTACTTTTTTAAGTAACGTTAACAACCCTGACCAAATCTAATCTTTAAACAAATCATTATATTACGTATTTTCCTATAAATACGATCTTTTTCTATTACTGCACGCAGATTTTATTACCTAATATTTATTTTTGCATAATAAAACAAGATTTAAAGAAATGGTAAATTAAAAAGACAAATTAAGAGTCAAGAATTAAAAAATTTTTATAACTTGACTAGTTTCGACTCCTGAATTGAGTCTTCTTCAGAAGTACAATTATAGTGTAGTAATAAGAAGCATTATTAATAACAGAAGATCCATTCTTAAAGAAAGAAATTTATTAAAACGACTGATCGATCGGTAATAAATCTGTGGAAAAATGATTAAACTTACTCTTTAACTTAATTAACAAATAGTGTAAAAAATTAACGAGAAACAAGTTTAATTTCAAACCTTAAATGATGGACTCATCTACACACAATTTTTGCATCAAGGCTGTTGCATTTATCAGAATACATATTATCATAATTAACAAAGACATTAAAACAAGAAAATTAAAACGAGATAATGACACGTCTGTACTCTGCTGAAATTTACTGTAAACTGAAAAAGGCAGCCGCACAACAATGTCAAACTTTGTTTATCAGAGGGATGTACATATCATGCAGGCCTTCAGTGTCTGTTTGTAAGTTTAAACTATTTTCCTGTCTTTTAATATTAATCATTTCTGACACTATCCGTTTCCTGTAATTAGGTTCTTCATCCAGAATCTCTACCTCATCCCAAAGAAAGTCATGGTCGTGCTGCAGCCTATGCTTAGTAATCACTGATCGAGTTGTCGTGTTACGTCTAATATGATTTCGATGTTCAGAAATCCTGGTTTTTAGTTGCTACTTGTTTGACCAACATAAGACGCATCGCAATTATTACAAGAGATTTTGTAAACTGCGTTGTTCTTGCATTCTTTTGACAGGGAATCTTTTTGTACTTTAATATATTTGCTCATTTTGTTCGGGCTGCGATAAGATACTCTGATGACTTTGTTATTAAATCTTTTAAATTTCTCTGTGTGAGAAGGAACAAAAGTTCTGTTATTAATAATGCTTCTTATTACTGCACTATAATTGTACTTCTGAAGAAGACTCAATTCAGGAGTCGAAACTAGTCAAGTTATAAAAATTTTTTAATTCTTGACTCTTAATTTGTCTTTTTAATTTACCATTTGTTTTAAACTAAGAGTTCTTTACATTATTTATTATTGTTTTAAGATTTAAAGACTAATCTCAATAAAATTTGACAACATTTAATTTCATAAATCTTTTTTTGTAACAACTACACGCATGTTCTAATAATAAATTTTCTATTAAACAGGTTTCACGCTAAAAGTAAAAAGTTCATGATAGAATCAAACTCATGCGCTTGTTAGTTTAGCAGAAATCTCATATTAGGAACCTATCTCATAATAGGCGACTTTACTTTATTATTATATATTAAAATTTGAAGAACAAAATTCAAATTATGTTCAAAAATTATAGAATAAACTTTATCTACGAGAGTTTTTCCAATCAAATTGCACTTAGTAACATGATGTTACATCAAATTCGCTCTCAACATCGATTAAGCCATACCACATTTTAAGACCAATTTTACTTAAGTTTATCAGCAAAAAAACACATATAAGAAATACAAATTTCTTTAGTGATGTGAAGATATTACATTAATACAAAACTAGGCATAAAAACATTATATTTTACCGAAATTTATAATATAATATGAAATAAATGAGTAAAATCTGAATCTGATAATTTATTTTAATATTCTATATTGCAAAGAATATCACGTAATTTTTTTTGGCTTTAAGTTATTTAAGTTATTAAATCGAGATGCTATATAAAGAGATATAGCATCTCGATTTAATAACTTACACCGGCGTCTAAGATAGGTGGAAGCCGGGACGAAACGCCAAAAAAAATTACGTGATATTCTTCGCAATATAGAATATTAGAATAAATTATCAGATTCCGATTTTAAATTGTAATTTGACTCTTATTCGCCATTTTTAACGTATTAATTATTGTTATATAAAAGAGTTCTTTAATTCTTCAATTATTTGAAATAAATGAGATTATAAAAATATGGAAGGACTAGTATTTAATAGGCATACCTCTACTCATAAGGCAAGAATATAAACGAGGTTTTCTAACCAGCTACTCGAAGAATTGAGGGCTCGGATGCATCACGGCTGCATAATTTACGAAGTGGCTTGTACGATGATAATTATCCACGACCTTAATACATGACCATGTTAATTAACGTTTACGGAGAAAGCCAACAGAAGGTGTACGTCGGAAAACTGCCATGTGATATAATACGCCCGGGCAAAATTACGGTGAATTTTACCTCTGTTTTGCATATTCATAAATTATTATAAATTTGAAATTATATTAAAGGAATATATACCCGTTATAAATTACGGCGATCACTACAACGTTCATTAAAACGCAATCAGCCGGCACAGCGCAGTTCGAGCAAAATTAAATTTCGTTATTCCATCTTGTTTCAAACCCTCGCTCTCAGATTTACGTTTTCGTCTGACTTTTTTTTATTCCATATGTCATATGAAGCACCCGGTCGTTATTTCGCGAGATAAGAGCGAGAGGCACATTTGGTCGACAACGACCGTTTTACACTTTCGGCGTGCGTGCATGTAACTGAATATAGTGTATCTAATTTTATCGTGGCATTCGCCACGGCAGTTCGCTCTCTCACTATCGTACTCTACGAGTCAGCCGTGAGACTTTGCCTCTCGACTACCTCGTTCTTGAACCTGACCCCGAGACCAATACACGTACAACCGGTGTCAATAAGTGCCGGAAAGATAGCAGAGGAACGCTTTTGATTGATTTACGATCTCTTAAGTATAAGTAACAGGACAATTCTTCACTGCAAGCTGCGACATCGTCTATTTTGATTAAGAAGTCTAATTAAATTTCGAAATTTATTTCTACATATAATGTGGCATTTGCTTGGTATACATAATACTTTCTTGAATTTAGATTAATTGTTTAAGTTAACTTTTTTTATCGCTTTCTATTTTCATTATTTATGGTACTGTATTGAATTATTTTGATAAATATACCGAATAGGGGACCACGCTCCGACTTCGACCTTGACGTATATTGTCATGACCTTGAGTGACCTCCAACTGATTTTAGTCGTCATTCGTCCTTCGTTAAAAAGTTATTAACAATCAAAGTTTTAAAAATAACATTTTATTTCTACTATACATATATATATGTATATATATATATATATACCATATATACTATATATGATATTAAGTAGATACTATTCAAGACGTCTCGCTTTAGTTACATTCTTGAGTTACATTCGCTATTTGTATTTGTACGCAGTTGCTGAAGAGTAATTAAAAGAAATAACGTGCGTGGATGCAGTAGATTCCACCCCCCTGCGGGGGGCTCTACTGCTGTTAAAAATAACCCAACCGAACCTATTTATTGGTGTGAAATAGCTTTCGCTTTGCGTAGAAAGTCATTAAATATATTTTAAAGCAGAGAATTTTTGTTCTTATAGTAGAAAAGAAACTTCATTTTTAAAACTTTTTAACGAAGAACGAGCGACGGCTAAAACCTGTTGGAGATCGTTCAAGGTCATGACCTTGACAACATATGTAATATTATCGAAAATATTATCGAAGCAGGTCCTCTATTCGGTATAATTACCATTATTTCACCAAGTATATTCGTTAATCGTTTCTTGTTATCTATTAAATTGTTTTAAATATAAAGAGAAAAAGTCCTTTTATATATATATGTAAAAAACTCTTCCCTAACTCAAAATTTGTTTCGAAATTTTCGTTGCAATTATATCATTCGCTAAAGTAAAGTTTCAGCTTTAAGAATCTGCTTTTTTAATTGTCGTATGATGATTTTTAACGGAGTTATGAGTAATCAATAATAATCAGCTCCTTTTTTTTACTTAATTTGCGAATAACTCAGGAATAAAAAATCGTAAGAACATTTTTAAAAAACAATTTTGTAGGGAAAGCTTCAAGCTTTTACGATAGATAGTCGAAAATTTTCGCAAATTTTTTTGGGCATGTGCAAGATCCACCAAGTAAAAAAAAATTTTTATATTTTTTTCAGTTTATAGTTTTATATACATATATATTATATATATGTAAAAACTATCAAACTCAAAAGACTCAAAATCACAGAAACTCAAAAAATACATAACGTTTCAAAAGTATAGATTTCAAGCTTTAAAATCCTTTTTTAAATTTAAATTTCATTCATTTTTAACGAATTGTAAAGTAAAGGTCATTTTATATACATCTAAAAAGACTTTCTCCAATCCAATGTATAAAGAAAATGTACATACATTTTCTTTATACATTGATCCATTCCTTGATTATTAATCTATTCTTTTCAGCTTTTATTTGATTCTCCTTTAAATTCGCAAATTACGATAGCACGTACAAATTTCGATATTTGTATTCCTCCGAATATTTGTCTAAAGCCAACACATAAGTGCTTCTGAACTTGTTCTAATTCTAATTGTTTCTGTTCTAGAAAGGTAAAGAATTCATTAGACTGCAATTTGATTATTCTATTGAAACTTCAACAATGGTTATTCGTATTTGACAGCCACAAATATTAAGAGAAAGTATATACTCGCTATATTCATATATTTTCTGATTATTATTAATCTGGAAATAATCTGAAAGATTTTTACATCCCAGTGGCAAAGGAATGTTTTTTGTTATAAAATATTGTTTTGGATATTATTTAATATACATTTTTTTGTAATAACTATAATCTCTAAAACTCTTACAATAAATCTTACGCCAAATAGTGAAATCTTATTCTTAAAGATTGAAAATTGAACTACATTTTCAAGAGTAGCTCAATTTTTACTCTTTGAGAGAATATGAACTTTTAAATATGCAAGCATTGAAAATCCGCGCAATATGAAAGCGTTATAATATACCTAATTAAAATCTTTTAAATAACTTATATAAAAATTACTGTCATAATAAGCTACTTAACTAACTATACTATATATTTTGTTCAAAATTTGTTTGGTTTTTACTTTCTACTTTTTTTTTTAGTAAAAACTATCAAACTCAAAAGACTCAAAATCACAGAAACTCAAAAAATACATAACGTTTCAAAAGTATAGATTTCAAGCTTTAAAATCCTTTTTTAAATTTAAATTTCATTCATTTTTAACGAATTGTAAAGTAAAGGTCATTTTATATACATCTAAAAAGACTTTCTCCAATCCAATGTATAAAGAAAATGTACATACATTTTCTTTATACATTGATCCATTCCTTGATTATTAATCTATTCTTTTCAGCTTTTATTTGATTCTCCTTTAAATTCGCAAATTACGATAGCACGTACAAATTTCGATATTTGTATTCCTCCGAATATTTGTCTAAAGCCAACACATAAGTGCTTCTGAACTTGTTCTAATTCTAATTGTTTCTGTTCTAGAAAGGTAAAGAATTCATTAGACTGCAATTTGATTATTCTATTGAAACTTCAACAATGGTTATTCGTATTTGACAGCCACAAATATTAAGAGAAAGTATATACTCGCTATATTCATATATTTTCTGATTATTATTAATCTGGAAATAATCTGAAAGATTTTTACATCCCAGTGGCAAAGGAATGTTTTTTGTTATAAAATATTGTTTTGGATATTATTTAATATACATTTTTTTGTAATAACTATAATCTCTAAAACTCTTACAATAAATCTTACGCCAAATAGTGAAATCTTATTCTTAAAGATTGAAAATTGAACTACATTTTCAAGAGTAGCTCAATTTTTACTCTTTGAGAGAATATGAACTTTTAAATATGCAAGCATTGAAAATCCGCGCAATATGAAAGCGTTATAATATACCTAATTAAAATCTTTTAAATAACTTATATAAAAATTACTGTCATAATAAGCTACTTAACTAACTATACTATATATTTTGTTCAAAATTTGTTTGGTTTTTACTTTCTACTTTTTTTTTTTTTTTTTTTTCAGAAAATTGATTAAATCCCTATCTATAATTCTCAAATATTAAATCAGAAAATAATCAATATAATGTACAATATCTAATAAATAATGGCGATTTTAATTAGAATATTAAAAATTAAAACACCAAGTGATCGAAGTTCTGTAATAAAAATCAGGTAATTCTTCTCCTGAAATAAACATGTTTTTTGTACAGCAGTAAAATCGTTGAACTCAACGAAATTGCGTATTATTAGAATTTTAACCCCCGATTACCTGTGAGGTTGTAAAGTTTAATCGCGAGCAACAGTGCGTACGTGCGTACATAAGCGATCTGCGCAACGTGGTTGTGCCCTAAGTGCGGACAAGTGCAGGTCTCGTGAAGCCAAAGCAATTCAGACACGCTTGAACTACAAACGGGTCACGTTACCTGGGAATCATGGTTCATCGCACATTCATCTCTCCGCCCCCATTGCCACCCTGGCTCCCCGACTGCAGTGTTGACTTCGCACGAAATGAACTCGGCAATTCAGCGTACATCAGCGAGCAAATCTGAAGGCGATGTCACGGCGGCGGGGAAGTACGCTCGCTCTTCGCGCCAAAACATCTCCGTTATGATTACCATTGGATCAATGCGACGACTCATAAGAATGTTCCCAACGTAAAAATTCGTGCTCTTATCTGGACTTGGTATCTGACTTACCATTCCTCGAAAAGTGACAACGTCACAAAAAAGAAATGCCATTATTTTGTCTTAAAACTCACGCGGAACGACCGATGTGCAGACATGTTTCCGGCCGTTCCTGTCGTCATAAATGCACGATCTCCGCGTTCTTTGCCACATTTGTTGGAGGAAAATGCCAACGCCAACGCGTCTCGCTCTCTTCCGCTTCCTTCATTAATCATCCCGGCGGGACCGGGATTTTTCATGCGACTTTCGAGCCCGCCGCTAAGTAGGTAGGTATCTGAAAGGTAGACTGCGAAAGGAGAGGGAACGGAGTAGTATTCGCGAGTGAGTTCCGCAATAAGAGACATATATGTATGTATGTACATATAATCCAAATGGTGGGCGAGTCTCTCCCTTGTATTTCTTTCTCTCTCTCTCTCTCTCTCTTTCTTTCTCGCAAAGCGATACACATCCTGTCATGCGTGTCTAGACAAGCGAACTTGCCCGCTTGCCATACCATTTCTGTTCGATGCAATTATGAAAATCCACATGCTTTGACCCCGCCCGTGAGTCATCGCATTCAATTTCGAAGACACGTCGGCTGGCGAAGAAGTGGTGGCCGGTGCTGGCAACGTGATATAATCGGCGTGCGCATTAAATCGTCGACGCAAAGTACATGCTTTATCAGTTTGGTTTATGGGTCGGTCGGATTGGCGTTCCGGCGCATTTGCGCCTCAATCGTTTATTCCGATGGACGGCAATTTCTGCTGAATAATGTAACGCGGGATAAATCGGTCGGAGTGTCTATAATTTAAAGGTATTAAATGCGACGACGCGCATTTCAAAGTGTCCAGGTGTCCGAATTTGCGTCCCACAAATAGATATATTGTACAATAATATTTCTCGCGTGAATGTTATTTTATTTGACACTTGACATATATACAAACATGTGTGTGATATATTTATTTTATTTTTTCAGTATTATATTTTATTTGTCTTTTGTTTCGTCTCTTCCGCATGATTATACTGTTAATTAAAATTTTGTATTCAAAACGCTCAATAGAAAATGTTTACCAATGAAGGTGCAGTGATACAAAAGGTCAACAGAATAAAATATGTTTCTCTCTCCGAGTATTCAAGCATGATTTTGAAATATTTCACATATCACGTGTGCACGGTATTGCGTAAAATATTGGCCGAGATGGAGAATGATTTTTCATATCGCGCACCTGTCATATATTCCTGCTACATTTAGCTGGATTATTATTTCAATTCAACTGTTTTGTTCCTGTCTACGCTACGTTCGAGATATGCACGGAATATCGCGAGAAAGCGTCATAAA
Source organism: Cyphomyrmex costatus (assembly GCF_001594065.2). Classification (NCBI taxonomy): domain Eukaryota; kingdom Metazoa; phylum Arthropoda; class Insecta; order Hymenoptera; family Formicidae; genus Cyphomyrmex; species Cyphomyrmex costatus. The sequence continues at coordinate 311,614 of NW_017280296.1, forward strand.
TTAATGTAATTTGCATTTTTAACGTTTCATAATGTAAGAGCGTTCAGGAAGATAAACGATAGAGTAAAATGAACAAATAGGGGAAAGGGTGTTACAAAAAAAGTAAGATATTGTCAATTAAAAAATTTCATGTACTTCATAATTCCGAGCAAATATAGTTTCTCTCGATAAGATTTCTCCTCCGTTACGTCTCCTCTTTTACGACGACCTTTCGGAGCAAAAAAAACCACCTCTGTCACTTCCACTCTCAATCCTTGATCCAGGTCTTCGCCCTTGTCTTGGAAATATAAATAGCAACGAGTGTGTGAGCTAGGTCGATCTCTATGCTCCCTCTGCCGAGGTCGTGCACTGCATTTCTGAATATCCGTTACTATTTTCCTCTCTTCTCCTCTTCCTCCTCCTCCCAGATCTACTTTCAGCCTGTCAAACTCCGCACTCGATCAAAGACCCTTATAATAGTACACGGAACTTACATACACTTACATATTAGATGTCGACGAAATCGACATATTACACAATTGTATCGTATTAAATCCGAATGAAATTTACGTATATACATAAAAATTAAGTTATCACGAGGAAAAGTCGATCATTTTCATCTTTTCAAAATATAATTCATTTCTGAAATTGTGCATGTAATATATTTGTATGACGGGTATGAATTATCTATGTTGAAACACGAACCAAGATAATGGATCATTATCGACCTCCTTTTTGACATTTTGTCCTGAGAGATTAATCGAGAACGATGTCAGCGATTTGCTTAGAAACTTTCGACCCTCTTATACTACAAAGGCTTTAAATCCGTTTATATTTCAGTTTAGTCGATATTTTCAAGATATTGGAACATTGGAGCATGTTTATATTTATAGTAGATGTGCGAATATTCTATTAAAATTATTTTATTGCCGTACGTACAGCTTCTTTTATTCTTATCTCAAATTTTTATAACAGAATTTTACATGTATTTTACTAGAAAAATCGTTATTACATTTTCAAAGAGAAATTTGTATCGATCGGTATAATGTACAGTTACGTGCGTAACGATCTCTTTTGCTTGCTGCTAAAGCGATACTTTGTGTCGCACGTGTACTCATTACACACATGTAGGCGCGTTGCAAGCAGGACAACGAGAAACCATTTCTAAACATAGTCGGGACAAACCCAGCATTCGCGGCATCCGTCGTCGGCCTAAGAAAAAAAAAAAAAAAAGAAGAAAAGTCAAATGTGCAAATCGAGAAATGCAAGTGCTTTAAGAGATGCGCGAGGCGGGAGCTACCGCGAGGAAACGCAGTTTTGTCTATACTTAGCTTAAGCTGCTAATCCATAGGGACATTGAGTGTCAAATATTTCTTCTATGTACTTTGTGAGATTACGAGGGCGAGGTGAAAATTTTTCTCCAGCGAATTCGATTACATCGAATTACATCTAATAACGTTCATTTGCGGCATTTTTATTTTTGCGACGCCAGCTTGAAAGAAAAAAACATCGCTCAGAGCAGAAATATTATAGGTCAGGGAGGACGATCGAGTTAGCCGAAGAGAAAACCTTGTTAGATAAAGCTGGCCTTGGATTTTTTCCCCTTTTTGTAAATGTAATGTATTACGACGCGCGTCGTATGTATTACCACGGTTGATCGTGAATAGTCCTCCTACACTTTTCACATGACGATCGCCTATTTAGATACATCCCTATTGTGCGTATGGTACAAGCGGCGTGTCAGAACGTCACGCTCTAAAGCAGGAAACCGTGGAATACGCTGGATACGTCGACGTCCACGGTCTGTACCGCGAAAATGTGTGCCGCGTGTATGTGCACTCACACGTATTCGCGTACTCGTGGAATACGATGACGAAATATCGTACTCGCGATTAAAGCCGGGGATTTTCGGTAGAACGAAAGCGCTCTTTAGTATTCGTGAGATAAATCGTTGACGGATTATCCAGCGCCATTTTTCGTCCACTCGACAGTAGAATCATTCGAGCCACACTTTAATGTCGCAACGTTTTTCCGCCTTATTTATCGAAACTCGCAGTTGAATGTTTTTTTTTTTTTTTTAAGCACGATTTACTTTACTACGAGTTTCGAATTCCGCACGGTTTCTTTGATTGGCGCAATGATTCATTCTGTCGAACGGAAATTCGCGGATAAAGCTCGTGGGCAATTTAATTAAAACATCTGTTTCAATTAACGGCCGCAGGCTGCCTTTAACTGCAATTGCAAACTGTATTCATCTTCGGTGTGTTGCCGTTTGTAAAATAAATTAGTAATTTACAAAAGCAAACGCTCTGTGAGTATTTAATGTGAGATTGGAAAACAAGTTTCGAAAATTGGGAAAGAATATCTAAAGCCTGGAATGCTCAAGAATTTGTTTGATATTTTCTCCTTTACTAATTAGTAATTAATACTTGAAGAATTATCGACCAATTGATTTGCATTGCTAATATTCTGATGCGGTTTAATTAACGGTATTTTGATGACCTATTAACTGATTAAATGATTACCAAACTAGACATGGTAGTCATTGATAGATTAACACTATCCATTTCGAACAATCGAGTTCATTAAATTCAGTTATTATTGAAATCAGTCATTATTAAAATAGTAAATTAGTAGCCAATACGATAATGCGATAATATGTCACAAAGCACGTTGATACCAATTAGAAGTCATTCTGATAAATAAATAGAAAGAAAAAGACTCACTTGCTTCGCTTCTCGCAAGAATATTATTTATCCAAACAAGCGAGAGCTACAAATGTAAATGAAACATGGAGCACGTTTCAGACGAAGATGTAATTTAAGTTTTAATCCATTAATCCGTCGACATGGACTAATAAGAATTCACAAAGTTGCGTTTTATACGAATCATCGATTGTGAGTTAAAATCGCAATTTTTATAAATTTATTTTTCCTAATAAATACACAGATTATTTTTGTGTGCTCTTGCAGCATTAAAATCTGTATTAAAAAAATTGCTTTTAAATCTTGATCGATATGTTTTATATGTCTTGAAAAAATCGAGTCTGACCAAACGTTTCTCAAGATTTGTTCTATATGCAAAAATTTTTTTTATAAATATTCTCAGCTCATATAAAATTAAAAATTATAAAAAATAAATATACTTCCCAGATCAAAAAAATAATGAGCTATATTTGTTATTACTATTCAATAAATTTATTACAATCAATAAAATTAACTCCGAACGTTTCGACTTTACAAAGTCATCCTCAGCCGCATGAAAATCCCAATCTAATTAATACGCTTACATATCAAAGACGCAAAAACAAATAAAAAATTATAACAATTGCAAATTCTCTAATATATAAATTACATCCTAACAGTCGCAAATTTTGTGAGACGTTATAATCGCTCCAATGTTTGATGGTAGTAGTCAATTTACTTGAACGATGAAAAAACCTGTTATAATCCATTCTTCGTTTTTAGGCGAGAAAGATTAATCCAAATGAGATTTCCAGTCCATTAGTCAAAATTAAAATACATGGAGCCAATATATGGATTTCATGCCGTCAAATTTGTATATGTAGGATGAAACTGCATAAGTCAAGAAATTGATAATGAAACAAATGTAAAAACAAACCAAATAATGAACACTTACATTATAAAAGAAGATAATTATTCGCTAAAGATTGTAACTCATACGTCTTACTGTGTGAAAAGCAATGTACAACGATTCTGAACTTAGAATGTCAAAGTGGTTGGTATATATTTATTATTATTGTTTATTGTCGGAAATACGTTTCAGCAAATGTACATATACATCGTCAAGAGATTCGGTATCCTTCTTTAAATTTATGCCATTTAATTGTTCTTTTATATGTAAAGTCTCTGATATTAGTTTCTTATTGTAATTAGGTTCAGAATCCATAATTTTTGTATTATTCCAATCAAAATCATGATTGCATTGTAATATATGGTTGGTTAGTACCGAATGTCTAGACGGATCAAGTTTTTTATTATTCTTATGCTCGTTTATTCTTGTGTTCATATTTCCTTTTAGTTTGTCCCACATAGGTTACATCACAATTGATACACGGGATCTTGTATACAACATTATTACTATTAACTATTTCTTTTTTATTTTTGAGTGTTTTAATAAACATATCTAATTTATTCAAGCATCTCTATAACCTATGTTATAAAGTGATTTGTTAAACATATTTGTAACCGATTGTGTTATACCATGGATAAACGGAAGTACCATATATTTCTTTATTACATTATTGTTATTATTAGAATTGTCATTAATTGTGGGCACAATTTTTTTGGATTCTATATGCAAATTTTTGAACTCGGTTGTGGTCGTGATGCTTCTGATATTGATATTGCAGTCAAAACCTGTAGGGGTCAGTGAGAATTAAGTAACGGCACTCAGCTGTGAGCAGAAACGGCTTCTCTCGTATCAGCTTTGGGGCTTCCGATCAGTTTGACACACGAGCATGCTCGATGTGTGTGTCCTACTCTAACAATGTGACTTTTCGCTGTCAGATAAGACTTGATGTAATAGACACGCGATTCTTTCAATTTATTGCATATACCATATTTTCTGTTAATATTAATTTACTTAATCGTGTCTGAAGATTTTACTGTTCAAAAATTGTAATACAGCCAAAATTACACAGAAAGCTTTGGAATGTAATTGATTAATCAATTAATGAGTTTAGTTGTTTAGCAATATGTGTGTGTGTGTGTGTGTGTGTGTGTGTAATTCATATTCCGCGTATTCACTATTTCGATTGTAATTTCAGGAAAATGCGATATATATTTCGTCAGTTGAGTTGCTAATAATAGCGTCCACGTTTACTGGAAAGTATGCAACACGTATTTACTTATTGTGGGATAAAATTGGAGGCAGGGAGGAAGCCACGCGGAATTCGTTGCACCGACTAACGCTTTCTGCTCACTTCTGCTCGTTTCTTCTCCTTTTTTCTTCTTTTTCGTTAATTTTCCCCGGCTCCTCTCTATCCTCGGCATTGATTGATACTACGACGTTGCCAGGCAACGTTTCGAACCCGACTTGTCTGTGTACACGCCAGTATAGAATTACGCGAGAGCTAGTTCGAACTCCCTTGGCAACGAGTTACGTTCCATTATGCTGTATCATCAATCCTTTAATTCCATACAAGATTCCAGGTGGAATTTTTTCAACACTTCCGCATGTGAAAGGAGGTCTAAGAAAAGCCTTGCACTTGGATTGAATCGTGAAATATTGAGCGATAAAATCGATTTAAAGAAATTGTAGAGAATTGATTTTAGAGATATAAGATGTTGCTATTAATATCTTCTTTTATAATTTTATAAATATATTTGACACATTTATATATATTTATAAAGCACAATAATAATGCATAATTTTTGTCATATTAGTCATATTAAGAATAGCTTTTTTATTCCTGGTTTAAAAAATTTTTTTCTTATTGTTTTCATTATAATTATTTTAAAATTTATCTAAACGAAATGACAGCGCCGGAAATTTTTTGTAACAAAAGTATAGAGTATCTCTGCGTTAAAGTTGGCAATAGAGGGTGGGTACAGGATGTGCGACGATCGATTGCCAGCTGGTAAGGAACCACGTGACGGGGTGCGGTGTTGGTGACGTCATGAAACGACCGCCCCAAGCAACCCTTATGACAAATTGCGACTGCTGATTCATTCATCCTAATTATTCAATTAAGTTTTGAGATGCACTTTCTCTTTTCTTTTCTTACATTAACTGCGTGTAATTCGTAATTAATCCTTTATGTTCGTATAGTAAAAATATTATTCTAATCATTTTAAACAATTGCAAGTATCTTAATTTATTAATAATGGACAATATAATAATAACAATACATTATAAACAGATAATTACCTATACAAATTTTTACCAGATATTAATTATAAGATATCTTTTAATATGAATTTTTGTTTTTGAGCTGCCTTTTTTAATTTTAAACGTTGTGTGAAATCATTTTATCACAATTGTAATTGTAAATCAGCGCTAATGTAAATATAAATGAAGATGTATTATTTTTCATATCCGTTTCAATCTACATCAAACAAATATGTTTGTTGCATTAATTGTGCTGTTGTAATGTAATACTCTTTTTTCATTTACTTTTCTCATCAATCAATCTCTAACTGGTCTTGATATAGTCTCTAATATTTTAACCTTAACCTTACATCACTCGGTGGCTGAACTACCCCTATTCTATGAAGCCAAACCACTGCAGTCTTATACGTTTTTTTATGCAGTTATAACCTACTGTTCCATTCACCTATAAATCTCATACTTGGACGATGTTTAAAAAGACTTTAAGCAATATTTAAAATATCTCTCTTAATCTTTCTTTTTCTTTCAATGTTTAAAAAGGCTTCTTTAGAAGAATTATAAAGTTGAATAACATTCATAATCCTCAGAGATACTTTCTCTGTTATTTATATATTTTCGAGATACATAGATATTCGCTTACAGTTAATTTTGGTGAGCTGACTTTGCTAGTTCAACGTAGCCGCGCATATACAGTGATGATCTAAAACGAGAACAACCTAGTTTCCATTCAAAATATCAGAGCCAGGCTCAGAAAAGCTTGGCCAAGTTCATGAGAGAGCATGTCACCGGAATACCTAAAGTTACACTCAATCTTGAAGATGAGCAGTGATTTATATGCAGATTCCATTCTATAAGTTTTCCGATATCAGTATCTGCTTAACATGTATGAAGAAGATCCCGTTTAAAAGTTCAGCTATACTTAGCAATCGTCGTTTTACTCTTCGATTGTTGTAGGTTTTCTATCATGGGACAAGGACAGTTGTCACGTAGATCTGGAGAAGGAATTATTGGCCTTAGTAGCGCAAGCCCCCGAAGGCGAAGAAGCCAGAAATGGTAATTTATTGTTATAAATATGTTAATTTGATTCGTTGTATGTTATATTATACATAATTAATTATTGTATTGTATAGAAGTTATTAATTATTATTGTCATATAAATTATTAATAAAAATAAAATTTTCAGGCGAAAGATTGATCCAATATGCCACCGAGAACCTCGTAACGGAAGTTCTCATTCATCCACAGACGAATACATTATTACAGTGTATTCGTAATCTCCTAGCAAGCTTCACGAAACATCGGCACATCATACACGCTGGATATACATTCGGTGGTAATGGTTCCTGGATACTGCAGGTATTTACTTAGTACGAATATATTCAATTGTTATTTGCCAAAAACAAAACGTAATTGTGCGAAATATTGACGGAGAATAGTTTTGAATTACAAATTGACAAACAATTTCTGTTATTCAGGATGGAACCTTCAGTCTCGCAGACTTTCTGGATGCGTTCAGCGAACATGAGGTGCAAAGAGTTCTTCGTGCCTATGAAAATAGCGTTACCGTAGATATACATTGTGCAGGTGTCGGCGATTGGACGACAAATCGATTGTCGAAAGAAGCTTGTTGCAGGTGCATATCTTGTATATTTTTCTACATGATCAATTCTGATCTGTATCACGTAATAGAAACTGTTTCATATATAATGAAAATATGATATTACATGAAAAATAATAATTAAAAATTAAAAATATAAATGATATATTTATTTCTTACATATTTTGTGTTCTTTTCATTAACAGATCATGCAGAGTCAGAGTGAATCCCGATGATGTTCTCACAGCCGGCGTACCGGCTATCATGAGTTTTACGAATTACATTGGACAGTACCTCGTGTCGCAAACACTGGACCAGCTTATGGAACCGTCCGACGTCGTTGGAAACATTAGATTTAGTCATCCTACCTTATACGTCTTCCCCGGTGGGCAAGGTGATGCCGCTCTTTTCGGTATAAATGGCTTCAATATGCTCGTCGACGGCGGCTTTGCTAGGAAAGCATGCTTCTGGGATTTCACCAGGCATCTAGACCGATTGGATGCTGTTCTAGTCACTAGGATAAATAATAGTAACATCGGCGGCATGTTTAGCGTTCTTCGCAAGAAGAAAGAGATGCAAGTCTATCCTCAGATCGGCCATTTCTTCTGTAACTTAGTCGTAAGTATTCATTGTTTTCAATCCATTAATTTTTTAAATTAAGTGTATTTTATAATAATTATAATTAAAATTCTTCGTAATAATCGTTAACATTCAATATATTTTCTTATCATAAATACATATAATGTAGGAAAGAAGACAATCAAATTCACCCGATGGCGATAAGGACATCGATCCGCTCATTTTCAACCTCACTGACATTGGTCAAGAAATGGTGGTGAATCTTCGACATATTAATCTTCGCGCTCATCCTTGCTACAGAGATCCTGATCCAATCAATCTCTATCACAAGGTGGGCCATGGCACATTGGATATGTACGTGCTCAGCCCGAGCAAGGACACTCGCGAAGTGCGCGAGTTCCTGGCGAAGTGGCATACGTCAGATTCGAAGCTGTTTGCAGGTTCTCACAAGAAAGATTCGAACAATCTCACATTCCCGATCCAGAATCTCGTGTCGATATGTGCGCTTCTAGTTTGGCAACCGGCCAATCCCGAGGATCATATCACGCGGATTCTTTTTCCCGGCAGTACGCCGCAACATAAGATCTTTGAAGGTTTCGAACGATTAAAACATCTGGAGTTTCTGAAGCACCCAGTATGTTCAGCGAAGACTCTATCACCATCAGTATCTCTAGCAACGCTCAGAGATAAGCCAACCAAGCAAAAACTTAGTCTTATCGAGAAGGAGCCCAAGAAAATTTTTGAGCCAAAGAAAGAGAAGAGAGAACCGTCGGAGCCCAAATCCATCAAGGCCGCAGACGAGACTGTACCTAAGGGTATCACACAATCGACACCTATTATACCTACTAGTAAACCTAAGACCGAAATGAAGACAAAGAAAGTTATGGAAAATAAGAAAATCGAGATTGAGGCAAAAGAAAGTAAGAAAATTGAAAAAGAACTGAAAGAAGTGAAAAAGGAGCCCAAGAAAGAACCAATTAAAATGGAGAAATCTGAAAAACGAGAAGATGATATAAAAAAAATTTATTTAATCAAATCAGAGCCTGAGAAAATCAAAGAATCTAAGGAACCTAAGGAACTAAAGCCTAAGCCTGAACCAAAAAAGAAAGAACTAAAAGAGAGCAAAGTGAAAGTTGAATTGAAGAAAAGCGAAGTAACTCCGAAGCCGAAGTTGATTGAGAAAAAAACTAAACCTTTCGGTTCAGAGAAAAGAGACGCCGTGAAATCCTCCCCGACTACTCCGAAGAAGACTCTAAACGGTGCTGCAACAAAGACAGAGATATCGAAAGCTGTGCCGAAGGTGAAACCGGCGGTCAAGGTTGCTCCAAGTCTTCCAGCCAAGAGTGCTAAGGAAGCTAACAACAGGAAAGTGGTGGAACAGAAGAAATCTGAGGTCGAGAAGTCCGCCTCGAAGGATTCTGCGGCGCCCGTTGTCAAGGTAACCGCAAAACCTAAACCAATGGACAGAAAGCCGATCAGTCGTCGTGCGAAACCGGTTAGTCCCAATAAAGCTCGTATGCCGGGTAGTCCGGCGAAATCTACTCGTAGTACTCCGACCGCTTCTGTAAAATCCGACAAAGACGGTGTTATTCGTAAAGTGAAGGGCGACAAAGGCACTACCGATTCATCCACGGTCTCCACTCCATCTGGCATAGAATCAGAAGTGGTAAAACCGATTGATAAGAGTTTAATTGAACAATCTGAAGATATATCACTAGATTCAATAGAAAGTAAAGTGTTGGCAGATCTCAAGGAAGAGCGAGAGGTAGTTGAGGAAATTGAAGCTGTTTTACAGAAGGCGGAAAGAATCGAAGAGATTCGAAAGGACGATCGTTTTGAGGGTGATGATGAAATCACGGCTGAAGCAATTGATAAAAAGGAGGAGGATATCACAGAAGAGGATGTTACCGCTGAGATTGAAGATGTACCTAAGAAAGAAGGTTCTAGAAAAGAAAGTCAGGAATTGACTGAAGAGGATGAATATCTTATCGTAGAGAAGGAAGAAGTTTATACCGAAGATTCTGCTCAGAGTGGCGAAGGCGAACAAAAGCACGTTCTTGACGAAGCTCAGTCGGAAAAGGCAAAAATATTAAAAGACGTGGAGGCGATGAAGGAAAAAGGCGAGAAAGAGGAACCTGAAGAGAAGGGAAAAGATGACAGCCCGGAAAAGAAAGTAGAAAAGATTTTGGATAAAGGAGAGAAAGACATCGCTGGGTTATCTTCAGAACATAAGGAACAGTTACAGGAAGAAGTAAAAGAGATAATAGCATCTGCAGCCGAAATTGTACAGAAAGCCGAAGAGAAAGACGACTCCGGTAAAAAAGACAGCGAGGACATCACGAAAGAGCCATCTAGTTTAAGTCCAGATAAATTAGATTCATCGGAGAAAAAAACAACCGATACGGACATGAAGCCGGATGTCGATCAGAAAGAGAATGTTCTCGAAAAGATGGAAGAATCTCAGGAGCGAATCTCAACAATAGAATCGGGGGCCACTACAACTGCTCCAACTTTGCCAGAAGACGAGCGAATACCGTTGGACGAAATAAAAGAAGATATTGACGAAAAACATGTTATAGAAGAAGTAAAAGAGAAGGATGCTCCTGCAAAGCTGAAAAAGGAAGTTATTCCTGAAACTGTTCCTGTGGCTGCCAAGCCAGAAGTCAAAGTATTTGATGTTCGTCAGACGATGCCGAATTTGCAAAGAGACATTGTTAAAACACCAGACGAGGTCGCCGATCTTCCGGTTCATGAAGAAGTCGATCCTAAGCTTTACAGGATGGAAGATTTCGAGAAGGGAAAAGAGCAGAAGTTATCGCCAACTGCGCAAGAAGATAAAGAATCGCCTACTCCGCCTACAAAAGAGCAGAAAGGTGTTTTTAGTTTCTTTGGCAAGGTAGCGGATAAATTTGAAAAAGGTATCGATAAATTGACCAAGAAAAAGAAAGATTCTGAGAAGGATTCCGACGAAAAATCTTCCTCAAAATCGAGTTCTCCAAAAGAACCAAAAGTGCAAGAGAAAACGCGTTTGGAAGAGGTTGATATGGAGAAGATGTTCCCTAAAATTAGTAAGCCCGTTGACAAACCCGAGACATTCGAAGAGGCGGAACCCACGATTGTTGACGTGAAAATAGCTACCATCAAAGATATCGCAGCGTTTATAGAGCAAGAATTACTGGACACAGAAAGGAAGAGTGTATCGGATATCGAAGAAAAACTTCCTGTTGATAAGTCAGATGAAATTAAAAAAATAGAAGCTAAAATCGAGGAATCATTCCTTGTAAAGGACGTATCAAGTGCTGTTTCGTCAATAAAACCAGTTGAAGACAAGGAAATTGCGAAAGAGATTGAACTTTTGAAAGAAGAAGATATCGGAGAGGATGTAGAAGAGGTAAAGGCACTTTTGGAGGAAGCTTCGAAAAAATTCAAAACCGTGAAAGATAGTTTACGAGATTCATTGGAATCTTTGGAAGACAAAATTAAAGAAGAAATAGCTGAGATACACGAAACGCCATCTACCCTGAAAGATGTAGTAAAGGATACTTTGGAAGGGGTGGCTGAGAAATTGGAAGAAATAAAGCCACATATCGAAAGCCACTTGCCCGATATAAAAGAACCAGAGAAGGTCAAGTTTGCTATACCAAAAGATGAAGAATTCGAAGAGGAATATGAAGAAGAAATAAAGGGTCCATATAGAGACATGAAAGAAGCTGTTAGAGATGTCGGAGAAGTTCTTGCTGGCACTGCCGGTATCGAGCTCGAAGATAAACCTAAGGATGTCATAGAAATTGTGAAGAAAGTCGCCGAGGTTCTCAGAGAAGACGATTTTCTTTCCGAAAAAGCATTATATGAGCAAGTTCCTAAAAAAGAAGAGATTCCACCTATTTCAACGGACAGAAAATCATCGAAAGACGAAATTTCCCCAATTTTGGCGGAAAGAAAGTCTTCTATACCGAGTGAAAAAATATCTCCAGACGAGGTTGTTAAATTAGGAGAAGAGAAACTCAAACTTGCTCACGAGGATATTGTGATACCAAAGAAAGCTGATGTATTTCATGAAGAGCTTGGGAAATTTGGGAAACCCGACAAACTTCCATATGAGAAATCTGGCGCTATCGAGGTAAAGGAAGAACTTTGTGTAAAAGTGGTAAAGGAAAAGGACGATATAGTAACATCGCCTGTGAAGGATGTAACGAAGGATAAACGGGATGCGCAAAAAATTTGTGAAGAGATGTTAAAGGACGATCAACATATTTGCAATCAACATAAAAAGCCGGCGGACGATGATACATCTCGGGTAGATGTGATGCAGGCTGGTATCGAATGCGTATGCGTGAAGGAAGTTGCGAAACGGCCATCTTTTGAGGAGAAACTGGGAGACGAGATAGAGGAATCCGTGATCGGCTTTGAGCAAAAGGTTTCACCGGCGAAGGCGGAAATAGTGATGGTAACCCCCGGTTCTACGCCAACTTCGCCGAAATTCGTCACTGACAAGATGTATGACGAAGGATTGGAAATTGGTTATCGTGAGTTGCCGGAGGATATCGAACAAATTCTCAGCAGGGAAGTGCCCGTTGAAGAAATAATTGAGGAATTAATTATCACGAAAAAGAAAAAAGTCACTATCGAAGTAATCGAATATATCACCGTAACGAAGCACATCCCGAGAGAACGCGTGATTTACATTATCAAAGAGATTATCACAAAGAAGGGACTTTCCAGAGAAAGTGTGACAGACGATCTCGAGATTCTGAGGCTGAAGGAATCTATTACACTTGAAAAGAGAATGGAAATTGAAGAATATATCTTTAACGAATATATCGCCAAAGGAAAACAAATTACTATAGAAATCGTTCAGGAAATCTCGATTAAAAAAGTTGTGCCCAAGAAGATAGTCATCGAAATTATTGAAGAAATCATTGTTAAAAGAAAACTTGTCAGGCATATGATACTAAACGTTCCTGAAGAAGTATTAACAGAAATAATTCAAGAGAAATCGCCAGAAGAATCGCTAGAAGAATCGGCAGAAGAGCAGATAACAGAGGAGCAGAAAATAAATATAACTACGAAACAAGAATCCGCTGCTGAAGCTCCAATCGGACAAGAACTGACCGCTAAATGCGTGCATTATATTGAGGAATTTATTTTTAATGAGTGTGTTATTAAGGAAAAAAAGATTACCGCATCAACAATTGACGAAATTTCTATTCAAATGGCAGTGCCCAAGCAAATCATTATCAAAATTATCGAGGAAATTATTATTAAAAGAAAAATTCCCAGAAATGCGATATTTGAGATTAATGAGGAAGAATTATTATCTAAAACGACACCTGAGAACGAGAAAGAAAAATTAGTGGCTGAGACACCTAGCGTTCCAGAGACAGAGATTCCAGAAAAGAAATCGATAACTTCGCAAAAAAGAGCGGAAGTTGAAGAATATATTATGAATGAATATGTTACCAAGGGAGATAACATTAATATTAAAAAACTTGAAGAAATATGTGGTAAAAAGAAGGTGCCTAAGAAAATCATTATTGAGATTATCGAAGAAATTATCATTAAAAGAAAGATACCGAGACATACAATACTTAGTGTTACCGACGAAGAATTATCGCGCATTATCAAGGAGGAAGCGATTTCAGAGTTGCAAGTATTGACTGAGAAGACGAAATCGGTGGCAGAAATGCCCAGCACCGAAGAGAAAAAAAGTCCAATTGAGTTAAGAAAAGACAAGAAAGAGGATGTGCTTGAGCAAGAAATGAGCGCTGAAGAGGAGTTATCGGCCACATCCGAAGAGGAGGACATCGAGGAGGAAGTGGATGGATTTGTTAGTATACCCAGAAGAATTTCCGATACGGTTGACACAAAAAAGAAAGCGATTTCAGAGATTTCGTCTTCAGTTACGAAAGAACATGAGAAAGATGTGATTGACGACTTTGAAGCTGTCGAGCAGGAATATAAAGTACGCAATGTACCAATTACGTCTCCTGAGAAAGCGAGCGAGATGAAAGAAAAAGAAGACATTGAAGAATCTGTAGAAGATACTATGAGTGAAGTGATCGAAGCAGACGAGAAGTTCGTGCAAGAAACTAAAGGAAAGATGGGAATAGAAGAGCCTCAGATTGCAAAGGATATTAAACCAATTGATAGGAAAGGGAAAACTGAAGAACAAGAAATATTCGAAACATCAGAAATTGTCGATACTGTTGAAAAATATTTAGACGAGGCTAAGGAAAAGACGGATGACATTCTTCAGAAAGAGATTGCCACGACATTGACGCCATCAATTTCCAAAGCAGACAAGTCTTTAATCGAAGACTCAAGCAAGGAAACACCTAAAGATTCTTCTGATAAGCGATCATCAATTGATATAGCAGATATTTCTAAATCAATTATACCAAGCTCAAAGGTAATTGATGAGAAAACAACAGGCTTCATACAAGAGCCAAAAATAGCATTACTTGAAGATGATAAAAGATTTAAACCGTTAGAGACCACAGAAATTAAAGAAGCTCTAGTAACTAAGGAAGAGAAGAACCTTCAAGAAACATTATCAGCAAGTATACCAAAACCATTTGACGAAGGCACTGTCAAAAGAATGCTTGTTACAGCATGTAGCGAGGATGGCAGAGAAGAAACTGAGATTTGTCCAAGCGGCAGTATAACTTTTACAAAGACCGTTACACCAGATGATTCCCTTAAAGATGTATCTGTTAAATCTACACCAGATAAAGATTCATTACTTTTAGACAAAGACTCCCACTCAGGCATAACTACTCCCGAGAAAGATAGTATTTCTGAAAAATCTGCACCAGAAGGTAAGGATAAGATTACTCCAGAAGACAGCTTGGAAAAATCACCTGCTGGTCCTCGTGATTCACAGGATCTTGAAGACAGTTTGGAAAAATCAGAATTGCATAAGTCAAAGGTATCAGATAAAATTGTCGAAAAAGATGTACCAAAGTCGCCTAAAGAAGAACGAGTAGAACCGAAATCTTCCACTAAGGAAGATGCAGGAAAGATCGAAAAAGTGAAATCTCCAGCTGAAGAAAAAATCGAGAAACCTAGTTCTCCAGTTGAAAAAATCGAAAAATCACGATCTTCTTCACCTTTTGATACAACAACGCAGAAATCTCTGATAGAATTAGCTGAAAAACCAAAACTTCCAATCGAGAAGGTGCTTCCAGAATCTAAGAAAGAAGGAACGATTGGTGTTCCAAAAACACCTGAATCGCTCCATTCAGAGGACATTTCACCAGCTGAGACAATTTTCTCGAAATCACCTACAGATAAACCTGAAATGTACTTTGCAAAGGCACCTATTACCGAAGAAGACGTTGCTGTCAAAGAAGACAAAAAATTGCCTGAATCTATTAAAGAAATTAAATCGGCTATAGACGAAGAATTACCAATATCTTTAGAAAAATCCGATCAAGATATTAAATCTCTCGATAAATCCCCTAGTATTTTAAGTGATAAAGTTGATGAGAAAAAAACTGATAAGTTGAAATCGTCTAGTATTATGGAGAAAGAAACAGTAAGTGAAAAGTTGCCTATTTTCGAGAGTGAACATTATGATGAAACGGGACCAATTGACGAAGCTAGATCTCCAAGCGCGATTAGTGATAAATCTGATGAGAAGAAGGAGACCGAACGTTCAAAGTCACCAAGCATAGACGCAGAAAAACCGGACCTTCAAGATGTGACGGAACGTTATTTAGAGAAACCAAAATCCCCTATTTTTGATAGGCCAGATTCGCCTAAAGCTATTGATAAGACTGAAGAATCACATGATAAAGATAGATCTCCCAGTGTAGCTAGTGATAAATCAGATAGCAAGAAAGTAAGTGACCGTTCTAGATCACCAAGCGTTTCTGTAGACAAAGTAGATTTCGAGAGAACCCGATCGTCTAGTGCCACAAGTACTAAAGATGACAAACTGGAGCAGTTTCCAGTAGCGAAATCATCCGAAGTACCAAAAGACGCATTGAAATCTCCGAAACTTGAAGAAGATAAATCGGATTTGAAAGATATAATGCAACCTCCGTTAGACAAATCACGATCATCGAGTGTAACAAGCGGCATTAGCGAATCTAAAGAACCAGGTCGTTCAAAATCACCCAGTATTGCCGATGAAAAACCGAATATGAAAGATGTTACGGAAATACCGATGGAAAAGTCAAGATCTTCGAGTGTTATCAGTGTTACGAGCGAGCAAAAAGAATCAATTGATCGCTCAAAGTCTCCGAGCATTGCAGGGGAAAAAATAGACTTAAACGACGTTGCAGAACCTATAGATAGGTCGAAATCGCCAAGCGTAACTGGAGAAAAACCAGATTTAAAGGATGTCACTGCAGAGAAATCGATATCTTCTAGTATTACAGGAGAACAGAAGGAATCGTTTGATCGTTCTAAATTTCCGAGTATTGCTGGAGAGAAATCGGATTTAAAGGATGTCACAGAACGATCCGATGAAAAATCAAAATCAGCTACCAGGATGAGTACGACTGATCCTAAGGGCCTCGAAGATCGATCGAAATCGCCGAGTAGTACTGATCTAACAGATATTACAGAACAATCGTCACTGGATAAGTCAAAGTCGCCTAGTGTCACGAGTATTACGTCTGATCAGAAAGAATCAGTGGAAAAAGCAAGATCACCAATTCTGGATAAGAAGGAAGAGCCGGATAGGAGCAAATCTCCAAGCATAACAAGTGAAAAATCTGATGAGAAGAAATCTATCGATGGCTCGAAAACGACCAGTATTACAGAGGAAAAACCGGATCTTAAAGACGTAATGGAACTACCAGCCGATAAATCCAGATCATCAAGTGTTGCGAGTGAGAAAGCGGAATTATTTGGAAAATCAATATCGCCTGTTTCTGACAAATTAGAACCACCTGTTGATCGAAGCAAAACTCCCAGTGTTGCTAGTGATAAGTCCGATGAGAAGACATCGGATGACAAGGGTAGTGTTAAAGAACATTATGAAAGTGCTGATAATAAATCTCCGAGTCTCTTTGATGTGAAAATACCGCACGAAAAAACTATGGAAGAGAAACCTTCAACAGTTTCCGAAAAAACGGATGTTAAGCCAGACGATATTGTATCGCACGACAGACCGGTATCTCCAAGTATCGTTTTTGATAAGCCGGTAGACAATAAACAGCCAATAGAAAAAATGGATGTTGACGGATTGAAAACATCCGGCATAATCGGCGATCCAGATTTTGTCGATAAGACAAGATCATTAAGCATTATCAGTGATAAGACGGAACCAAAATCACCATCCGATGTCTCGAAGTCACCAAGTTTAGCCGACGATCAAAAGGATAAGTCTAGATCATCCAGTGTTGCTAGTGAGAGGCTTGATGATATTAAAGTTTCGCAAATACTAGAAGCAAAGAAGGAACGATCAATTTCGCCGAGTTCGGATACCGGAAAGGTCCCGAAAGATGAATCTACTAAATCGTCTCGAGCTAGTTCACCAGTGGATAAAACTCCGAAGGATAGATCACGTTCGCAAAGCGTTTTCGATGCTGGTGAGAAAACACCGGCCAGTAGATCTAGAACAGCCAGTTTATTCGATGACAAATTATCAGAAAAGTTACTTCCTCAAGAGGAAAAGCGTTTCGATATGGAAAAACCACTTGATGAGAAGGATGAATGTAAGAAAGATAGTAAGAGTCCTACAACTTCTCCCGAGACAATCGAGAAAAAGATGCAGAAGATACGCGAGAAACGATTTGCTGATTTTAAAGAGCCGGACGTCGGACAATCGAGCAAGATAGAGAAATTATATGATGAGGAAGAAGATATCGTTAAAGTGACAGCCGAGAAGAAAGCGGAGATCGAAAAGTATATCTTAGATGAGTTTATCGTGAGGAAAAGAAAGATCAGTCTGTCGGTGATCGAAAGATTAGTTATGATGTATTCAGTGCCCCAGTTTATAGTAATGGAGATAATAGAAGATATTATTAACCAGCAAAATGTGCCTAGAAGCGCAGTATTTGATTTCGTAGATGACGAAGCCTTCTCCGAGCCTCAATATGGAAAAGAATCCGAAGCGGAACCGCTAGTGCAGCAACAAAAAGCGAAGGTAGAAGCATATATTATTGAGGAATTCATTATGAAGAAAAAGAAGATCACGCCGGAAGCCTTGGAAGAAATGGTTATTGTTAAATCTGTGCCGCGATGTATTCTCATCGCAATTATTGAAGAGATCATTGTCCAGGAAAAAATACCTAGGAACACTGTAATTGAAGGCAACTTAGGAGAACCGGTAGAAAAAGATCTGGATATTTCTAAAAAAAGAGATCAGCCAGCTAGCGTAGATTTCGGAAAGATTACTCAAGAAGACATTCATAGTCATGAAAGATCAGGCGACACTACGAAGGGTGAAAGTCTGGATGGCAAGATATCTCCTGCTGTGAGCGATCAATATGGCAGGGATTCAAAAGCGGCACTTTCTGCTAGTCCCAGCTCAAGTCCGGAACCTTTTCCTTCCGATAAATCAACTCAGGATAGTCCAGCTCGATCAGAGCCGCATATAGATGAGGATATTCTTATATCGGAAGAGAAGCGAATGGAAATCGAAAAGCTTTTGGAGGAAGAATATATAAAGAAAGGAAAGAAAATCACGGAAGTGATACTCGAAGAGATAATCATCATGACTTCTTTACCCAGGTATATTATTTTAGAAATCGTGGAGGAAATTATATTAAAGAGGAAGATTCCAAGAGAATCTGTAATTGATGTGGAAATTTATCAAGAGGAAGAACCAGAAGATGACTATGATAAGGCAATGTATCACTATGAGAGAACAACGGACGCAGATTACGAGCTGCCACATGATGCCAGGGATATTTATCCGGCATCGGAGCAACAGTTGGACAAATCCGATTATCCACCGGATTATGAGAGTCAATTTCACAAGGCCTTTGTTGGTGGTATGACGGAGATGCGTACAACACATATAACCACGTTGTCTGGAAAATCGACTCCGGAATTTACACATGATGCGACTTCTAGAATCGAACCAATTGGTAAAGTGCCTGAAAAGTTATCGGAATCTACTCTGACCACGACTCACATAACGAGAACGGATATGGAAGACACGAAGACTGTGCAACCTACTCAAAACGTTATGATATTGAGAGAAAGCAAGATCACGGAAACTATCGATAAAGATAAACCTGAAGAAACTGCGGGAATTTCGGCGACAGTTACATTCGGTGATCATCCGGTTAAATCGGATGGCGGTGCTATTATAAGTAAGACGACAATCAAACACGAAGTGATTGGAGAAGAGGAATCTAGGAAGACAACTGAAGTCATGAAAGGAATCGAACCACAAGAAACAATCAAAGAAATTAAACAGTCGAGTATTCAACAAGATAAACCTGAAGTGATTACCAAGATCATCCAAAAAGAAATCATGGAATATGACGAGCCAGAAGTAGTCACTACAGTTGTAAAACGCGAAATTATCGAGCAAGACGAACCTGAAATTATCACAAAAGTGATCAGACGCGAGATTGTCATACCTGACGAAGAAACTGACGACTTGAAAAAAGATTCTGATGAATATGTGAAGACCATTACAACAAGAACAACGCGAACAATCGTGACAGAGGAATTAGCAGATGCTGAATTAGCGCAAACTGATCCTTCGAAAACTTATACAGATCCTACTTCAGGTACAACTTACAAGGTTGTGAGTAATGAAGATGTGTCTGACACAGCCAGCGCTGATGTAAAGCAAGTCGTGACAACCGTGACCACGATTACCGGACCGGACGGAAAAGTTGTCACGAAGACAGACGTCAAAGAGAGTACGGACACATTGGCTGGCGAGGAATTATTAGAAAAATTGACGGAAAGTACCAAACCTGCGGAAAAGATCATCAAAGAAACGATTACGACTGTGACATCGGGCACTACAACACCCGATGTAAAAGCTTTATATTCCGATTCCGGTAAATCGACACCTGAATTCAAACATGAAGCTAAACTTGAATCTACAATAAAAGAACGCTTAGACACAGACAAATTCGAGCATCCAGTGTCTCCTTTGATACGAGAACTTATATCTGATGACAAGAGTTATTCGGGTAAGTCTTCGCCAGATATATCGCTGCCCAAGGACATCGTCTTCAGTGGCAAGTCTACGCCAGAGATTCCTATGTCGCCGTTGATCAGAGACGGCGCTGTAATTCAGCCTCATGCGTCGGGTAGATCGACACCTGATAGAAGATCCGACGGTCGATCCTCAACGAGTACACCGGAAGGATTTAGATCAGGAGAGATGATTCGAACTATCGTTACGACTACGAAGACAGTATCTGACGAAGGTGAAATAGTAACGACCACCAAGGAGGTCACAGAAACGACAAATGAGAAGGGCGAGACAGTTGTGTTGGCAGAGAAGACTGATGTGAAGGTAGACGAACGTTTGCCAAGCAAAGATGCCGCGGAAAGCGCGATCAGCAGTATTATTGGCAGTATCAAGTCCTCGGAGTTGCATCGTGGTGGCAGTTCCGGATCTGATGATGTAACCAGTGAAAAGGATCGTCCGGCAAGTCCACCGAGTGAACATAGTAGTACACGTAGCAAAGTCATGACACACCCATGGGGTAGCAGCGAGGAGCGACATACTTATTCTGACGATGAACCACCCAGTCCATCTTTTTCCTCAACCTCGCAAGTCGGTTATTCACCGCAAGCAATACGTCGTTATGAGTCATCTTCTGATAAGCAAGAGGAGCAGAAACAGGTGGAATTCTCGGCGGCCGCGATGAGCAGTAGCTTCTACGGTGAGCTGCCAGCGGTACCACCTCAAATTTCTGCTATGAAAACCTTCCACGGTGAGACTGGTATGCAGAAGAGCAGCGATCCCATTCACAGTCGATTCACAGTGGAAAAAGAGCCTGCCGGCGATTATGGTGAAAAACCAGATGCGAAAAAATACGTTGACGAGGCCGATCTTGATTTCGATAAAGCTCTGATGGATAAAGAGATGAAGGAGGCCGGAGGAACCTTCAACAGCGAAATAGCATCCAGGTACACGAACGGTAGTCTTCGACATGAAGCAACCGACGAAAAAGACCATCCATCGTCTTCGTACCGGGATGATAAAGATGATTCAAAAGGTGATTCGAAGAAAGATCCTTTGGAGGGATGGGGGACCCCTCTTGGGCTGCCGTCTCCTAAACCGCCCAAAAAGTTTAATTTAAAGAACTCTGCTCAATCTCCATCGTGCTCAAGTGAAACAGCTTCCAATACTCTGAATTTTGATGTTGTAAAAGATTGGGGAGAACCTCTTAGGCTGCCTTCCCCCGCACCAGTGACCAATGAAGTATCGAACAAGGGAGCACCTAGTACACCGAAAAAGGAACGGAAACAAACGAAGAAAATTCAATCAGAGAACATTAAGAACAAAAAACGTTCGGAAAGTCCCGGTAAGAATGAGAAGAAGGTAAAAGATTCAAAGAATAAGGTTCAACCGGTTTACATGGATTTGGCGTATGTACCCCATCACGGAAATTCGTACTACACATCCTTAGAATTCTTCAAGAAAGTGCGAGCGAGATATTACGTCTTTAGCGGTACCGAGCCCAGTCGAGAAGTCTACGACGCTCTATTGGAAGCTAAAAAGACTTGGGAAGACAAGGATCTCGGTAAGTTTATTAAGATTATGTTGAAAACATTATAGATTTACTTTTTTAAGATAAATTATTGTTACATTTGTACATATTTCTATTTAATTATATTCTTTTTGTCATTATGTCAAAACTTATTTTAATCAGAACAAAAGTGACATGGCAATATTAATTAGATTCCATTAAGATTTATTATAAATAATATATTCATATTTGAATATTAATTAAAATGAGAATAAAGAATAATATCTATGTTAATTATACTACATATTCTGAGCATATTCTGATATAAAATTTTAATGTTTTATATCATTCATATTTTCGTATTCAAAAACCTACAAAATACTATTTATTTATACTTGCGAAAATTTATAGTTGTCAGTACTCATATATATATATATATATATATATATAATCTATGTCTTATCTTTACCTTCAGCTCTTTTTAATTTAATATTTACTTTTAATTTTTGCACTGAAGAGGACTAAACCAATGCTTGTTTGCGATACGATTTTACATTTTTTGTATAATATAGTTGAACAATAATAAATGCGTTAATACTGTATTTTGATATTTGTATTTGGTTTTTATTTACTATTTTTTAAAAATTCATTCTTAGATCTCCTTTGTCAATTTTTAAAGATTATTTTTATATCTTTTTTTTCAGAGGTAACCATGATTCCGACCTACGATACCGATACTTTGGGCTACTGGGTCGCTGATAACGAGGAAGCGCTCGCGGCAAACCACATAGATTTATCACCGTCCGCGTCCAGGTGTACTATTAATCTCCAGGATCATGAGACTAGTTGCAGCGCCTACAGGCTCGAGTTCTAGGGATTGGCAGCCTGCTCAGCCGTAATAGTCGAGTTCTGAGCGGCGTCCGGAATGCGTTATCATCCTGCGTTTTCGGAGCCATTTTTACAGGAGAAAAAGTTTAGAAAAAAAGAAGACAAAAAGAGAGTCGAGCGCTCAGGCCGACCTACCGTCCCGTCAGGTGATTCCTGGCCCCCCTTCTAGGAGACCCGAAGACGAACAGCATTTCGAATTTTCGAGATTCCCTCGCGGTCATAGCTCCGCGGCCTAGCAGAATCATAGAAATCCCGTCGAACAATGTAGAGGCAGTCCCGAGGAAGTGAGGCCGATTTTGTGTGAATCGCGTTCAGAGGTCTCAAATTGGGATTGTTTAATCTAATTTAGGACGTTCTCCTTATTCCTTCGCGAGGAGACGATGCGGGCGGCGAGAAGAAAGAAACAGAGAAATTAAGGGAGAGATCGCGAGGGTTTCTTCTCTTGCACGGGGATACAAGGTATAAATTAATTATTTACTTCTAAGAAGTCGATTATCAATAGGGAGAAATCTACGTTCGATTAAGATTCATGTTGTGCCGATAACAACGGCGCTCCTCAACGGATGTTTATATTTCTACATTCTGCACCGTACGCAGCCCGTAGTGCGCTTATACCGCCTGCAATATCTTATCGATCACTGCTCAAGTCGAAGACATTTTTGCGAAGATTTGGCGCTGAAGCTAAAACAAGGCGGTGATCGTGACGTTGCATGAGCGACGATCGATTGTAAATCTATGACGGTCCGTAAGCGCTGCGGTTCTGTGACAATCTGTGCGCTAGTTATTGAAAATTATAAATTGATTTTTGGATATTTCTATTTTCGATCCACTGAACATGGATCGAACAATCGATGCCAGACCTCCTCGCTCGCATTCTCTCCTCGATCAGCAGATCAAAGTAAAACTTTTAATATCTTTGACACAGCTGCCGCTTCAAGAGCACCGCGTAGTATTTAGTGTATCAATTACAAAAAAAGAAGAAAAAAAAAAGAGAAGTTCTGCATTTTAACTTACGTGGGGAGGCATACATTAGGCCTATTCTTTATCAAAAGAACTTTCTGAATTGGTGCACATGATGTAGTAAGTTGAAGTGAAACATATTATATATATTTGTTTCACATCGACTTATTGCACCAGTGTGCACCAGTTCATCGATAAAGAACAGACCTATTGGCCACGTTCTTCAGAATTTCTTTTGCAATTGTTAAAAATTTTTTTCGAGCTTGGATTATACTTTTATGTTTAAAGAAATAGTCCTTTTCAACGAAGAAAATTTGTAACAGTTGTAAAATAAATATTCTGCTAAACATGGCTATGTGAATGAGACAGAACGCGCGTTCGATGGACGTGTAATTGTCGGGGGGATTTATCGTTCGTGTCGTCGATGGATCGCGTATTATCCTTTAATGGAATACATAAGAACATGAGACACGAGGAGAACGATCCACGTTTCACCCGCAAAAACATTATTAAACTTCGTTGTTACGTGACTAACGGTCCCCTTTCTCGTCGTAAATGTCTATTCGTGCATAGGTAAAACGGAGCTAAATTCCATCGAGAAGTACTAGGGTAGGAGTTATCTGTGTGTCGTGTTTCTATATCGTAGAGAATAGAGATACGCGGAGAGGAGTGATGGTTACTTGATAGATTCGCTGTGTCGACCATACACAGATGACGCGGTGCGAGTTAGCCGAGGAGTCCGACGAGGATAATGCCGGAAGAGATCTGTAGAACATTTCGTTGTCGTAAGGAGAGTGCAGGTAATAATGACATGTCCCAAAAAGTCCATCCGACGAACGAACAATTCGATCATTTCTTTAAATTGCCTTTGATTGGAGACTTTTGTTTTCTGAAGTTGTGACACGAACGGTACTTTAGAAAACAGCGATTGTAGCACTGACAATCTTTTATGCCCGTATCAGATTAAAGATAGAGATTGAGATTGAATTTGACCAATTAAAGCAAAGTTTGCTATACTTGATATTACTTCTTTTTTCCAAGAGGTTAATCTCGATCTCTAATTTGATATGGATTTTGCAGATATTGATAATATTGGTGCGAGATTTGTATGGTGGACAATGACATTATTTATACGAAAGAAATAAAAGCTGTGGTCCATTTTATATTACAAATGCTTTAAAACATTTTTTGATTGGACAGTTAATGAAATTCTTTCTTCTAATTGGCTAATCAAATGCTTCAAAACATTTGTAGTGCCAAGTGGACCGCATCCAAAATCATTTTTACCTAGCTACGTATCGCCTCGCTATTCCAATTAAAAGAAGTATCAGATACGCTAGAAACTATAATAAAAAGTATCTTGTGATCGAATAACTATAGCGTTGCACAAATAATTTTGCAGCTTGTCCATTTCATAGCCAGGTGTTACAAAAAAGTTTCCTCGAGAGCGGTTGAGGAAATACCTGAAGACATTTGTAAACTCCTAAGAAAAAGGAGAATCTATCGAGTGAAAAATAATCTGTCCAAAAGAATTCTTCAAAAGAAGAACGATAAAGGCAGAGAAAACTCGACTGACCGATGGCTTGAAGGAAGAGTTGCTGAACGCTTAAACCGTAACGTAGCGTCAAAAGAAAGATTCATGAAAGAGAGGCAATCCAAAGAAACGGGTTAAAATCTCTGCTGTAAGAAATTGCGTCATTGTCCTCGTAATGACAGATCGAACAAAGTTCTGTCTGTTGCTGTACTTGAATCCCAGCTGCGTGAGAAACGTTTAGCCGATGTTCTTTGAAGTATCGCTGTTTTCTGAAGTATCGACAATGTCTGAAGAAGGCCAATCGTTGATCTTTAAATAAATATTTGTTCCTAGATGAATTTTACGGTTTGTCGCTGGTTTGATTCTGAAATCAGTGAGAATGCATTCGGGGGAATAATTAAGATCGATGAAATTTTTTGTACTTAACATTTTCTTAATTAAGAGGTTTTAAGCCAAACATGCATAACGAACTGACAAGACGATGGTGACGACTACAATGAACAACAACATGATAACGCGGAGAAAGAATGTGCCGAACATCGCGCTTATTTGAGATTCTATATGGGACATGATTATTTTTAGTAAATCGATGACAGGCCTTCCGTTCATTTTCATCTCACGGCGTGGAAAGCTGTTTGCCGTGATTTCCTGATGCAGGAGTACGCGTTTATCAGCGAGTCTTTGTGAGGCAGTTGATGGCGATTAAGTTTTACTCAAACAGCACAAAGTGTATGTACACAGTAAATGTCTGTACTGCGTAAAAGACTCTTGGAAAAACTAAGTTCTTTCGGATGTGTTTTATGAATTTTGGACACTTATGCTGTCTAGGAATATCCCATCTTTTCTAAAAGATTGAAAGAAAAATCGGATCGTATCAAATATCTTGACTCTTAAGATTCTTATAATTCTTATACCTTAAAAAATCCATCTAGTGTCGACCCTGCGTGTTGTATCCTTAGATCGCAATTGTCACATGGCGACAATGTCGAATCGATGTATCACCTTGAATTAATTAAATTCGAATCGAAATCAAAACGCGTCGGTTTCGACTCGTTGCGAAAGTGACTGTAGCTGCGATTTAAGGATGTACCGACCGTGTACGTAGAAGTTGATCATTATCCGAAATTACAAGAGAATATATAGGCCAGACAAAGAATTTGATATAAAAGAGAAGTAGAACAGAGAGACAAGTGTGCGATTAATAAGCGCAATATCGAACTGTAACTTATATAGAGGACACCTTTACTCATCATTCTCGCGAGATCTTTAGACGCAAATACTTTGACGAAATTAAATTAATATCGTAAAAATAATAGTCATGTCAATAGACATCCTATAATTTCATTACGAGAATCGAGAAAATTCTAAGTAATGTTTAAAAAATGAGAACGCCTAAAAGATTAGGACGTCTTTCGTACGTTGTGTTATCTGATTGAAGCATGATCCTAATGATTACAAACGGATTTCGCCGAATGAAAGTCGGAGAAAGCTCTCCTCTATACGAGACACATTCGTGCCTACACGAAAACGATGGTGCTCGATTAGACCGATCGTTAATGACGAGATATTGAAGTACGGTGATATCGAGGGAGACGGCGATGAAAACGATTTGTCTTGTCGCTGCAGACGAGAAGCGATAGAGTGGCCTTCGAGCCCGGTTTCTAGATTAGTGCGTAAGTTTTTTACCGCCTGTAAGTTACACACGATTTTCTGTTTCGATCGCGAGATTTACTTTCCCACACGCATATACAATATATATATGTATCTATCGCCTACGTGCTCATCTTTCATTCGTCCGATTATTTATTACTCATTTTTCGTTTGTGTTTCATGGTCATTTTTTTATCGCATTCACCGGACGCAGAGACGCGTTCATTCGAAAATCAGTCGTCAAGAAAGCGAGAGACTAACAATGTCGTTTTATGGAGACATATGCGCGACCAAGATTTTACTTCGCCGATCGGCGAAAGAGACGAGCGAGAATTTTGTAATAGAAAAAAAAACGTATAGGAGAAAGAGAAAGAATAGGCGTAACGGACATCGAAAAAGATAGACCAGAATGATCGATATTGTTATAAATACGATTATTACCATACCGATTATTTTTACGAATATTATGCTTGTTATCTTTGCGAATATTATTGTGCTACTATTATTAGTATTATTATTGCGATTACTATTAATATTATTGATATTACGATTATGTTCATGAGAGAGGGTCATTATCATCATCATCATCGTTCTCTTTCTAATATATACTTGAATAGAGAATTTTTATATTTATCGATACCTTCATACGTATGATAGCGATGTGCAAGAGAAAAGTATTTAAGAAAGAAGTAGAAAGAAAGAAGAGGAAAGAAAAAGAGAGAGAGAGAGAGAGAGAGAGAGAGAGAGAGAGAGAGAGAGAGAGAGAGAGAGAGAGAGACAAGGAGAGAGAGAGAGATGATGACGATGAAGTATGTGTACCTATATGTATTATTTATTGACAAGTAATATAATGACCAGTTATCTAGGTAGGATGTTAAAATTATGAAATTCAATTTAACGAAAACAAAATAAATTAATAAACTATTAAATGAGATGCTATTGTCGATCGATGATGATGCGCGCAGGATAGATTAAATAAACGATGAATTTATTGGAGTAATTTAAATAAAAAGCATAAAAATAACAAAAAAAGAACAAATAAATGATTAGGAACGAGCTTTCACTGAAACAGATTAGCGGGAAATATGAGGGAAGAAAAAAATATATATTATATATATAGATATCTATATAATATATGAACAAAGTACGTAAGAAAGGAAGTATAAAAGAGAGCGTGAGAAAGAGAGAGAGAAAACAGGAGAGAGAGAGAGAGAGAGAGCGAAATGTAGAAAAACGAGAGCCTCAACACTTCTACGAACCCCCAAAATCGCGGTGCCCGACGGGTGCGAGAACGGTGATATCAATGATTTCCTCCAAAGAAAACAATTAATAATAATATTATTAATTAGATGAAAAAAATTGTCGGTCGTTCCGGGTAATGGAGGAAAATGGCAATCTTCTGCTCTCGATGTTTCTCGATTCGCTCGCGCTTTTTTCCCTCGATCGCTTCTTATTCCACGAGCCGGACAGACGGCACGAATCGACAAAAATCAAAAGATGCGCCTTTCCTCCACCGTGAAATTTTCTCAGATATTCTACGAGAAGCTCTAGTCAGAAATAATGTTCCTGGCGTAAGAAGATAAAAGAGAAGATTATCCTGTCGAAAATCTCGTTGCGCAACGAGAGATTAATGCGAGACTTCGCGTTTCTGGACAGCGCAAGACCGACAAAGATCTCGGAGAGATGTCCAAGGAACGTTCCGAGGATGCTGTGATTGCACCACCGGACGTCACTCGGATGTTCTCTGATATTTTAGTGCTGTTCGAAGTCCTTACGATTACACGATCGCAGTTCTCACCCGTCGCAGCGCATCGGCGCGTCACGTTCTTTTCGGATAACGAATTAAAAGAAAAAAAAAAAAGAAAAAACTTACTGTGGAGTGTTCATGGTGCTATGATTATTATTATTATTATTATAGAAATAACGATGTTACGCTATATGATAAAAATGATAATATAATAAATATACACTATACCTTAGAATTTGTCGCCTGTGTGCCTCACGCGTCTTGATTTTCTCCTCGTCGATCGACCGTAGATCAGCCGCCTGTTTGAGATGTTTTTGCACAAGGATCAAGACCGGCGTGATCCCGCTGCGTACAGAACTCGATGCTCCAGACACGCGAAAATAGTCTCCACGTTCGAATCACAACGATTGTAACGTGAGATACATACTTTCGTGACTGCAGCGTCGTTAAATTAAATCAGTCGGGAATCGCACCAGTTTCATATCCCGCTTCTGCATGCTCACATATTTTGTTTTACATATCGTGTAAGTTTGTAATGAACAAAAGGAGGAAAAATAAATAGCCCCGTGCGCCCTATAAAACTGCGTTCAGATGCATTCTCGTCAATTGTATTCACTTTTTTATTTTTTTATATCATTCAGAAATATATATATATAGATATATTTTTTTTAATACCATAAATCAGTATTACTAATGGATTATTTAAAAAAGGTAGAGATGTAAACCACACACATTGTGTTAGCTAAAATAAATATAATTGACACACACAGCTTAAGTTAAATCTACAATTGATTCTTGTTTTTTCAATGTATATTATTTAGTCTATGATATGCATTGTAATATGATACTAATATTGATACAGTAATCTCATATCCGTAAAATATAATAACATTGGATATTTTTATTATCAAATGTTTTCGATATATTCGTTAAATATTAAATAGCACTTCTCGACTAATGCACGTGTAGATCTCTCATGGCTTTACATGCCGTTAAGTATTTATCCCTACGTAACAATCCTGCTGCACTCTGCCAAAAATCACGATATTGATTCAATATTTATTCAAAACAATCGCAATCTTTAAACATATTTATTTAATACATTAACGCGTTTGCAACATTCTTGTTATTTCAAACGCAATGATATGTATTTTCTAATGCACGATTATTTTTCTGCTCTTTCGGGACTTACCGAGGAACAAGTTCATCTTGTATATTTAATAAAGGATTAAGACGAATCGGTAAAAAAATTCGTAGATAAGCGATTGGTATTCGTCGTACTGACAAATACATCGCACAACATATTCGTGATAATTCATTTGGCATACGAGCAAATTTTGTCATCGATCTCAAAATTCTTCGACAACATTGTCCTGCGTCGCATGATGTAAAATGGCGAAACAACATTGTATCCTTTAGAATCTCGTATTGTCCGGCATTTTGACGAAATATGCAATCTTATCCTCAGCCACCCTATAATTATGAATCCATCTTGAGCCCTTTCTTAGGCTCCCATCGATACCGTCCCTCCAGACTCCAGCCGGTAGATAGACCTCTCTCTGTCTGCTACCGGAATAAAGCACTGGCGCCACGATTAACTCTTCACCTACAGAAAATTCATCGACTACTACGTGGCATGCCGGATCGGCTGGATCCAGCATCCAGAGTGGCCTGATAATAGGCAGACCGGTGTCCAGAGTCTCGTTCGCGTACTTCTTCAGTAATGGCGTAACCGTTTTCTGCCGCAAAGTAGTCAGTCTCTTGGCGATTTCCAGGACCGACTCATCTGAGTACTTGCTTGGCAGATAAGTGAAGCGGATCACGGGCAAAAAGGTGGACAGCTGCAACCAGCGAATGTATAGTTCCTTATCTGGCAGATCTACTTCGTAGTCGTTATCTGGATTGTTGTCTGACATCGGAAGTGCTACATCGCCGCCTACCGCTCCTGGCATGATGAATGGATAGCCGATCATGCCGTAACTGAGGACAGTTGGAATGACGGTCTTGATGGCTTTCCAGGACGATGGGAAGGGAGGCAGAGACACGAAGACAGGTGCTCGTGGTCTGGAAATGGCACTTGAAACGCCGATTACGGGTATGGTGCCTAGTATTGAACGGGTGAAGATAGTCTTATAATGATCAGGATTAGTTAGAGGTTGCTCGCACTTGTAGTAATGCGGCATATCTTGGGCAGTGCCCAGATCGAGGTAGAACGAGTCGACATGGTATTTCATAATAAGGCTTTCGAGCTTAGTCTGTAGCCACGGCAAGGTCTTGTTGTTTGTAATGTCGAGCACACCAGCGCTATTACTTTGCTTGTACCTAAAATTAAATATAAATCTTCTTTAAAGTTTTTTCTCACGACCGAATTACAAAATATGATAAGAAATATGTATAATTTTTATTAATAAATTCTTGATTCATAACCTTGTTAACGCCGGAATCCTGGGATCGCTTCCTCTCTCGGAGATCAGTAATCTATTAGCAACAGCGTCTTTGAAGTTGATGGATTCTGTAGAAATAAACGGCTGGATGCTGAAGACTATTCTAAATCCTCTGCGATGAATAATATTGATTGTTTCCTCCATAGAGGGAAATCGTTCTTCGTCTAAGGCGAAATCACCTGGACTGGGCTGCCATTCCTCGCTCAACAGAACATGCCCTTGACGAAGAAATCCCAGCGCGATCACATCTTCTGTATAATTATAAATGGCCGCCTCGTTGATGGGCGAAATTTGCCAAACTGGTTCGGACAACAAAGAATGAACGGCGTGCAGTTCATCGGGCTTTAGACCATCCCACAGAGATTTCTCCGCCATCGAGGAATGCAGGCTCTTTATGTTATCGGTCGCGCAGATAGTGTAGTTCAGCTGAGGTAGCGGTGTTAAATGATTAATATAAGCAAAGGCGTCGTGTTTCGCCTGAAGGCAAAAGTCGTTGGTACGATTAGCATTGATTGAGACATAAAGTGGTGTCTCGGGATCCACCAAGATTGTAGCACCCTTTGAATTGAGGAAGTATCTTTTCAGCACGTTGCCAAAAGGATGTCTCCTTACGTCGCCCGTGATAAAAGGACTCAGCTCCAGGCGGCCGCGTTCCAAAGGATACACCATGTTCTGTATCTGACCGGCGCCATACCAATGACCCCTCTTCGAGGACCAGTCGAAGCAGTCCTTGGGATTGTAATAAGGACTTAGGCTTTGCCAGGTGACGTGGTAGCAGTACATACCCTCGCGTTTTGTATGCGCGAGGTAAAGCCGCGTCTGCTGTAGCCACTCAAGGCAAACCGAGTCCTGTCGTTGATGATGAGGAAGACAAGGATATACCCCTGTGTTTGGTGGAATGCCTTCACCAAGTCGAGCGGCGATTATCTCCGCTCCAGTGCTGCTGTAGACTCTCATCACTCTTTCGTTTTTATTAAATCTGTAAAGAAAATTGACATGATAAATAATTATTAGAGAGAAATCTTTTTTGAACTTCGTAAGAAATGATGAAGGAAATTAGAGGAAATCATATAACTATTGGATAATCGGTACTGAGATCTCCCTCCCACGATTCTAAGATAATGTAGCCTCTGAAAAGTTAAGCGTGCACGTTGGATTACCAATTGAATACGCATTTTGAGACTGGCACGAGATCAGTACGATAAACGAACCTTAATGTATTCCATTAGGCGCTTCCTGGCAGAGGCAAACGACCGAAAGTTATTTCAGAGTAGACGACAAGCGATGCCGCCAACTATCGAAATATCTTGAATAATGCGCTAATATACATACATGCGAAACAATTTTAATGTGTAACATTGTGTCGATCACAATGGCGGGTGCTCACCTAAATTTCTCAAAATAAGCTCGTTGTAGGACATGCTGAGTGTAATAAATGTGAGCAAAGCCCACGAGGAAAACGATGCAGAGGAACAGGATACCAACAAATGCTTTAAGCCTGTAGAAAATTGATTGAAATATATTATTAAATGCCTTTAAACAATTATTATGATACGAATAATTGACGTATAATTCTTATTAAAAATTTCATCTATTATTTAAATTCTATAAGATTTGATTTTTCGGTCGTTTTACCTATAATCAGCATTCTGACGTCTTGCACTGCTGCGCAATGCTTGTGGTAACGATAACTGTAGTTTCTCCTTCAGAAGACTGCTAATGCTATTTACGCTGGTTATTGTAGAATTCGCGCTTTGCACACCCGAAAGTTCCGTACTGTCGTTCGCCATTTTTTCATTGACCGAAGATGATACGATTCTGCCTTTTCTTCGTGGTGGAGCTTGCAGTGGCACTCTGCAAAAAAAATTTCGAGTTCATCATTACTCAGTCGACACAAACTAAAAATAACATAACATCAATATTACTATTTCGTATTCAACAATATAAATGTAATATGACATATATGTTGTTATGTAACAGTTACATTGTAAAGTATAAAATTATACATAATATTAGATTTGTTCACGATGCTTTGAAATTTCTAAAAACTTTTGCACAACTAAAACGAGATAAATATTTATTCAGACGTTAAAAAGAAAGAAAATGAAAATACTAAATGCAAAAAGTGCATGAGATCAGATCTATCGATTGTTGTATTACTTTTAATTGATATTGACTGGATGACACCATAAAGATATTAACGATTAAATTTAAAGATATAGACAATCTCTAATTTACTATTGTGTCAGAATTATATTTATAATTTTGATACATAATACAACAAAATATCGAAGAATCAAAATAATAGATATAAAAAATGCATAAATACAATTAAAAATACACGGATATTAAAATATACAGCGTATAAAATTATAAATAGAATTCTATTTTAAAATGTGACACAAAAACTATAGATTATCTAAAGTGGGTTTCTCTATTTCAGATTTTTAGGAAATATCGATATATATCATTGTACCTTTGCAATGATACAGCGCTACCAATATCGTATCTAGGAATCATTTTGTCGTCTTAGCGGAGATACTGATATTTTAATAAATTAATAAATTGATATTATGATAAATTGGTAATTGAACTGATATTTTCGCTAATTTTTTAATTGGTTTTAAATTTATATTTTAATTTTGTTAAGCTACGTCATTTTTTGATGCGCGAAAACCACAACTATGAACATAATATTTTTAAATACTCAATATGCACTGATATTTCGACGTAAAAAGTTCGAAAAATAATAGAAAGTATTGAACAATTATATGTATACGAAAAAGCGAGAAAACCGTAATTGCGTTCAAGCGGCGACTGTTAGCCGAAACCAACGATTACGGGAGTCAACTCTTATAGTGCGATAACCCTGAAGCGATATGAAGGAAGGTCGGACCTCACGATGACGATGCTTACGATGACCGTGAATACGGTCAGATAGGTACGCTTGTTTTATCTGCTCAGTCAGGAGGCGACCGCAAGTGAGAACGATAAACAGTACCTCGTGTATGCACGTCTAGTGGGGTGTTACAATGCAAATTGCGCATTTAGAGCGCATATCACCGAGAGAAAATTGCAGGCGAAATATCCGTCTCCTGCAAGTAAGCTACACGGAGCTACTCGGTTTCTCCAATCTCAAACTCGGTATCGGGCATTTATACATTTATTAAGCGGTTGAAACAGGTTAACACAGGTGCGAAGCAGACCAGTATTGGAAAGGCAAACATAACAGCATGTAATATGTTGTGCTATGGTATTATCATTCGTCGAGTCAAGACTTGAAAGTTCATAGAAAAGAATCACTTAGATTATATATAAGCTGCATCTGTAAATAATCTCTACTGAAGCCAACTCATCGTTAACAACTATAATTAACATTAAATGAATTACAATTCTACTAAAATTAATCGCGAATCATACTCATACAAATTTATAAATCATAAACTAGTAGTACTACACGTAGAGCCGGTTTTTTAAACTCTTTTTTTTCGTTTCATCACTTAATCTTAATTAATCCAAATCTAACACTCACTTGGCCAATTCTTCATCATTTGCTTCCTCTTCAGTTTCGGATCCCAGAGGACTTCCATTTGGGGTCGAGCCACTGTTACTGAAAGTTACGCTGCTGCTGGTCTCGCTTTCGTCTCTAAATTTCGAAGCGGTACCCTGAAACATCACAATCCGAAATTCGGGTGTGAATAAGTATGACTAACCTGCGTCAACACCTGCGAACTACAGTAATCAAATTGTCAATTGTTGAGAAAGGCTGTAAATTATCTTTGTTGATCACGTCATCGTAAGGCTCATCTGCGTCTTTCTACATGGATCATTAAAGTATTGAGCAACGCTGCACTTCGATTTACGCCTTAGTGTTCATGTTATTTTTTTATTGACATTTGATTCATGAAGAAATACCACCGATTAAAGACATCACACTACTATTAATACATATATTTTATCGAATCTTATATCTATCTAGATTTATGCTACTTGCTTTCAACATCTTTTTTTTCAAATAAATACTGAAAAATTGTAAACAAAAATGTGTGAAATAATATTGCTAAGCGTAC
This sequence comes from Cyphomyrmex costatus, assembly GCF_001594065.2. Taxonomy (NCBI): domain Eukaryota; kingdom Metazoa; phylum Arthropoda; class Insecta; order Hymenoptera; family Formicidae; genus Cyphomyrmex; species Cyphomyrmex costatus. Next base: position 346,540 of record NW_017280296.1, read on the forward strand.
GAATTCCGATAAATAATTAAGTACAAGAATCGTATTTAGAAATGTATACTCTTTATCAGCAATGTTTATTGCACATCGTATATCAAGTGGAAAATTTAGCAAACAAGAAATGGAATATTTTAGGCAGTATCACTCAATATCACCGTTTCTTTGTAGTAAAACGTCATATTTCTCAAGCACATTTCTCGACCTTCGTTCTAAAAATATTGACGTTACGCTAATTACATAGCATGGCAATGCTCTTTGAACAAGTATTCATACGTTACGCAGTTCGATTGAAAATTGCCTTGATAATCGATACCATTCATCGTAATTATTGACCTTATCGAAGGTTGTGTTCTTTCTTAAACATCTATGCTGCTAAACTACAATATTAAAAAATCACGAATACGATTATTTCTTTTTTACCTACATTTATTATTTAAATTTTGCTATCTAAAATAAAAGATGTCGTCTAATGAAACCTCAAAAAGAAAAAGAAGAGACAAAGAGAATGTAAACAATTATAAAAAATATAAGTTTAAAAAGTTAAATTTAAAATAACATCGCGCAAAACAATGTTACCGTGTCGAGTGAACTGCTTATTTTTTGCGAAGAAATAGAATATTGTAAAGTAACTCGCAAACGACTAAACGTTATGTAACACATATATTGTTGAAAAATCTGTTGCTTTTTTTTATGTAACACGCAAGCATGATTATTGTAATAGATGATTAACAGAAAAAACATTGAATTTATTGGAAATCATAAAAGATTATTATTAAAAACATAAAAGAAAATTATATTTTTAATATACGAAATTCGCATATAATATTTGTCTAAAGATTTTTCTTTAATTTGATGCGATATTTATTAAATTAATAGAATTTTTGGAATTCTTTGACCATCAGTATATACCATAGTCGGTGTTCTTATATAATATTTAAAAAATTGTCTTAGATACAGTCTTAAATGTCACAAGGCGGTTCATAACTAGTTTTGATTTTAAGATCGTCTTAAGTATATTATATAATATCTCGAGATGTTAATACGGTTGGTTTATGACGTCTTAAGATTATACTTAAGATAGTCTTAAATATAAAACTGAATACCAGCCACAAAGTCGTATTATTATAATATCTTAAGCTTTTATATAGTCTTACTTAAAACTGTCTTAAAATAAGAATGTACTACACAGAAAAAATGTTACGGTTGCTACAACCGGAAATAATGATAATTTCGTGTATCAATATATTTGGTCGTGTTAACCGTAAGGTGTACATATCTTAACGGTCATAACTGTTAAGATATGGCATCTTACGCTTATCACAATCGAACTATAGTTTTTATAATCAAAACATGTATTGGGCGACTTTTAATCGTGGCAACCGTAACCGTTTTTTCCAGGTATGAATATCGGCTAACTTCATTCTGCATAAACCGTTATCTTTACCGTTATCTTTAATCGCACCTCTTGAGTAACATTCAGTTTGCTTTTTCTAGCGATAGCTAAGGCATTCTCCAAGGAATATATCCAACCGTGTTTATGATCCTTGACATCTGTCTCGTGCCACTCATACCGATCCATATCACTCTTTGACTTCTTTCGTGTTTCTCCGCTCTCCGCTTCTTTTCGTCCAGTATACACCGTAATTTTGAAGTTAATATAAGATTATATATTAACGATCATCAATTATATATACATCAATCACCGATTATATATAACAATTAATGATTATATGTATATAATAATCACTAATTATTATTATTAAATCAGTTTCCAACTATATAATTTGGAGGTACAGATCGAGTTATTTCCTTAGAGTGAAAAATCTATAGTGACATATATTAATAACTCGAAATTAAGTTAATCATGAAGTTTTTTTTCACAAACGCGCGAATGCGAAGAGAGGCGATACAATGTTGTCCTCGTTATTAGAGGATTGATACTGATTAGACAGAGAACGAGAAATACGCGGAATGTTATTGTTTGACTTTTGGCATCTTTTTCTTCTTTAAGTGAGCGTGTATAAAGGCCATCGCATGTAAAAATTTTAGTTGTACCCGTAAGACCTAGTAAGACGATAAAAAGCAATAAATTGATTGGCTATCGCATCGGAGCAAGTGATAGATCACGTAATTGTCTTCCCGATGTTTAATAAAGTGTTAATCACAATCTTCGAAATCTTTTCCGACGGAACGGAATCTTGCGACTATGATTATTAATTATTACTTTGAGGTTATGACGTTTCACTCGCGAAGAGAGTCACGTACTTATTACTTGTCTCGACGCGGTAGTCAATCAATTTATCGCTTTTTATAGTCTTACGATTACGACTATTACGATCGAGTATTACGACTAAAAGTTTTACGTGCAATAGCCTTAACTATTCTTATTAATTCTTTTAACATGTATAAGGAATATTTCTATCGTCGTTAGTATATTTTGCACGCGTGCGTCATCTTCTTCTAATATTTTTACAATGCCGATTCTGTCCGATTTCACGTTTTCTCTCTGCAGCGCGGCGAGAAGTAAGCGCGCATGGAGGAGACTCGTGAAATCGGAATCGGCAGTGGTGTACATACATGCGAAAATGTGCGAACCTGCCGACGTAATGCGGGATATTTGTGGTGTCAAAATAATACATTAAATAGTAAATACATAATAAGCAAACATGAAGCCAAACAAAAAGAAACCGCGGAAGAATTTATCTATTAAAACGAAGTTGAAGATAATTGAAAACCTTTTGACAAAAGATTATCTAGAAACAGCGAAGACTTATGGTATAACAAAATCAGCTATCAGTAAAATTAAAAAGAGGAAAGAAAAAATTCAACAAATTTCAACATCAAGTAGTAACCAAAGTAGTTTTGCAAAAATATTCCTTCAAAAGAGCAATGAATGAATTGTTTTAGAAGAATAAGTATTCGAAGGAAGGGACGTTAAAAACTTAATGTTACAGTACTGAGTGCGCTCACGTGAACATCGCACCGCTGCGTGACGCGCGATTGGCTACCGATTTTATTCAGCGGTCGATCAAGTTTAGCCTATCGACTTGTTAGAATCGGTAACGTACCGTATACTATAAGCTTATACAGGTTATCAAAAATTCCTCGATATCTGTTTTTAATGATAGATCTCTCGGATTTATCACATTTATAATACGTATAAACTTTCACATAATACAGATTATTGCAATAGTAATTATATTGTCGCTTTGTTAATATAAATCAACTTACGTTTTGTCGGTCTATCCGAAGATCGTCCATTTCGTTCAGTTTGCTGGGCATGGATATGCTTGTCTTTCTTATATTCGTAGTGTGTAGTGGTGTCACTTCCGGCAATACTTTCACCGTCGTCGTCTCGTTGGTGGTTTCTTGATTATTCTCTTGCTTGGTTGCGTTAACAACAATGTTGGCATTATCGCTCGGTTTGTCTGGAAAGTCTGAAAGCCAATCGAGAGGAATAATTGGATAAAAATTGCAAATGCTTAAGCATGCCTTAAAGCATATTGTAATAATTAATTTCGCTAAAGTAATGTTAAACAATTAATAATAGTATAATCTTTATATTTGCATAATTCGAAGCCGTTATCGCTAGATGAATATTCGTACGATATTAGCATTAAGAACGAATGCACCTACGCAAGTAATATGTTCTTATATATGCTAACTTATCGCAGAGCAAACTCTCGTTAAGAAAACATTGCGATAATTGAAATAGCGGCGCCGATCGGAGATCAAAAAGATCACCGGAATGATTTTAAAAAAGTGAGTACTTTTACTATGACGGTGGCAGAACAAATAAATATCAAAAAGCTTGATATAACCTTTCATAATCTTCACAAACATAAATGACACAAATAGGAAAATTATATTGATTGTATGCCAATAAATCAAATCTTTTTCTTAAACGTAAACGAGTGCAATAGGGGATAATAATACAAATAATTGTAAAAGGTGTAGCAATTGTGTGCGAGATAAAAATGTGTGACTGTCCGCAAAAGCAAGACGAAAAAACCATTGAGAAAAGTGGTCCAGAAACTGTAACTCTTTTTTTGAAGTGTCCTACACCGTATCGTCCTGGAAAAGATATCCTTGAACATACAATTCCCATTGAATCTGATCGGATGCCAATCAATCCTGTGCAATCCAGTAGCAGTGATACAACATACAATTCTACGAAAACCTTGTCAATAGATACACAATCTTCTAGTGAATCAAGCAGAATAGTAGGTTTAAATGACCGATTAAAAATGTTTTCAATAAATAGAAATGCAATAAAATTATTTATAAAGATTACTTATCTTAAACGAATAATGGATATATCCTTTAATCATCAGTTACTTGATAATTACAGTATAAATTTGTTTGTCCCACGGAATATGATTATTCCGATGAAGAGAGTTTTAAATTGTCACCAATCTGTCATGAGACCAACAGAATTAACGAGACCGTTGAAAAGGAACCAGATATCGAATACACATTAGCCATAATAAAGCCGGAAGCAGTGATTTACAGAAAGGAAATCGAGAATCAAATATATGAGGAAGGATTTGAGATTTGCCAGACTCGTTGGCTGCAGCTGACACCTGAACAAGTTGCAGAGTTCTACAACAATCGCTTCGGCGAATTAAGTTTTCCTAATCTGGTGGCATATATGTCCTCAGGATCTATTATAGTATTTGTATTAGCAAAGCAGAATGCTATTGAAGAATGGAAAAGGATTATAGGACCGACCACGGTCGGTCATATTTTATGCATATTAAAATTCTCGAATGATATTTGAAAAATCAATTCCTTTTTGTTTATTTTAAGAATCGTTTCAGGTGACTGAAGCGCGTTTGTATTTTCCTGACAGCATTCGATCAAAATATGGTCGCAAAGGAGATGACTTAAAAAATGCTGTCCATGGCAGCTGCAATCGCGAACAGGCCGAGAAAGAGATTCATTTTTTCTTTCCTAAATGTAAAAACTTATTTTCCGTTTTATTTTTCTATAATACTTAATTTTAATTTCTTTAATGTTTAGAGCGTTATTTGGATGTCAAACTAAAAATCTTTTTTTGTTTTTTTTTTTTTCATAACTTATTTTCAGTCACAATTGAACCTTTGCTAAGAGACGAGATGGCCGAAGACTTTTTATGGGAAACCGTTAATCCGGTTCTTGTCAAAGGTTTGATAACGGTAACGAAATTTTTATCATCAAAAATTTACGATATATTTTACAAATAATTTTTTCATTGCAATATCCTACAATTAATTCTTAACAAATTTCCGTCTACAGTGTTGCAAGCAGAAACCGGCCGATCCTGTATTGTGGTTAGCGCACTGGCTGATCCTAAACAACCCTAATAAGCCTAAACTACCGGAAGATGTCGCTTTAATTCCGACATAATTTTGTTCGAATCATCTCATACCGCCGACCTGTTTTACGCTTTAACGCAAAACACCCGCCGTCTTACCCACTAGATCTATTTTCTTCGAACGATGTTCTTGATGACGACATGATGGCATCCTTTTTATTCTCTTCTCCGCTGCGGTTTGTGGATTGTACCTTAAAACATAAAAAATAAGATATTATAAAGTTTTGCCTTGTAAAATGAAACTTACATTAACTCGTATTACTTTCATTTTTCTCTCGTCACTTGTAATTAAAATTTAAAAGAATATTGGGTATTCATAAAAGTAATTTAATATTATTCCGTAATTTTGAAGATATTAAAGCTTCTTCTGTTTTATTTTAAATTCATTTTAATTCCAGACAGCACAGTAATGTTTAAAAAATGTATTTAAAACGTACATGTTGGACGTTTGGACATATTAAAAACATCCAGATTAGATCCATGGATATTTTAAAAACGTTTTAAAAATATCCAGTGTTACCATTTTGGACTTCTTAAAAACGTCCATTTTAGGATGCAATGGACTAAAACTGGACTAAATTAATATATTAAACAAATTTTTGACCACAATCCAGACAAATTTGCACACTGAAAGCAAAATGATTCCTAACTATTATGATTGCGAGCAGCAAGCTATTGTTGCTTGTCGCTTGTTGCATATCTGAATTAAGCTTTAATTTAATAAATTTTCGCGTTACCGGAGATATCAAAAGTAAAACTCCTCGTGCGATCATAAAAAAATTTTCACCTCGCAAGTCAACGAAAACAATACGTCACAAGCAGACTTAGAAAATTTTTTGCATGAGATAAACATTTTTTAAATGTTCAAATGTAAACATACTTTATACGTTGAATAACGTACGTTTTTAAAACATTCGTACTAAATCCATGGACGTATGGACCAGATTGAAACCAAGTCTGGATGTCCAATGGATGTTGTGTGCTGTCTGTAATTTACTTCGATTCAGAGTCAGAACAATGAGAGAGTGAAAACGTAGTATTAAAAAGTTATTTAATATATTATATATTCCCTAATTTTTTCAAAGATGTAAGAGATTCTTCTATTTGTTTTATTTTTTATTTATTTTATGTCATCTATCTATTTAGTCAGAGAGCGAAGACGTGATATTAAAATGTACTTGTACGTTGTATTTGCAATAATTACCTGGATTCCACCAAGCATTGAACGATGTCGACAATCGCTGGCTTCTCTCCGCTTATCCGAGAATAATCCCGTTCGTCATTCGCATCTTTCTCGTCTTTACCGACTTCCACACCACGATCCGTTTGCCGCGAAGAGCTCTCCTGTCTCTTCTCCGCATTCACTTCGTTTGTGCGATTCTGTTTTGCGATCGGTCGCCGTTCGTGTCTTTCAGCCTTCGAATTATCGTTCGCACTCTGATTTTTTATCAACACTCGCGATGTATCATCGACATCCCGTCCGTCCTCACATCGCACTCCATTCCGCTTCGACTTCGCTCCGTCGATCTCGAAACGCACTCGCACTGTCGCTGTACCATCCACATCATCGAAACTGCCGCGACTAATTTCCTGCGGAGCCTTGATTAATCCATTGTCGACCTCGCCCGCCTCGTCGTTGTGCCTTGTCTCGCCGGTTCTCTGTCTGCTACTTCGTAATTTTTCCTTGGCTGGACTCGGCGACGGGGAATCGTGAGTTTTGTTGACGGGCGACCTTCGAAACACAATGAATCCCATTATTAAACAATCAATATGTAACTACAATGGCGATTTCGATCTACGTCAGTTAATTATTGATATATATTTTTTATCGCGTTCGTAATTATATTTCAAGAAATTTTACTATTAATAAATATTAGTATGTGTAATAAATATTAATATATAATTAAAGATTGTATAGAATTTAATTTAAAAATATACGATATTTAAAAAGAGAGAGAAAAAATTGAGAACTGTTTGACTTAAGTTAAGGTTTTTTTTTAAAAAAAGATTATTCTATTCGTCAAAAGAGTTATCATATCACGAAATTTTATTTGTATCGAGTAATAGTAATTCATATTTAAATTCAATTTTTATTATAATTTTATTTATTATTTATGTATAGGTATATTAATAGAAAATTGTAAATACCTTTGCAATGAATGCCAAGGATCCAACGAGATGGGATCAATCAATGTCGATTCTTCGGGTTTCACGCAGTTGACATGATCGGAGGAGCCAGTACCAGGTTTGTACCAGGGTGATGGTGTCTTGAAGAACCTGCCTAAGGTCGACCACTCCTGACCGGTGCTTTCGTCCTGATTAGAGGGTGACGGTAAGACGGACAGGGAAACGCCCCGTCGTTCAGCCAGTCCGATCGGATCAACACTGGCCACCTTCACGTCCCAAGGATCGACGATGGATAGCAGCACTTTCTGCGTCGTAGAACAGAGACGGGATGATGATCACAGAGATCTGGGAAGTGTGGGAGAGGCGGAACGCGAGAATGACGATCGCTGGAGCCGTCTGTATGAGTAGACTCGTTAAGTCTCGTTAAAGTTATCCGCGGTGTATGCGTTCTCTCTCTCTCTCTCTCTCTCTCTTTGCGTCTGATTCCGATCGGGATCAGGCTGCCTTCCAATTATAAAAGCCCACTCGTGGGAAAGATACATCGATGTGAGAAATTAAAAAATTTTCTTTAGCAATTTCTTTCGCAGAAGAAATATCTGATTCTTCTGGAGTAATGTATTAATTAGTGGGAATTTCTCAGTGACTTGGTAGAAATATGGCAAGATATAAAGAATAAAACTATAAAGAATTCGCACCAACTATATAGAAAATTGAGTCCCAGTGAAATGAATTATTTTTCACATATAATGTAACTTATGTAAAGTTGTAAATAGAAGGTGTTATAAACATATAAAATTTAACAGCAGTATTTTCCACTTAGTGTTGCAAATATCTTTTTATCTTTATTATTCTCTGAATCAAGAAAGATGGAATGGTTTGTGTTGATTTGTGTTACTGAATGGAAAACAGCCACATGGAAGAAAGCACAGCTAAACATTTTATTGATTCAGCAAATCTATAGTCGTAATATACGGAGGATCAATTGTTTAAATTAAATTAAAGTTGACAACTGAATAACATTAGCGATTTGTTCAACTATAATTAAATTTCTTAGTTATAGATGTTGAATTTGCGCAATAAGTTTTGCTGTACTATCAATTAATTTTTTCTGTACATTGAATCGTTTTTGGACTATAATTAAAGATGTAAAATTTGAGAGTATCTTTGATAATTCAGAGACTATATACATTACTGAGTCTCATATGTATGACAAGTATTCATGGTCGATTCTTATTTTAAGACTGTCTTAAGTAATGTCGTAAGTTGCTTGTGACCTTCTGATTGGTCCGTAACACCTCAATGCTGACTTGAGACGGTCTTGAATATAATAATTAACTATGAATACTGGCCTTTTAAGACATCTTTTGTTCACCACAAGATGAGTTACATTATACGTGAAAACTAACTCATTTCAACAGGACCCAATTTTCCATATAATTAGCACGAGATCCTTTATCTGTGTAAAGATAATTATCCTGAATAAGACATGATATAGTATCCTCATAATAACTTCCATCCGATTTATTCAATTAATTCGATGGATCATTTTTGGCGTTCATATAATTTTGAGTCAATAATGGCACGTGCTGATCCTAGAGCGTAATAACTGTAATAGCACATCAGCCTTTTGCTATTGAACGTGAATCATTCGCCTGGAACATAATTGTAACTCTTCAAACAAGTTTAACGCCTTTAGCCATTGGCATTTACCGATTTGCCGAATAGACTAGACAGATGAATCACATGGAACGGTTTAACAGTCTGATTTGTTTCTGCTAACTCCATTACGTAATGACGCGTAAATCCATAACGAGTGATTGTTATGTCATGACTAATAAGAAGAGCTGATTAAGGCATGAAATATTATCCATCAGAGCGTTACGGAACAGAAAAGTCTCTCTGTAGCGTCGATTTCCTTTGATGCAAATTCATGCATACTCAAATTGTTGTAATTCGCTTCGAGTTCCGTGCGTAAAACTACTTTTTTCAAACGTTTAAAATTAATATTATCTAGATACAAACATGAGAGAATGATGCATTTTATGATATGTAATCTATTTTCCACAATTATCAAAAGAATTGATCGGATACTTGTTCTCTTGTTACTGTAGCATATTCGAAAATGATGCGTCGATGATTGCGGTAAAATAGTGGAATCGTGTCCGAAGAATTACAATTGATTTCTGAAGAATTCAGGTCAGTGTGTAAGCAGATAATAATGCTGCACTTCGTAAATAATGAAATTATCCTCGAAATTATCAAATATATTGATAAATTATTTGTCAAGTCATTTTTGTTTTATATCTCACTTTCTGATAAGAAAGTAATATTTGTTTAGAATTTAAAAAGGCAAACATAAAAAAATAGTTGTTTTTCTTATAACAGAATGAGTATTGAACAAAAATTATAATAGGAATAATAAGATAAATATTAAATAATCAAATAAAACGAATTATGATAGTTATAAAAGGTTAATTATAGATACAGATCACTTATTCTATTCATTAAGAGTTTTATCAGCCACAGGTTATTATATTGTTTTATATAATTGAACTAGTATTAATTAGATGGTAACTTATTAGCTAGAATATATCAATATAATTTAATATCGTGCCTGTCAATTTCTTTCAGCTGTTATCTTGATAAACGTCATCGATAAGACTGATCTTTTCGAATCAAAAAAGATTTTTATCTTTTGTAAGCATCTTGCATTTGTTAAGATAACAGCCCACGAGCAAGTATTATAATACTTATATCCTTAACTTATTATAATTTTATAAATTTTATACATTTTTTAAATTCAAATAAAATTGAATCGTTTACTATATAGAGAGAAGATTTATTGCTTAGAGGAAGAATTATAAAAATTATGACAATTATTACAAATGTAAACTTTTTAAAAACAAGAAAAGTTTCCATTTAATTATATAGAATATAATTACATAAGTTATTATGATAACAGAGAGGACAAAAATAAAGATGGTTTTAAATTTTCTGTATTGTAAGGTTAAACAAATAATTGTAAGGCTAAAAAATAAGTTTAATATTGTAAATTTTAATATTTGAAAATAAATTTAATCTTTTAAATTTTAGTATTTAAAAGAAATTATTTGGATTTTAATATTTGAAATATTAATTAAATTTTTTAAGGAATTCACACGCATATAAAATTTGATTTAAACAGCTACCTTTTCACTACCTGTCTTCTTTCTCTTTCTTTTAACACGATCCATTTTTTTCGGACTATAACAATTCTGTCAGCTATTCTCAATATCAAGCCGGCGTTTGGACCAAATTCGCGATCACCGATAAACGATTTTTCTACGAAGGAGTTCCACCTTGAGGGGCAGGTGGACTTAAACTGATCTGTCGTACCGTATATCGGCGGCCACTTAGCGATATCTTCTCAGACCGTCTTGTATGTATCAGTATCGTATATACGAGGTCGCGTGCACATGCGAGACCTGCATACACCAATTACAAAGATATATTACGTAGAATGTGTACACCACTTTGTACACTGGCGCGCGTATATGATAATCTTGCGAATACACGACCAGTTACGAGTTTATTTGTGCTTATATAGTTTATGACCGGGGACTTTATTAATCCGATATAGTATTACTGTAATTATAATTTGGAGAACGGCGTGCGTTATCCTCCTTTATTGGACCACATGGCGGTATTCCACCGGAATATTTCCAACGCGAATTTTAATCTCTGTCGTGGTATTCGTGAACTGATGCTTTTATATGAAAGCCTATTGTTAATTTGTCCGTGAATCAAAATTGTTTGATTTTATATTTGAAAATTGTACACGTTAGGGTTCGTTTATGTAAGAGCAGTGGTAGACAATAAGAGCAACGATACTAGCGGAGCTGTAAAAATAAATGCATTGATTTCCATGTAAGTGTTTATATTAAAGCAGAGCGAAGCTTTGTAGTCGACCAGCGATAAGAGCGTAGAGAAAGAAAATGTTTAATTTCTACGCTCTCATTGATTATAGCAGTGTTGTTTATAGTTTAAGATTTATAGTTTTGGTCTTGAAATTAAAGTGTCGGTATTCTTGCCTATTGCTGTTCTTACTTCTCACTTTATAAGCCGGTATTTATAATCCGTTCTTATTTCAAGACCATCTTATGATAAATAATATTTTATGATGCTAATACGGCCCTCTCATTGGCTCATGACATCTTAAGATTGTACTTATGTAACCCGGATCTATACAATAGATTTTTAAGCCTTATACCATAAGAAATGAACGAATTACAGTCTCCTCGTATTTGACTGTAATTGGTCAATTTCTTACGGTTTAAAACATTTATTGTAGATCCGGACAATCTAAGACAATCTTAAATATAGAACTCGACTATGAATATCGGTCGAAATAAGCTGCTTTCTCATAGCACACAACACTCAGTTTCAGAGATAAACTAATCTGAAATCCAGAGTTGAGAACATTACCTTAACAAAGTAATGCATTATCGTTAGAGTTACTTTTTATAAAAAATAACTCATTACCATTACACGTTACTTAATTAAAAAATTTTGTAGTTTTGAAGATAGTAATAATTCTTCTTTTGAATCACTCACTTTTGAAGACGATTCACCTCAGTTGAAACCTGGAAATATACTGTTATCATATAGCTCTATTATAATAGTACATTGTGTAACAGTGGGGGACTTATAGCGCGGGACGGGCGCGAGCGCACGAGCGAAGCGAGTGCCGACCTATAAACAAATATGCCCCCACTCGCAACACATAGAATTTTTCATCACGCGTGCACGTAATGAAAAACATATTAAAGCAAAATAGGTTTGATTAGTTTTTATCGCTGCTCTTATCGCCGCGTTTATAGTTTTTATCACTGCTCTAACATAAACGCACCCTTATTTTATTCATGATATGCGTAATTATAGTGATAATAGGTAGGACACATAATTAAGAAAGATATAAACAAGATACCTATTTCTTCTGTTTTTGTTATACGCTTCTGGGAGCACAGAAAGTTAATGGAAAAAAGAGCGACACAGTATTTTTATTGAGAACTCTATTTTGCGATGAACATTTTTGAAATCCTACCTGGACGATTTTCCTTTTCCACAGACACTGAATAAAGCAGCAGCGTTGTTCTATCTTGATGGCCTCTATTATTTGCTTGTATGTATGAATGTGTTTTACGTCATCAGATATATGTATGTATTTGAAATTTTTTTACTCTCGTTACGAAATGACAATTATATTGTACGGATTGTATCTATCACATTGCTTTATCTATGATATGCATAATAATTATAATAATTATAATAATAGGTAGGATGCGTCATTAAAAAAAAACAGAAATGAGAGTTCTATTTTTTTCTGTTTTTATTATATGCTTCTCAATAAGATGGCTTATAAAGAAACCGAATAATACTTCTTTCGCTAATTCGAAATACTAGTTTTACAGCAAATGTTTCGCGAACTGATGTTATACGATAAATTGGAGCATTTGTTATTACGTACTATGATTATACAGAATATTTTAATTAACGCCTAAAGAGTTAACTGTAATGATATGGTCATGTAATAACAATAATTAAATTATACTACCTAATTTGCTATTCTGTGTTTGACAGGCTCGTTAACACGCTAATTAACGAGATAATAAACAGTTTAACAAATTAGAATTTTTCTGGTTTTCAAACTTTTCGCAAAAGCGACAAAAATAAAACAAGCAAAATTTTTATCGAACAGCTCGAAATGAAAGACAATTTTCGTTCAACTTACGACACTAAAGCTGCAATAAGGCAATGATCGACTCATAATAAAAATACTGCAAGTAAAGATAATTGTACAAAACTGTACAAGACATCCGACTATTTTCAGATCTTTCGCATCAGAAGTCACAAATTCGACTTGGACGTATCTCTGCGATCACTCCGATTTTCTCGAAAAAAATATTCACTACCAATTAACTCTACCAATTAACACACACGCAGTTTCTTTTATAAATATTATTGCCATTCTTCGAATACGTGGCTACTCCGAGATGCCACAGATTTTTTCTTCCAATCCGAAAATTATTCGTCCGATTACTTCCACCGATCAATAAAACACGAAAGGTCCGAGAGAATCTTTCTGCTGTCGGTAATACAATACCAATGAGACCTTCAAGTTTCTCATATTTCAACGATATCACCTGATCAAAAAGATCAGAAATATCGCGCGGAAGTATTATTAGGTACATTATTTAACACAGAACCGTACAGTTAATTATATATTCTTTCGTTTGCAGATGCTAAATTATAAAATGTTAAATGATCACCCGAAGGTTCATACCGAAGGTATATTTATCAGCGATAATAACATTTTCGGACGTACGTATTGCTAACTAATTCATAGATCACTTTGCACAGTTTCTTTGAAAAACTTTACCCCCCCCCCCTCTCTTTTCTCTCGATAAAACAATAGAAACCATTATTTTGTAACTGTCTTGTTCACTCGACCGAATAGCTAGGTGCATGCGCGAATATATCACATCGTATGTCGATCAATTCGTATGTGTGTTCATTCGGATACTCGCGCGTTGGATTATATAATTATGCTATATTATGTTCCATATTTCTATTATCATTAACAGTATCATAACTATGCTCTGTCGTAAGTATGATATATATATATTTTTTTTTCTCCTCTCACCATTCGGACTTTACATTGTCATATACATTTCTCATTCACTACATGCGCTCGATATTCCATGAATAAAGTTTAAAAACATTAACGGTAATAATATATTTATCTTTTTTTCTATTTATTATCTGTTAGAACTGCTCGCAGTTAAGTAAGCGACATGTTTAGAACGAGTGAATTTAAGCACTGCGAGAAGGCAGAATGCATACACGTAGGAACGGAAAAGAAGAACAAATAAAGAGAGGAAACGACTGATCATGAGAATAATGTGCAAGAGAGAACTCGCTCCAAATATTCGCTTTTTATAAGTGGATATAATGCCAAAACGCGTATTACGGCCTTCTGCAAAATCCCGTGTGACGCGTAAAGTAGTGCTAACGTTATCTTTATGTTTTTTCTTACTTTTGCAGTTATTATTAATCAATATCTCTTTTAACATTATTAGTGAGTATTATTATTCTTCTTTCGTGTATAAGGTAGTAGGGGAAACCACGTGACCTTATTGCGTTATTGTTCCAAGTTTTTATGTTTTTCTTCCCCTTTTACTAATAGATCAATTCTAAACAGAATCGTAAGACTTGTAATTTGTTCTTGTCAAACTTGTAAGAACTTATGACTAGTATTCTAATTTAATATATATGACGTATAATTGTAATCTACGATTTCTTGTAAATCTGGCTATAGTAAGAAGCTGTAAAGATATTGAATAAAGGTTTAAGCACTTAAAAATTCTTATGAGTCTTAGGAGAATACAATATTACGAGTCTTACGATTTTGCTTAGAATTTATGCCTAAATTCCGTACATACTTATATAATCGCGAGATGAGCATTAATGCCGCATTTTCTATTGTACAGTATCTTTATAAATTCATTAAAGGGAAGTAGCTCAGGATAAAGTTTCTCAATCGAGAACATCGATTTAAAAATAGTTCACGATTGTTATTACAATCCTCCAATTTACTTGCAATTCACGCTCATAATTTTGCGGAATAATCAGAATGTTGTTTCGTTTTCAGCACAACGTGACACGCAGTTATAATTAATGTTCTTGCAATCAAGTAATTATCAATCTTATCAAAACGCATACACACACACATACACAACTGAGTTTCTTCTCAAAAAGTATATATTTTTAACGTTAATATGTACAGTTTGTTCTATTCCTTATTAACTCTAATACGCTATACATACTAATGAATTAACAAAATGTGTAGAGGACTGATCGATACATTTACATATCGATTACGGGACACGTGGTACCTGCCGTAGCCACGCGTGTATTAGGAATTCGTTTGTTACACAGGATAGTTTAAAAGAAGAAAGGAAACAAGTATTCGGGTTTGCTTATAATAAAACTGTCAATGGATATGATATGTATCTACTTCTTCTGTTTTCTTAGACGTCCCAGATCTCTGGTACTTCTCATTATACAAATTTTTCATTGCAAACGATGAAACCTACTACAGCGATAAATTGGACGCGCTGTCGATACTATTGAGATTTTTTTTATAAATGTGCGAAAGCGGCGTCTCTCGTTTTAAAATATCCTGCGTAACGAATTGACAGATTATCATTGATTTATAAAATATTGCACATTAGAAAATGCACAGGGTATTATTTCAGTTATTTTATTTAAACGCATGATCGATACGTAGATCCAATGAAAGAGAGTTTCGAGTCTGTTAGGCGAACAAGGAGGAACGTTTTACGTAAGACGATCGATTTTCTTGTTAGAAAATGAGTTGCGTGCTGTATACATAATAATTCATAGGCCACAAGGATAGGTTTCTCTAGGCGGACACGATCATATCCCCGTAGTAATAGTCTACGTATCTGTACACTAACGTAATTCTCTTATATATCATCGCGTGCGCGATTTTGTTCATTGTAATAAAGAAAAAAAAAACGGCACGTGTTTCATCGACGAAACAAAAGTCCCAGCTATATCGATGCACAAAACCAGGTTGATTTTCTTGCGCACTAAATTCAAGCTATGTATTCATAGATAATTTTTATATTTAAGACTGTCTTAAGTGTAGTCTTAAGATGTAACGAATTAATAAGAGGACCTTATTAGCATTTTAAGACATTACTTAACACGTTCTTGAAATAATAACAAACTATGAATACCGGTTTACGTCGAGATTCCTTCACTAGATTGTGGACGAGCGTGGCATCAATAATAAATATCTGAGTTTAAATTTATTTATCACGTTCCGGTCTCGATCGAGATTACTTGCGAGCACGTCGCAGTAATTCATCTAATTTTGTTTCTCTGGTAACAGCATTGGTCCACCAAAATGTATATGTATCCACATTCGCGTTTGGCTTTTCCGATGATGATGGTGGACAAACCCTCTATCGGTGCATAATGCTGGAAATGTTCGGCAAAGCTAACAGATGGAAAATTTGATATGCTAAAGGTACTACGTTAACCGTTTCTAAAGATTGCCCTAATTCTAGTAAGAAAAGATTTCGACTACGGAGAGACGAGTACGAGATATCCCGTAAAAGGATCCTCAACGTTATACACAGGATACCTCTTAGCGTTGTACGTTACGTCATTCCCCTGGATCGTCCCATTTTGCTTCTTCGGCTATTCGGTCGAAACAATCCGAGAGGAACGTATACTGCAAGTACAACATTATCTGGGTAATAAATCGAATAGCGAATTCTCGCGTAAAATTATGCATGTCGCAGTCATTGATGTAATAAGAATAAACTGCATATTCCTATAAAGTTGTTTCACTATCGTTTAGAAAGAGTCAGGAAATTGATGCATATTTTTCTGTCTCTCTCTCTTTTTATTTTATATATTTGTTTTACGTATACATATTTTGTATTTATTTTCGTATATTTCTTCTCTATTTTAAATTTATATCTTTTTCTTGTGCAATATATTTCTTCCTTTTAATTAATTTACTTATTTTTGTACATATTCTTTTTATGATTTTTACTTTGCTTTTATAATTTCTCTTTAAGGTATCGAGTTGAAAAAAAATGCTGATAGAGTTGAAAACAGATGTTAATACATTTAATTCTTTTTAACTAGAAGCTAAGATAAGAGAGAATGCACAATCTATATCTATCACATCTATGTTCGCAGTCGTGAATTGATCCGTGAAAAAATTATATCGAGTACTTACGTAAGGGGTGAAGACCTTGAGCCAACGGGGTGGACGATTATCCTGGCGCATGTATTGGAAGCAGAATGCCATTCCATCTTCGTCCACTTCCCACCGGGTGATGTTGCTCCATTGAAACTCGACCACCTGTGACTCCAGGGTACCGTCCTCCTTCGCGGCGTGCAACTTGAAAGTTGCCATGCCCACTGCTGGTATCACGTGGCCCTCTTTTCTTGAGTCGCACGCGCAATGTGGAAACACAATGTCGCCGTACCCACTGAGTTCTCTCGCTAATTTCAGATACTACGCAAATCCAATGTTACATTTCATGTCATTAAACGCAACGGTATTGTTAATCTATGATCTGTAAGCGATCTTCAGTATACAAACCTCGTGTTTTCTCGATGCATCCTGTAGAGCTTTCAATTGATACAGCCTTTCTCCCGCAGTTATATGACCCCTGTTCACTTCGTCGATCGTCTGCCAAAATACCCAAGTCAATGCCTGCTCGTTCAGAGGCCTATTTACATTGAAAAGCCACCTCCTTATTGCCAAACACGTTGCGCTGGCAGTCGAATAATTTTGAATATACAAAGTATGCGGGTGTTCGTGAGGTTGCAACTTTCTCTCTACAATACAATGGTTGTGTTAAATTGTAGACAAGTTCGGCAAATTTACTCAGAATTTATAAGAGATGACAAACGATGTTGGTACATACCGAAATTGTACTCGACAATCTCGAACAGGTAAAAGTACTTCGCGGTTTCTGCATCTAAACCTACTCGACAACAAACTGCATCGTAGACGTCTTTCACGGATGCTGCCTTGGGAACAGTCACGGTTACGACTTCGCGATCAGGTAATAGAACTTTGAGATCAACTGCTGGACCTTGATCGCCATCCTCCTCCAGTCGATCTGTCAAAAATTCTTGCATGGCATCGCTTTCTGCTATTACGCGTACTGCGCAGACTTTCTCCAAATATTGCTCCAGACCGCGTCTTCTTGCGTCAAGCTGTTGCTCACTCAATCTGTAACGAGAATGAAGGAATTTTTAAAGTTTGTTCTATCGCTGTACTAGACATATACTAAAACTTTCCTTCTTGTTTTCGCCAAATTTCAAACATAGATATACATCTTTTTCACTAATAATAAGACTTCTATCGGTCCTAATGCTTATCTACTGTAGCTCATTTTCGGGCATGCACATGTCAGAAGTGAGAAAACTACATAAAGAAAATTATTGCAAATTATATTAAAATGTGATATTTAAAAATGAAACATTTGCAATTCAATAGAATAGATTCGTAAAATATACCGAAGACTTTTCGTATATTTCCCTAATCAATAAATAACCATATATTTAAAATTGAATTATGCCTATTTATTATAAAAAACGAAACAAGACATATAACAGCTGTCAAATTGAGATAAATAATTGTATTCTATTCTGAAATAGAAAAAGAATTTTCGATACGTTAGAAGTGTACTTCATTAAATGCAAATATTGTTTCATTAAAAAGTAATTCTATTTACAATAAATACATTTTGCAAGAATTTTTATTATGTTTTCTCGCTTTTGACATCATCTAAAGAAAGATTCGTTGAGTGGCTTAATTCATCTATAAAAAAAAACGGATCTTTAATATTTGAGATATGGATAAAAAATGTATCTTGTTTTTCAGGAGAAAAATGTGCAGAATGTGCAAGAATCGTAATGCAGCAGTGATTATAAGATGACCCATGATATCGAATAAATTTATTTCCAAGCTGAATGTGACGCGATTTATATTGAAGTGTGAAATTAAGCATGAGGATATTACTGGAATGGCCATTTTCCCGGTAATTTCGGGAAATTGAATCCTATGAACTCCTTCTTCAATGCCATATGCAACGCCGCGAATTCCCGATATCGGCGCGAGCACAAGTGCCTGCCAGCCATGTGGACGTTGAAGACTACATAACGCTCGTGCTTCCTCTCGCGGACGTGATAATCCGGGACGCTGATGGGCAGAGATCGCTTCTCGCTGTAATCTACCGATGCGTAGCTAAACAAAAATGTAATACATTAGTATACTCGTACGTGCATCTGTCGTGTACACGATATATATAGGATGTCTCAAGATTCACGCTAAATATTTTAAAGACAGATTCTTTTAAATATTTTAAGATGAAATTTAATACGAAAATACCGAGGTTATGATAGTTTTCAAATGAGAAAAGTTTAAGAATTACGAATGACAGCTAGTATTTCGCGCGTTCGGGGTATGTGCCTAATATGGAAAATTTCAGTCGGAATTATTCTGTTTTCCCTAGACAAACATAATAGAAATCTAGGGAATAGTTGAATAATTCCGAACATTTCCATAATAGATTCCCTAATTAGGAAGATAATAAATGTGAAAATACTTTCTTATTGGATCTCATGGTTTTTTGATAATATAAAATTCAATACCTTCACACTGATCATCTTGCTATTTCTGAATGCGCGAAATTCTAGCCTCGTCAGTCGTGGCTTTTATACTTTTTCCATTTGAAAACTATTATAATCTCGCGGCATTTTTATATTAAACTTTTCATTTTAAAATATATATTACAAAGAATGTGACTTTAACTATTTATCGTCAGTTTTAGGACACCCTGTATATACCTATTAATATATATCGATTAAAAGCACATACATACATGTGTGTTTTAATCGATCAATCTAGATAAAATGTTATAATCATCAAGGTTGCTATTATTTGAAATTTTATATTGATGAGATAATCGCTACGGTACATAAGATCGCTCGAAAAACGTATCCAGCTGTATTAAGTAGAATTTATCCTCTTATATCGAAATAGAATAAAAGTCGGAAACGTTCAAATATTGTTCTTACCTCAGATCTTCGCAGGGCTCCAATCTCTCCGCTTCCTGCGGCGTCACGGAAATGACGGTCAGGGTGAGAACATCGCCGCCTGATTTGATCAGATCCACCACCTGCTTGTGAGTGGCGCCTTCGACATTGACGTTGTTCCTGCAAATAGAAGTGTCGTTATTAACTTATTATCTCGCGTGATACGTCCCTCGCCATCGATACATCTTGATAGACGCGATTTACAATTTTAACCGACCTCAATTGTGAGTGCGGCACACCGGTGGAATTCCACCGTTTGCGATTCTCGATCCACTCGCATTGCAACGCGGTCATGTAACACGTTAACATATTTCACGCAGTGTACTCTTATCGGCGTGATAGTGCGCTAATCACGAGCTAAGCTGCGCGTAACGTTTTCACCGGGCTGTCGCGAGAGATTCACAAGTGAATGACGATCTGCAGGGCGCTTCTTGCGACTCGTACAACGCACATCCGGTCCATCGGCGATCCTCCGCGACAAAGGAGCAACAGGCGGGCCTTCGACGAGGTCGCGATCCAGTCAATCTGGCTCACGCACGTTGTCGGCGGCTCTCGACCGCCAGTTCCACCCAGTCGAAAGGGAATAGGATACCGGTAATCGGCCTTTTTTTTTATCACGAGTTTCGAATTCCTATCGGTGAAAGGCCCGTCACGATTGGTCTGCACACGGAGGCACGACTCTCCCCGGAGGTCGACGAATGTTGCCGTCACGGATTTCCACGTCTGCAGGCAAGGGAAGGCGCGTCGCGCACTTTATACACTTCGCTATCGCGTGTACCGGGTGGGATCCTATTGTAAGACGTTATCTATCTTCTGGACCTCCGACTCGGGATCATCGATTGCCCCGCTTATCGCTTTCTTTGATTACCTAATTTAATGACATTTCAAAACATTTTATTACAATTTAATCGCTACTATATTAAATATCATCATAGAAAGGTATAGCTTGTTTCATTTTTCGTAAAATCTGTTGCGCTCTCTCTTGTTCTTACTTAATAGTATCTAGTCATTTAAATTTCTTTGATTAGGCCTTGTATCGCTATCGTCTCGCCATTTCCTACATGAAAAAAAATAAATTAAGTGGTACAGCAAAGCTGTATTATGCAAATTCAACATCTATAAACTAGACGATTTGATGGTTTAACAAATCGCTAATGTTATTCAGCTGTCAACTTTGCTATTTCAACATAGAAAACTGACTGTCCATAACATTATGCATGTAGATTTGCTGAATAAGTAAAGTTTTCATCTGTGATTTTTTTCTACGTAGCTGTGCCATTTGTTTTATTTTTATAATTTTATGCATCTCTAAAATCTAATTTGTAAGTGCTCAGGCAATAAAGTTATTATTATTATTATTATTACAAAAGTTTTCTTAAATTGATCGTAGAACGTACTAACAATAAAAGCAAGAGCACCAGATACTTGCATAACGCACAAGGCATAAAAAAATCAACTAATCAGAATTTTTTATTTCGTGGATAGAAAGGAAATGTAGGACTTTGATTGGTTCATTTTCTTATACATTATTCATTTATGCAAGACCGTGTGGTCCCGCCCCTAAGTGTTGAAGCTAGAATTATAATGAAGAATTAACGCGAGCAGCATTAAGTGCATGGCACACGCCGAATTCGTCAAATATAAACTCTTCTTTTTAGCAGTGCACGTATCAAAGTCCTGCATATGACACAGAAATATAAGATATTTTTCAGCCTAAATTAGATCGGGCGATCGGTCAATAACAGCGCTATATGTATGTTAATCTGTTAAAAGATAATGCGCCTCAGTGGGCGAGTGTGTGGGCTTTCTCGCGAGTACACAGACACACGGTATTTATAAGCATTCAAATGCGCGTGTTGTCCGGCGAGACGCGCATCGCTTCCTTCTCCGCGAGCTGATTACAAATGCACCGTGACCACCTTACTATCCGAAACTCATTCGTCAAGCACGGCTATAACCGCTAATTCTGGTAGAGCGAGATAACAAAGCGTGTAAGATGTAATGATTCGCGCCTAAGTTAATGGAACTTCTAATGGAGTTTAATGATTGACGCAATTCCGAATGAATGACTGTTCGTTTTATCGGATGCATGCAGTGAGAGCGGCTCCTTTTATGTAATATTCACTTATCGTCGCTCGTTAAAACAAGAATCATCGTCAAACCTTCGAGTTCACCGATCAACACTACGATATGTCCATTGTTTAATTTAACTTTTGATTGAGACAGTTGTTTTTATATTGCTACCTACAGAGCACATTTTATCCGAGGAACGTTCTGAAGACGTTCTTGTTATAGACGTAGAACTTTCTCTGGATATCTTTAAAATATTCCTTGTAGGTCTGTGTACTATAGGTGAGTATGATTTCCTCGATGATCAAGAAACGTTTCAGCAAAAAACCTATATAAATTCCGTGTCACACTACATATAATTGATAGTTAATATGTAGGTACCAAAATTCACTGCCGCACTGTTGAAAATTGTGCACATAACGTAAACTATATTATAAATTTTTAGCGCTGACAGTGAATTTTGAAACATAGTTTATGCATTCAAGATTGCAAATTAGAGATTAGAATTTATCTAACTAGACTGAAATATATTACAGTTAAGATTATTTTAAGATGCATAGATTAACATAAAATTATTGATTTCTTTTTAACGCATACTTATTAGCATAAAAAATTATTAAATTGCTTGTCAATGTGATATTATTGCTTCTGTTCATAATTGTGTTTCAAGACTGAAAAAGATTTCGGTGCGCGTTTATAGAATTGAATATGTATTTATATAAATTCACTCTAAAATTTGATGAGCACTGTAAGATCTGCTTTGATTCAAAGTAGATTTATTTTTCTTAATTAATTTATTCTTGTCTAATACGAACGTGTTAAAATTATCTGACTGATCGAATTTAAATCTCTAATTCGAATCTTTAATCTTCAATCCGTAGTGTAATACGGGCCTAATGCAGGCGTAAAATAACTTTGTGGAAATCATATAAAGCCTCTTAAGAATGTTAGCATGATAATGTAACGTGAGACAAAAAGAAATATACAAAAGAATAAAAGGATATTAATCTTAGAAGGATATTAATAACTTTATGTTAATCTATGCATCTTAAGATAATCTCAACTTCAATTTATTTCATTTGATTAGATAAAAAAAAAAGTGTCTAACTCGTGTGATTATTGTTAAAACTCTTATGTAAGACATCACGGAACATAAAAAAATCTTTAATAAAACGCTAGAATACATAAAGGTAAAAACTAAAAAAAAAACATTGACCAAAGTTTCGAGACTTGCCATTTAAAAAAATCCTTTAACATATCGGATTACGCTGCGAGCGACGAATACCAGTAGGCAGAAGCCGGTCGTAAAATATAGACGGTAGAAACCGCAAAATTGGACGAGTGAAAGCAAGAGTTTCGATCGGCTTCACGCGATAATATACGCCGTGATTAACGGGAAAAAAAAAATATTTGAGGTGATGGAGCGAGAATATTTGGCGGGTCATCCACCAATCCATCTCCTTCAAGCATCGGTAGGTTGCCGCCGACAGTAGCGGAGGAAAAAAGATCTTTCAATTTTGCAAGATGAGAAACTGCGCAAAACGATGTAGTTGTAATACAGACTGGTCCCTCGCAAGATACGCGTCCTTGAACTGCGCGGAGTTTATGGGAACCTTGGCCCTTCGAGGGTCGTGAATATACTTGCCGTTGATCGTCGACGTGCGAAATCGTGATAAATAAACTTTAGATTTATACCTAATCTAAAATATGCTCTTCTATGCTAATTCCTGTTTTTTTTTGCTTTTTACTACTTTTTACCTCTTGCTTTTTTGCGTTTTATTCTGTTTCTTCATTTTTATCGCCCGATATAAAAATGTATGAACTTCAACAATAGGATTCTGTATTTCTTAACGACAGTGTCGTTATACAATATTATTAAGATGTGATAAAAAAGTTTCTCAACGACAATATGACGATAGCGACACTGTTGTTAAAGTTATACAATACGTAGAATCTTAGAGCAGAAGAAGCAAGGAATACATGATAAAAAATACAATTGTCGATAAAACGGTCGCAAAGAGAGGAAAAGCAATAAAAAGTAACAAACAGGAAGCAAAGTAGAGCACATTGTAGATTAAGCTTTATCGTTTTGACTATTGTTAAATATGAGACGTTTGCAACACATCGATAGTATCAAGTGGTTAATTTTCCTCGATTGTAAGTAATTCCATTGTTATCAAAATAAAGATTGCGCGATGTATAGCCCTTAATTTAATCTGGACATCGCGATATGCGTCATATCTAAAACATCATATCTAAAGTATCACGTGAAAAGTATATTTCTCGAGATCAATACGAAGTGTCATCATCGGCTTTCAATGCTACATATAGCTTTAGCTCCGCGTTCACTTATAACGTCATAGTAATCGAATTTATCAAGGATGAGCCGCTGCGGGATGTACCTACATCATTAAATAAAACTTTATGCAAATAAATCCAACCGAGCGATACGTAATATTTTGAGCAAATTAGCTTTTAATTAAATGAAACACGATTACCGCGCGCACAGGGTGGCTAATGATCGGGTATGCGGTATGCAAATTCAATGGCGCTAATGACCTCATCAACGGAAACGGTAAATGCACCTAGCAAGTTTAGACAGTTGGTTAACTAACAGTTAATTCGTGACGATAAAGATGTTCGCTCATCGTATTTATCATAATTCAGTAACTCGATCTTTTCAATGTTAAAGCTGCACGATTAGATGTCAAAGAAGCAATAGTAATCCAATCTTTTGAGTTAAATAACACTCTGTTATTTTTAACTTTCATCATTTATCAAAACGTAATCAATTCATTTCTGTGTCTCCAAAATAACAATTCCACATTAACATATGTAGTTCAGTAAACGATGAATTAGATTTGAATCAAATTTAATACATTTTCTTGCTTTAAATTGTTTAACTCCACTGTTTTAATTAAATTAATGGCAAATTGAGTAGGAGCAATAACGACTCATAGAAATAATTAGAAGTAACTGAAATTAAATATAATTTGACATAATGAATTTAACAACATAGTCGAGGGAAATAATGTTGAACCCTGCTGCGTATTTATTACTTGTCGGACTAAACCGTGATAAATGACACTGGCGAGATGAGACTTGAAGATATATTTCGCACATTTAGTTTCCCAAAGATTGGCTTTTCCTAGTGGCAACTAACCAGTTAATAAATAGTGAGGAATTTTTTGAAATAATTGATTAATCAGAACTACGATGAGAACCGATCTGAAACTTGCGAGCACGACAGATTTTACAAATGTCGTATTAGTGAAACCTTGCAAACGAGGCGCCAAACAGATTAAATGTATTCGTTACGCATCGTGCACGGTTGTTTTTATCGTTCTTACATCAGAATTTGCAAAGGGCATACTCGTATGTGTAATACTGTATGTGTATCGTGTGCTTTTCTCATGTACTCTTCTCTAGGAACTCTACCTCGCCGCAGAGTCGGGTAGGGTGATTAATCTTCTCCAATTATCCTTTCTAAAAGTTACGCGCAATGTGTAATTTGTATCTTTGGGACGCCCCTGCATTTTCTGATAAGCCCCACGATAAATATTTCGACCAATCGATATCCCTGACGTAGAATGCGATAAAATCCTCAACTGAGTCACAGAGTTCTGTCAGACCCTGCTTCTAAAAAAAGATTTAAAAAAGAGATGATTTACGGGAAAATATTCTCTGTATAATTCAAGGAAGATTGTTTTAATATTCTACAGGATTTCTGAGTGCATCGGGATGAGAGTGCATTAGGAGATTATCTAAATCTGCCTTGATATCTGCGCGCTAGTTAGGACTGTAACCCTTAAGAAGCCACATACGATACCAAACAGGGCTAGTTGCCAAGCGACGCTATATAAGCAACTAATCCTTGATGAATATGTAGCCTTGATGAATATAGCTAGCGAGCGATTAATGTATTTCCAGAGTATTTTAAATAAACATAAGTTTTGGATATGCCTAGTTTATAGCATTGATCGCAGGAGCGAAACACACAATTCCGATTGTCCAAAGGAAAAACGAAGATCCACTCGTAATCGTGTTTCATAAATTGAAAGACATTTAAATATCATTACACGAACAACGCATGAGTTGCAAAAAATGTTTAAACTGTATAATATTATTCGTTTATATATATATATATATACATATATGTGTATATATATATATATATATATATGAACGGATAATATTATACAGTTTAAACATATATATATAGCGTCACTCAAAAATTTTAAGTTTTCTTCATATTTAAGTTTAACGCGATTTAACGGAATAGGTTATATTATAATTATTATTCAGAATTATTAATTTTTTATGAACTATCAGATTATAGTTCTATTGAGTTTTATTTACTATACATTTCTTTTTCTTTTCTTTTTTATAGTTAATTACTAAAATTACAAATTATTAATTAAAATTAAAGTATAATATAACTTTTTCTCGACAAAGAAAATAAATATTATGTTATAAAAATAACAAATAATTTTTAAAAGTATTAAATAGTATTTATAAGAGTTCAGAATCAAACTATCGTTTCTATCACTATAAGTTTACCCAATCATTTGTATTCGATATGAAAAATTTGTGTCTTGGATCAACTTGTTAAGAAAAATGTGCTACGTTTCTGATACCACTGTATACGATGACAAGCACAATACGAATAATGTACATAAAGCAGAAACAAATTTCATACATGGAAAAAATTGACGCAGTATTAATAACATTTATTCAACAGCAGTCTAACTGAAAATAATCTTGTCGATTTAATGACAGTATTAATGGAACAGGTGTGTTGTACTCTTGTTAAATAAACAAGATTATTTTCAATTAGACAGTTGAACATTTTTTTCCGTATAGATATTGAATTAAACATAAAAAATAAATAACAGTTGAACCTTTAATAATTTGTAACCCATGTTGGACAACATAAATTAAACTTAGATTTTATTTTGGAGTGGCAAAACAGGATGATCTATACATCTTTGTTTCTTACGTTATTTTGCAATTTTTTGTCATCTCAGTCTCGTATTTAGTACTTCCGCGTAAATACATCCTTCATCGAACGTTTGTTCGAGTATTCCGAAACGCGTCAAGACCAATGCGGCGTACCGCGTTTGATTCTTCGGAGACTCCAGTTATGAATTGCTCCAATTCAAATTGGTGTAATTTGAGATAGAACGTTCTTCTAATCGGAGCCGCGTCGTAGCACATCGCGTATTCGTCAAGGCGGCTGTCGGAGTCGAGCGCTTCTGATGGTTCACCAAGAGGTGAGTGCGGATCGGGAACGCGGGTGTGGAAGGGACGATCCTTCTACTCACACTTCTAGGATACGATCGCCCTTGCGGACGCCGGCCTTCTCGGCAGCACCTCGCGGGAGCACCGCGCTGACGTGCTGCAGCGGTGCGTACAACTGGCCGTTGATGCTTCGCAGTTGTCCACCCTCGCTGACCTGACCGCGTACGTTGAACCCGAAGCCCGTCTCCGTCTTGTAGATCGTTACGCACCGCGGCCCTTGGCCGACCGGGTCCTTGTCTGGCCCAGCAGCCAGCGGATGCTGTGGCACGCGCGCATTGTTGTTCACCATTGTCACAGTCGCCGCTACGTTTCTCGTACTGCTGTCCTGGTTCACGGCTGGCAAGCGGTGCACCTCCGACTCGCAGTCCGCCATGTTGCACTCTGGCCGTCCATTCACGGCAGCTGCTACCATACGCTGTCACCATTCTCGTAGTCACTTGGACCTAGGGATAATAGTCGAGGTAGAAAATGGTATCGATGAATTGTTGCAGCGATGCGTCGAAATCGGTATCGATGTTTAAACGAGACGGAGAACGATATTCAAATCGCAAGCAAAATCTCGATACTTGTTTTGCTATATTGTAATAGTAAAAAAGGAGAATTATAATTAATAAATAGGACGATAATTATAATAATATATAATGTCTTGATTATTATTATTTATTTTTCTTAGATTGTAATATAAAAAATCTGTATAATCTTTGATTTTTGAAAATAACATGAATCTTAAATGACAATAAAAAACGGAGAGAATTATAGTACAGTAAATTACTGAACAGTTATGATTTTCTTCGCTTTTTTATTAGAAGTATAGTGTCATTTAAGAATTAATTTTCCCCATAACATTGCAATATTGACTATTGTATTGTGCAGGTGGACCTAGATGTCGTCATTTATACGGAGCCATTGTAAAATCTGCAACGTGCCGCCTTTCATCTTTTGCGATCATTGATTTCATCGCCTCTGTTGGTAACGTAACTAAAGTCGACAGAGGGAGTCAGTCTGCTCTGGTTTGACTGCGGCAGTAATCGTTGCTGGTTGCCGAAGACCAAGAACGTGCTGCCATCAGCTTCTCTTACTTGCAAGTAATTCATTCAGACGTGATTAAGAAATGGAAGCACATATGCAGTCATTCCTCTCTCTCTCTCTCTCTCTATTTAATTAATTTTTTATTTTTAACTTTGGGTTATTTATAGATAGCAAAAGACAATTGCGAAATATTAACGATAATTGTTGTTTTCATTTTTTAAAAGATGTTGGCATTGTTGAAAATATGTTTATCATTGTGTTTTGATCTTCTTATTACTCTGACAATAAAATATTTTGTTATTTAAAGTTTAATTTTTTCGGTCTTCCTTGATATATAAAACGCAATGAATAATAGATGTTGAACAATGGCTCGTTATCGAATCATTGACGCATTATATTGGTCTTCTTTCATTGATCAAAGGATCGCTCTCCATCGCTACCTATGTATTAGAGCCAAATATTCTGATAAAGTTTCATCATGACCTACAAAGTAAAAAGGGACTTTTGCTCTTTTCAATAGATATGAGCTTTTTTTATAGATATATAATATTTTGCTCGGCTGCATCAAATATCCGTTTTCCAACTAAAAATAATATATTATAATATACGATTTTAGCGGGTATGTTTAAACAATGTAAATATTCTGCAAAATAATATGAAGCTTACAAAATATGAAAGGTATTTTAATTTTGCGATCAGATGTATATATTTATATATATATATGTATATATTTACAAAATTTAATTTCTATACCTACTATAATGACTATAATGTGCACAAATAAATGCATAAATAAAAGATTTAATATTGCGTTTGTATCTGTTAACATTATTTTTTTATTCGTATAAGCGTTCATATATGTATAATTATGTGGTGCATAAGCGCGTTACGAAATTGCGCAGAACTGTCGGTGCGATCTACTGGCGCTTCGTGCTTTAAAGATGACGTGTCATTATTTTTCCTGTATTATTTAACATACTTGTTTAAGAATTGCAACACATTTAAAAATTGCAAAAAGTATTTTGTAGAATTTTGTGTGTTTGTAAGATTTTAATATTTTCTACATTAACAATCGTATAAAATTACAGTCGTTACATTTTTGTGCTAGTATTAAATTAATATCTTGCTTAAAAATAAAAGCCACCTCTTTTATATTTTTCGGCTCGTTTGATCATATATCTTTGTTCATTATTTATTTCACATTTTATCTACGGATACGCAGTACATCGTTAACCATCGTCCACTATGTAGTTCATATTAATCATACTTTAAAAAACATGGGTGGATTTAAAAAATGGTAGATTTTATGCTATGCCAGGTGTTTATATAATCCTACAGCATTGATGTTGACATAAACACCAACACGGTGTAGATTTAAATAGAATTTTACGAGCGATTTAGCTTATCTTCCTAATGCTGGAATACTAGTACAGTAATAAAGACTATTAGTTCTGCCTTAATAATCATACTTTAAAAAATATGAGTATGGATTTAATAAGCAATTTAACACCAACATAATGATAACATCATATTAGTATTTATAATATGTATATTAACGTACGTTGAATCCATACCTATATTTTTTTAGAATGTTGTAATTAAGGGAGACTGGTCTTTTTATTGTTGTTCTAGTATTCCAGCATTAGACTGATAAGCTAAATCGTTTATAGAATTTCAAAATGTGAAAAACTTTCGATGGAACAATCAAAACAATATTAATGTCATTGTAATATCATATTTTTTACGATGGAATATTAAACATTTCGTGAGTGCAATTGAAGTAACGTTATATCCAGTGCAGAGGTGATACAAATGTTTGCTCTTTGTCCACGTTGTATTATTCGTGTATATATTATAAATGAATGATATACAATGCAATAAAAATTATATGTATCTATGTTTAAATACATATTTATAATTTAAAAAATATATTATCATCTTTCTCTAAATATATTTAATAATTAGATTAATACGTTAACTTTTTATTTTGGTACAACATTCTATTTTTATAAACTTTCCATAGATATTCTCTTATTCAAAAATTTGTTATCCTTCCCACAAATATATATATTGTATCTAAATAAAAATTCAATCTCTCTTTCTTGTTATTTCCGTTATACTCGCCATTTTCTATTTCCGTTTTTTTTCAAGACTCAAAGCTTGCTGAATTTTGATAGAGAATTTTGATAGTCAAATCTAGAAAACAAGAGATAGAGGGAGGCATGAGAGAGAGAGAGAGAGAGAGAGAGAGAGAGAGAGAGAGAGAGAGAGAGAGAGAGAGAGAATAAGAGAGAAAGAGGAAAGGAGAGGTGCGAATTCACGCAGAGGGAACTGACTGGCCTTTCACCTGCAGGAAATTCTATGATTGATGCCACATGGCACTATGTTGCTGCCGCATTATATGCACGCGCACACATTGTATACACTCCCCAATAACTACGGGCGCGAATACATACTGCAATAACTCGATATGTAAACCGATGTTCGCGCTGCAGTGCGTGATGGAGAACACGAATGCGTTTACAGCTTTGTTGAAGGACAGCGAAACGTTCCCTCTCTTGCACAGAAGAATATAATTCACCCCCAGAAGGTCATTTTTTGATTTTCTTTCACGTTGACCTTCCTTATGTTTTCCTATAATACACATAATATACATATAATGGCGTCAAATAATTAATTATTACATTTACAAATAATAACTTTTATATTTATGAATTTAACGTACAAAAATTTATTATTAAAATATTAAATTGTGTAAAGTAATTACACAGTGATAATCATAGCACATACAACCATTTACTTTATTAAGAACCCTATTTCTTATAATTCATAAAGAAATAAATAACATCATTTTTAGAAATATTAATATTTATTCTTTAAAGTTTAGATAATATTTATTCTTTTTCACTGTTATAACTTAACTAGTACTTAACGAAAAGTAACTTAATTATAGTGTTTTGGAAAGATGAGCTGTATACAGCTCGAGATGAGCTGTAAGAATGTGCCATGAGAAATAAGGGGTTCCATTTAAAAAATTAAAGGTGACCTTCACGTGACCTTCAGAGGACTATCCAAGGTCAAATCGATGGCACCATCTTATGTCCCCCTTCGAGTCAAACAACTTTTGTCTGAAACATTTTTGTCTACTGGATTTAGTTTTCGAGATATTTGGCTGGATTATTTAAAATGGGACACTCTGTATATGTTATATAATTTTGCTCAATCCAAAATTTCTCAGATGACTTCTGTGAAGACGAAATGAATATTGAATGTTTTTTAGGAAAAGTATTTTTCTTAAAAAATATACAAATTGTGATCTTCAACGGACTCTTAAGGTTCAAAAAATTACAGTTCTGAAGGGCGAATGAGAGTGCTGCGATGTTATTGGTACGCAATTTTAATCAATTTAGTCTTTTGAATTTTTTAATTTATTCAAAAGACTAAATTGATTAAAATTCGCCCTTGAGGACTGTAATATTTTTCTTAATTATTCTTTTAATGTGAATAAATTTCTTAATTATGTATCAATTTATTGCGAGCTTTATTATTTCTGCGATAAAAAGTAACGATTATTTCATTAAAACGAATGATAACATTTGTCCAAAAACAAATAATGGTAAGCAGTATGGTGATCTATCACAATAAATCGCAGCAGAATATTGATCGATGTAATGTTCAATTTCTATCATTTTATTTATATATAAATTTTTTTAAATAAATGTTTTCTGACCTGACTTATAAATTTTTGGTTTTTTATGTTTTAAGTGTTTTGACAGCTGTAATATCTATAAACCATTTATTTTACTAAAACCGGTCGGAGATAGTTATTTTCAAAATTGAAGTAAAAGTGAAGTTTTAAAGAAAGGGATTTTATACTATTTTCTTTTATATCTTTTATGTTATATCACTTTTCTCATTTAATTCTTCTATTTATTTTGAAGAAATATAAAAAAATAACAATTTAGCTGTATGGTACAAATTCGAAGTCAAATTAAAATATGCTTTTAATGTTTTTCATTTTTTGAATTAAAACCTGACCAAAAATTCAAACCATTATTATTAAAAAATTTTTAATGTTTTTTTAATTAACTTCTGTTATACACTGGATTTTGTCAGAAGAATTACATTCACTGATTACTATAGGAAAATAAATCGATATGATTAATCACTTTATTTTTTCAACACTATAAACTACTGCAAATTAGGTTTGGATTTTGACAGTTCTAAACTTGTAACAAATCATTGTTACGACGAGAATAATTCATTCTAATTTGCACTCGAGTCGACAATAATCCAAATGTTTTAGGAGTCAAATAGTGCTGATAAATTAAGAAGATAATATTATAATATGTTTCTTCTCGTAAGTTTTTGCAAATAAGATAAAAACGAATCATGCGACACGTCGGGCTGACTCCCTGAACATTATTTTATGAGTTTGTGCAAAGTTACTCTAAAGAGTGTTGTTATCTTTACATGGATACATTCTTACGTGTGCATTTTATTTGATCACATTTAACAGTGTGATCAAATCTGGGTGTAAAAATAAAAACCTGTATTTTACTACGTTCTTGCTTGGCGAGTGAAATTTTTACAAATTTAGAAAATTTCATACTCTTGCACACAATTCCTGAACGTAGACTTGCGCGCGCTCTTAACTCTGTCATTTTAAAACTAATAATATGAGAATAGGGCTACGAGCCTGAGATTCATTAAAATCTTTAATTCTATTAATTCTAATATATTGCGAAGAATATCACGTAATGTTGGCGTTTCTGTCATTTTATTTGAATACATAAACTTCTCGCGTTTTTATTGTTTACACGCTTTTAAAAACACTTATCTTTGAAACGCGTATTTACACGTGCTTAATTAATTACAATCATGAACGTCTTTTAATTAAATCAACGGGTAAGATTGTACGTGTAAGGATTACTACTTTATTTAAATACACGAATTTGTACTTTTTATTGTTCGCGCTTTTAAAAACTCTTAAGTAAAAATTTGTCTCGTAAGATAATGACTTATTAATAGAAAGCTTATTAAACCCCGGAATACAGACCTTTGTACAACATAATGTCTAAAACATAAAAAAAATCAACCAATCAGCGTCCTTTGTTGCAAAAAAGAGGTAGAAAATATAGGATTTTGATTAATTCATTTTTTTATGCATTATAAATTATACGTTATGCAAGACTCTGTGCTCTTATTTTTGGAACGCGTAATTGTTTACATACAGAATCACAATTGAATTACAATTGAATTTCTTGAATGTCTTTTAACAAAATTAATGAGTATAAGATTGTGTGTGTGTGTGTGTGTGTGTAAAGACCACTATTCACTTCGCCATGGGCCCGCGAGCGCGTTCTCCAGTTCCCTTTGGCGTCGGTGGCCCGCTGCATCCGGAGCACGCCCACGGATGCACACGTGACGCGGGATGTACCCGCGCGACGACGCGGTCCGGCGCGGAACGGCGCGGAACGGCGCGCCGCCACTGCTGCAGAGCGGTCGTAACGTAGAGAAAGTCAGTCCGACGTTGGCGCCGCAACAGACATACGGTGGTAGAACGCGCATCCCTGTAAAAAGCCGCCCTCCTGCCCCCGATTGCCTCGCCCACCAAATTGGGGTACCACCCGCAAACGTTCTCTGTCGATTAATCGCGCGGGGGTACAGAGAGGGGGGGGGTAAGAAGCAAAGAAAGATAAGCACGGATGTTGGCCGCGCCAATTGTTCGCGAAGGCAATATTATTAAGGGACATTTTGGAAGAAGAGACAAAATTATTCGCATCCTAAATCCAGTAGAAGAGATCGAGATCGATCCTCTCTGGTGATAGAGGGTGTGGACCACGTATCCGCGGGGTTATCAGTGATCGACGAGCGGGCCACCGTGCTCGCAGTGCCTTTTTTCTTTCGTTTTCCGTTTTTCGCGCGGGACATCGTCTTTCGGTCCCGCCCCTTCCGGTTGGCATCATCAGTCCGACCTTCGGCCCCGCGAGGACATTTCAAAGTGGTCGAGTAACTCTTCATCTCTGCCGTGTTTATTCTCGTTTCATTCTCTCGCTGAGATCTCCCGGCTGCAGCATGCTTTCGTCTTCGAAGGCTTTCCCGCCGATTCTCGCCGTGGCGCTCGTCATCTGCATCGGTGAGTGTTGCGTCAGAGTTAAATAGTTTCGATTTTTTTCAAAGAAGTGAGATATTCTATGGAAATTAATATTGTCTAATGATGACAATTTATGTTACATCAAAACAATTATTTAATTTGCGACTTCGGAAACGTGTTAGTTGCGTTTATGAGGTTTAGGGGACGGTACCCAAAAGTTTATCCGAAACTGCGTGCTGTGAAAAGGTTCGTGATGTATATGCGATGCATGTATTTAGATTACCCACAGCAGGATACTACAAAAAATCAGTTTTATCCTCGAGTTAGTGATTGACACATCATTGCGATGTCTTGCTAAGATGCCCGACATTTTCTAATCAGTACCAACATTTTCGTATAATTATGAGTTACAATAAAAATATTCTCGAGAATAATAATGTCTTATGAGCTTTCGATTTATGCCTCTTGTTAAGATATATCAATTATTCGATAAAATTAGAAAAAATTATTGTACATTATTTTAATAGCAACTAATCGTAGGCGTTATTTAGCAGAGCTGTTAGGATTATTTAATTAAGTGTCGACAAGTGTATACAATTAAAGCAATTTTATGTATCGCACGTTACATTTCGTTCATCGGAAATGTTATGCTTGACATGGCACATTTAATAATTACTTGCCGCGTTTATTAAAACTACCGCTATGCTTTTTTATATCGGTGCAAAACGCTCGCGCAATCGAGAAATTAATAATAACTTTTTCAAGGACCATTTTTATTACGAAAACTACAAAAAAAAGAACATTGTAAGAATTCTTACGAATAAATTCAGTTGCCTCCAATTCAGCTGAGAATAGCGTTCTCTTCTTCTCTTTTTTTTGCTTCCAATTAATAATGAAAAATTGTTTTAATTAAAGTCACAAACAAAACAGAA
The DNA here is from genome assembly GCF_001594065.2 of Cyphomyrmex costatus. NCBI lineage: Eukaryota > Metazoa > Arthropoda > Insecta > Hymenoptera > Formicidae > Cyphomyrmex > Cyphomyrmex costatus. The sequence continues at coordinate 382,136 of NW_017280296.1, forward strand.
ACATTTCCGTTTGTAATAAATATATAATCTTGTTAGACATTTCTGTCTACTAAATAGTTTAAAATTAAGGCGGAGCCTCAGCATTACATAATTTCTTGCTACACAACATTTTAACAAAAAGAATAGCGATAATTCATTAAAAAGGTGAATCTGAAAAAGAAATCGTTATTTATCGGTATCTCCGCTTTTTTGATACGGGCGATGTTTTATTCTGTTAAATTTGTGCTTTAATATGAAATCAACGCACGGTCGAAAATCGTGAGATTAATTAAATTTTAGATTGCCCCCATACGCTGTGGATAGACAATGCAAACTGGATTATGGCTGAGTAAATTATTTATCAGTGGAATTGTAGAAGATAGGACGTCATAGATAAATATGGTTATCACATACACACATACCTATAAATAAGAAGTTTTTAGTCGACTATCTATCTACTTACATCACTACGAAATTCTTTTTTCGACAATCGCGAAAAGTGGAGTTGTTTGTCAATCATAACTAATGTAATAAGAAAATTATGTTTACAATAATATTCGCGATTAAAATGGTTAATAATTCAAAGATACCAGAAGATTTGTGTGTTATTGCCGTGTTTTTACATATCTATTGCTAATGCCAAAACATGGTGCAAACGTTCTGGTATCTTTGAAGATAATACTCGTGAAAGGCTTAAAAGCATCATAGTTAATAATTGTATATTTTTGAGTTGTTGCAGCAATCTAAAAATTATTTCGAAATGGGCTTATTAACTCCTTGATACAGACATATTCGGACGTATTCTCATGTTTTTCCCTCGTCGTTCATCTCGTACCGAACGATTATGCGCACACAGTTATACATGCATATCGATAGGCGTTTTGCGCACGGATTATAGCCCCTTCCTCCAGTGAAATTGGGATTTCTGGAAGGACGTTCTATGCTATATATATATATATATATACACATATCCGGTATGGCCTAATTCCGCAGTAATAGTGTAATCTTGCTGATAAACTGACTTTTCCCAAAAGTAGGTATTACATCTGCTTGCGGCATGTGAGATCCAACAATGATCTATCTCGAAGATCAACATAATTACGCTGTTGGAATGCAGCGCGAGAAAAGTCGGATCTTCTGAGATCGTACAAAATGCTGCGTTGTAATTTCTTCGCGTCTGATAAGGGTATAGCATAGATTAGACTATATTTGCACAGAACTTTTAACGAATAAGTGATATCGCGGAAATTTCTATATGCTTAATTCCATTCCATTCATCCAACATATAACGTTAAAATTATTATTAACAGAATTGGTCAACGTTAAAGATTTCAATACTATCATTACCTAATTAATGATAATACACAACTTTTACGTATGAGAAAATTTGTCAATTTTTAATTGTTTAATTAAATACGTTTTTTAATGACAAATATTTATAATCCGGACTTTCATAAATACACATATAAATATGCATTAATAAATTAAGATAACGCATTTAGGCTTTACGGGTATTATTTTTAATTATACCAGAAGGTTGATACTGATACTGTATCAGTGCACCCTTTGCCCTGATAAAATAAACGATATGGTTGACGAAACGTTGGCTTTAAAAGTTAACGGCAACACGACGATAACCCGCAAATACATAAACGAATTATTAACTTAAAAGGAAAGAAAGAATAAATACACTATTAAATTCAATCTTAAAATAATATGAAGTAGAATTATATAGAATTAAGATTTGTGTAGGACCGTCGATATTTGAAAACAAGTAAATATGATAATAAAATCGGCCGATGATGGTCTAGCAGGATTTCGGTTGCTAATGTAATGTGTGAATTTTACTACGTATGTAGTCTCTTCAATCGCGTGCCGAAATTTTTTCAAACTTACAACGCAACTCTAATCAACTACCGTAGTAATATCACTTTTAGTTACATTGACACAAGCAATCTAACAATTTTTGATGCTTATAGCATCTTATTGGATCTTAATATTAAGAATTATATAGACTATATACATACTCTATATCATAGAAATTGAATTTAACTCTTCATAACGCTTAAGTAAAATATACATATAATAACAATAAATAATAATTAAAACTGTTTAAATTGAAATCACTTATTACAGTTATAATACTTCTTTACTTTACTAAAAAAAAACTAGATAGTCTAAAAAAACTAGATATCTTTAGATAGTCTAGACTGATATATATATATATGGTATAATAGAATTTTTTAATGTTTGTCTCCTCTTGTCCTGACTTTTAACACGGCAGATTATAGACCTGCTAATAACCACTAAAGGCATAGCTTAGGATTCAACGATCTCATTTACTTATACATAAAATTTACATATCGATAGCGTTCTAAGATTAAAGCTTTTTTAATTAATTTTGGATTTATTCTGGGATTATACAAGCAAAGAGAAACAAATGTAACTGATCGCATAGAATAGACAAACAGTTAATCACGGTCTGGATGAGTCGAGGCTCTCATAGAGGCATAGAGGCAATCACGTAATGGAGGTCCGTTTTTCCGCAGCACATTTAATAAAGCGATGAATATAGAGTCTCTTTGTACTCTCTCATGTGCGAATCTCCGTCTCTGGAAACTGGTAATCCAGACGCAGTGTCACCCATATTCATTGATATGATGACCCATAATCATATCTTACGGAGAATAATAAAGCGATATGGCATCGTAAGTATATATACAAGGTGCGCAACCGTCACTTTATTACTTCGAGCGTCTCGCCGTTGAGGGATTACACAAAAAGGTCCGAGTAAATTTGATCCTAATCCTTGACGACGCTCGCAATCGTCGTTCGGGGAGATTTCCGCCATCGCTTATTTTCTCTGGATTTTGTATCCAGATAGTATATAATTTGTTCTCGTACTTTTTTTATCGTTCTCTTCGGAGCGAGGCGATTGAATATCAATATAGTTATATTTCATCTTCGACGCTTGGATCTTTCTATGTTATTACACGACCGTCGATATATCTCGAATACACGCCCGCTTGAGTGTAGCTTTTTCGAATCCTAGGAAGACGGTACGTGTATAGATCCGTGGCAAAACTGAAATACATTTGTATCTGATAAAATAAGCTGAGGTTTTACTCGCAGTGTTTACTATTACGCGCCTTTAGAAACTTTGTCCATTCGGTATCGCTCATCGTTGCAAGCAATCAAAACGTCCACGTGGATATTCACGTACCTCGAAGTCAAAAACACGGAGCTTTGAAAAAATAGGTCGGGGAAAATATACGCGACCGAATTGCCGCGACCTTTGTGCAGCACGTTCGACGCTGTTAATCCCGATAAGAAGATATGTATGTGATGTACCGAAGATCGATGCAAAATAAAACAAAAAAAAAAAATACAGAAGACCGCGTCGATGATGACACCAATTCGTAAGATGATAGTTATATATAACGAGTCCCTGGGACCGAAATTTCGACTGTCGATCTTCTCCATATGTCTCCATACGGTCTGATATCTCGATGTTTACGACTCCTTTGTCGAGAATTAACTGCGGAAGTCATGAAATTATAATTTATAGCGATTCACGTTAACGTGCCTATCACGCTATACATCATCCTTATCAGGTCCGGTCGGTAAGCAGCTGCATAATCTGACTCATTGCCGTTGTATATCGTGCGCTTCGTGATTTCTCGTGCATCCTCTGCACTATTCATATTCATCCGTTCAATAATGATTCCAAGGTCAGCCTTGACGATTTTGCAATTACTGTGGCTTCGTTAAAATTTCAGTTACGGGGAAATAACGTTTTCCGTCAGATATTTGACAATATTCTAAAGCCGATGAAACCGAAAATTTATTGAAATTATATTGTGGGAGATCACTGAGAAGAAATATTCTCAACTCAACGAATAATGAATATCGGCTTGTATTGTATTCACGTTTATTAAACTCTTGGTACACAATGTGGGCGGCTGGATGAAATGCTGTTTCCTGTTGTAAATGTTAACACCGTTTGCGAGACGTTTGTTAATACTGCCTTGTCGAGTCTCTAGATGTAACGAGAATAAAGACAAAAGAGAAGAAGCAGCTGTCTCCTTGAAGGCATTCCCTTGATAATATCGTTCCGCGAGTTTCTTTCTCTCACTCATAATTATAATTTCTTTATGTTCACGACGCTTTGTGCTGATCTTATTTTCAAGAAATGTCAACTTCACAATTATTTGTTCGTCAGTATCGATGTTGGAGGAAAAACAAGAAGGAAAAGAGACATGTCCAATGAAATTGAAATATAAACGCAGATTCTACTTTCTTACCTTTTACGATGTTTTTCCGGAGCGGACAAATACTTTTCCCTTCCGACCGACGCGACGTGGCTGCGTTACCGTGCAAGTTTGATTTTAACTGGCGAGCGCTATCGTATTCCCTCATCCCTTGAAGCTTTCGCATTTTACGATTTGCAAAGTTCTAACCAGCAAAATTCAACCGCGAATCCTTCGATCTCTTCCTGAAGAAGATGAACGATTGGACCGTCCTGCACCGGGCGGCGCGGCGCGGCGCGGCGCGGCGCGGCGTCGTCGGATCTATAACAGTCTCGGTGACAGCCGTTAATCCTTCGGCGGAATTCACGAATGTCAGCGTCGTTGTCAGCGAGGGAAATCGGACCACTGTTCGGTGAAATTAGAACATCATCGCCATAGCATAGCTGCAATCCGACAGCTGGCTATCGGACAGTCGACAATATGACTTATTATTACCACGAGCCTCGATGTTACCTTATAATTCAACGATACGTCGGTCATGTCGTTATTCGTGAATGCAAACAGTCAAAGTGGGAGAAATTTAGACTTGACTACTGACGTATGGAATTTATTTAAGAGAAGACGCTCCTCAGCATTTCCATCGCTTGTTTTCGAGCATCAAACGAATCGCGTTCATTCACCAAACAAACGTTCGTTCACTTGCACGATTCTCGTTTATCTAGAAAAACAAGATATTCTTCTTCGTCTTCTCTTCAAGTGGCTCAAAAGAAGCACAGCAAGGTCGATCTCAGAGAATACTATCTCGTTAATAGAAGAAATAAATAAATTGCGAAATTGAGCTTTGTTTACAAATGTATCATGTCACCAATGCAAATGGTACAACGTGAAACAATGGATCGGTTTCGAATTGAATCGAAGATCGTGGAAGCGATGGGAATGCAAAAAGGGAGGAACACGACCGTTTGCGAGCGTGATTGAATATCTCTTTAGTCTTTCTACGAGTTAGACACGCAGTAATTTTCCATACACAAAGACCGAATATGCCATATGGCTTTTAGGGAAGCATTTAGATGAGCTCATCTACGGCGATAGTATAAATTTAACCTGGCTATTTGGCAGGTACGAAAGGCCCAACGCTCCCGAAGGTCTTCCATAATCATGAGTTTGTCGAGCCCTCGATATTCATATATCGACATCTATTTTCGTGACACTTTGTTGGCTCACGTAGAATAACAGGTTCGATCATGGTCATATATGCATTCTATCATCATACGTGTTTGCTATTGTAATCCTGTCGATGACGCCGTCGGTTCCCTATGACGTAAGGACATGCATTTGTATAGCCCCAACACAGCGTACCTAATAATAATCGACTAATTTCATCTCACAATATTTTTATTAATATAAAAAAATGAATATAAAAAGATAATATTGTCCCACTTACATAAAATCAATTAAAACCAATGTGCTTATTGTTATAACTTACATTAAGTATATATTATGTTATACTCATTTGCTGCACGCACGACATAATTCAATAATTGTCATTGTAAAGTTGCTTACAGAAGAAGAACGGAAATAAAAAGAAAAAAAACATCTCCGAAAGAACATACTTTTATTCCTTTAATATTAGTCGTTACTCTAAAAATTACATTTGAAAATTAATTAGTGTTACAAAATTTTAATGATTTATGAAACATTAAATTTATTTTCTGAAAAACTCTTTTTTAGTTGTATCGTTATTTTAACTAATGAAGCGATATGCAAATGTTGGAAATATTTAGTTATTTGATGCATTAAAAATTGCCATATTAAATTTAATAAACTACATCAAGTGAGCTGTAACGTAGAATTTTCGAACGTATTAATCTACAAAATGCTGCGGCGAATATTTCGTTTGAAAGATCAACCGCGCGTTAAAAAGTATACTCTCCGCTGACGTATCGACAAATCGTATACACGGCTTAAAACTTCACGGCAAGCCGGAAGTAATGCATCGAGACGAAGAGTTCAATTCCGCCTGGAACGCCCGCGACCTAGTTCAAATGTAGACCGCTGTCATATAGTGTTCCTCACAATACCCACTCTTCACGTGCAGACCTTTTTAGTTGTGAATTTTTCAAGTATATCTTTTAGAGTAATGCCAAACGTATCGAGCATACCACTCACGGAAATATCGAAAGGCGAACTTTTCTCACTTGTTTTGCCTTTACCCCTCGGAATAGGATATTCTTTAAAATTCTCTTAACCAAATAGCTCAGCTGTTGATGAAATAACTTACATTAGAAGTGCGATCGTACTACGTTGGAACAAGCTCGCGATTGAATTTCCCCCGACTCTCGAAACGATTTGAAGATATTTCCTCGCAAGCGGAACGGCTAAATAGACGAAACTAGAAAATCAAGCACGTAGTTTCGGCTTTACGTCACGATGGTAGTTCGATACTGACCTATTAGCTTAAAGTAATTTCCGTTTAATTTTAGAGTTCACGGGTTCCAAGACTTCGATGTGCGTACGCGTTACGAAAGTCCTGATAAAGCTTTCGACCTCCGCGTTTGTCATTTTCGCGCCGTTTATCTCCCTCTCTCTCTCTCTCTCTCCTCCCCCTTCTGCTTTCTCTTTCTCAATCTCGACACTCTCTCGAGCTGTCCCCTTGGTGGCCATATGCCGCTTAATGAGTCTTTAATATCGTGCAGCTGAATCTAGTAATGCTTGGATAATGAGCCGTATTTTGGCAATGTTTCAGAGGTAGCAATTGCGAGAGTGTTGAAGACACTCGATTTGATTGATTATAGGGAAGCTTAAGAACCTTAGCAGCTCCGTAATATTGATTTTGTAAAAGCACAGCTAATTATATATAGGTATGTAGCTCGAATTGAAATAAAATACATATTATAATTATTATATATTAATAGTAATATCATTAATGATTTCAAAAATATATAATAGTAAAATGTATTGCAATTCATTGAGATGTACTTATCAAACGAAATTGAAATAAACGCAAACGTTTATCGAGAAACGTCTTCAGCTTTTTTATGTAGCATGTTGTCTTTTCAGTTACGAATGGCGTCAATAATGGTAATTAAAGTACTAGAAAATAAAAATGCACAAAGGGATATTAAATTAGATATTAAATAGATAATTATAAAGCATTAAGGGGACAGTCTGGTCAGAAATTTTAGAAAAATTTGATTTTTAAAAAACATCGGTTTCGTATACTATATGGTCGTAGAAATATGGTAGTGATCGGTATTTACGCAGAAACAGTCGAAAAGAGGCTGAAAATAGCCATACAATAGAAGGATCTCCGCGCGCGATTATTTTTTCTCTTATCACTTGTATTTCCTGATTTGCAATCAGGATATGCACAAATTTTCGTCATTTTTCTCGCCTACTCCCGCCGAGGAAATACCATTGGTGCGTGTAAGGGTTGGTTTATAATAGCCGTAATCTGTTAACTTTTGAAAATTATTTTTTTTACTTTTGTTAATTATTACAAAAAAACTTTAAACGCGTTTTTCTCAAAACAACGTTTTTTTACCTGGCAGACACGATTCTGAAAAAACTACTGAACCAAATCGCTTGAAATTTTCAGGGATTATTCTACACATATCTACCTATCGTCTGTACTAGAATCATAAATATTCGTTAATGTTTAACCCTTTTTTTAAACAATTTAATGTGTAAAAAAAGAGGCAAAATTTTCTAAAGGCCGCCATTTTGTTTTTTCTCATCGGATGTCAATGATTCTAGTACGGACGATAACCACAGGTCCACTTTTTAAAAAAGCACTCGATTTTTGTATTTCAGACGATTCCTAGGCCAGTTATCATGTCTGCCGTTTTAAATCAGCGCCAACTTCAAAAATCCATATCTCCGCAAGGGTGCAAAAAAAAAAAAATTTTCAGTTAAAATTTTCTTAAAAACATATACATTAATTGTGGAAACACACTTTTGTACAAATACATTCTTGGCGTACTAAAAAAAATTCTTGAAAATTATGTTAATTTAACCAGACTGCCCCCTTAATATGTAAATCAAGAAATGTATACTATGGAAATTAAATGTTAAGAATTTGGCATTCCTTTCATGGCACAAATGACGTTTAGCACGAAGATTAGACATTTCAAGCGTAATGAGAGAAGTGCGATATTTAAATTTTGAGATAAAAATTTAACATCCCGGACTCTTGGTATTCGGCTTTCATTCGTCTCTCTCTTATCTCAAATGCAAAAGCTATTTACAATGACACGTAATATCTTGAGACCCCGCGAAATTATTGCAGAGATATCCCGGGACGTGACCCCTTAGCGATAGGAGATTTCGCGCAGAAGGTGGACGACAATAATTCATCGCGTTACTCACAGTGCACGTAACGAAGGCATGGCGGAGCCACGATGCGTTCGAGGCGAGGGATTGCAATGAAAGAGCTGCATTCTCGTGGCGACCCTTCTCAACCTCGATCACATCGCCGCTCTTACCCAACCCCATCTCGCCCGCGACCCCACTTCCAGCAGGTCGAAAACTTGATAAAACTTCCGGGCGAGAATTTCAGATACTTCTCGCGGTACCATACGACGCGATCTTTTTGTTGTCGCATCTTTCCCCGGGGTAGCCATTTTTCTCCGCAACAACGTTGTCCTACTTGTCAACACTATAAGATGCTATTTTGCACGTCGAAACGGTGTAAAATTGGAAAATAATGGCCCCTGCCGTCGCTTCTTGACGTCGCACAACACATTTTCAGATTAAAGGTACCGAGTTTCTCTGAATGGGGCTTGTTTCGCGGTTTCTCGGTTTCTGACAATACGATATTGCTGGGTTATAAACATCTAACGCTAATTTCCCATTAAACGCGTAATAGCTTCTGTTAAATTCAGTTTTGTAATGAATCTTAAATACGTACATTAGGAATTATCGAAATAAAAATTGTTGAGATTCTAAATTTTATTTAGATATAAGATTAAAATAAACGATAAATAATTATTCTGTATAAGCAATATACAGAATCATTATAAATAAAATTTTTTCTAATTAATATATAAAGCGCCTGAAAATATCTAAGAACAAGCAATTTGCGTAAATAACGTAGAGTAATTAAATTCTACTTAATTAGCTTCATTTTCTCATCGTCTGAGCTTGTACCACTTAATAAACAATTTTTAATTCTCGTAAGATCCATATATCCTAAAGATCAGCTACCATTGTTACTATCGTTTATACAGAAGATATAATTAGCAACATTAATAATATATAACGTAAAAAACGAAAACATATTCGCAAAGATTCTCGCAAGTGCTTGGATACGCGTATATCTGTATATATAGATTCTCGATCTAATAACTTAAACAGGCGTCTAAGGTAGGCTTCCACTACATTGCCTTACTGATGAGTCCAGTAGTGGAAGCCGGGACGAAACGCCAAAAATTACGTGATATTCTTCGCAATATATAATATTAGAATAAATTATCAAAATTAGATTTCATATTGTAATTTGACTCTTATTCGCCTTATTTAACGTGTTAATTATTATTAAAAATAATAGAGTCCTTTAAACCTTCAATTCATTTGAAAACTACTAACTAAAAATGAAATGTAACATATAATATAAATAAAATAGAACAACGTATAGAATTAAATATAATTTTTTTATTAAAAAATTGTATAAAAGACAAATGTGTACGCCTTTAAAGTAACTTTTTAATTGAAGAATTGCTATGCATACTATTTGTGTTATATTTTATTTTCAGGAAGTAGTTTTCGTTTTTACACTGTTATTAATGTTGCTATATAATTATATTTTCTATATAAACGATATTCTGATAATTTTTATGGTTATACGTGTATTTTTCAAAAGTCACTATATGGTATACTTGCCATGTTAGAGTCTGATTAGACTTTATTGAACGGAAAATCAGAGAAATATTTTTGCGAACTTTTTTCTGGACGCATTTTCTGACTGTAATCGGACGATTTTATTATTCATTGTCAATGCAATTCTATTTAATTACGTGGACGTTAACACACATCACGTTTCTTGAAGAATCCGATGTTTTCGTGATACTATATAGTGTCGAATGAAGAACGTGTGCCAGCATGTTTACTGCATTGTACGTGAATATAAGCTTCATGAAAGCGTATATGCATCTCGTGAAGGTAAAGCCTTAATTTAGAGCCCACGAGGGCACAGGCGCAATAAGTTACGACGTTCCTCGTCGTTCGTGCAAATTCTTGTAAGTTAATTTCTACCACGCCACCGTCAACGTCGTCTGTTTGACATTCATTTTATATTGGTTTTCTGTCTTGTGCTGTGAGTGTAGGACGTTGCGTGACTCACGTAATAATTCGATCAAGCGGCATCGTTAGCAACTGTACAGTCGCACACGTGGCTGCGAACGTTAACATTTATTTATCAATCCCGCGAGATTCATTCGCCGAATTAATTTCGCTTGATACTCTGGACGTATATATAAGTGAATTTTGATGAGTATCATTTTTTTCCCCCTAGGATTGAATTCGCGTGGCTGCTGCTCGAGAATATTCAGCAGAGGAAATTTGCATAATATATATTTCATTTAATTTTAAATGCAATCTGTGATTTATTTGAAAATTAATGAGACTTATAAATAATACAACAGATAATTAAAATACAAAAGTATGTATGAATGTTATTTCTCTCTGAATCTCTTATTCAACAACGGAAGTGTGAGAAGTATGATAGGGCGAAAAAACGATGGACGACGAATATAATATCGTATGACTCATTGTGTCCGCTCCTTGCGTATCGCGCTGCTCCGAAAACTTATTTTCGGTTATTCCCACTTCGGGGAACTCCATTTTCTTCGCTCCTTCCTTCCGCCCATGCATTCCTGTCGGCCGTCTAATCCTTTCTTCCGCTCGTTTCGCGGATTAAAAATTCGCCTGCGATTTATCGTCGGCACCCCGGGCATTTGTCAAGATGATTTACGAGCCGCGTTCGCTCGTGAATGTTAACGACCGTTCCTGATGGCGGTTCCATTTGATTTCTTACGTGTCGAACTTCGTGTCGCAAAGGAGAGAAAAACGGGTTGCTTCTCTGGCCGCCGAGAAACGGCGAACGTGTGACATGATACCCGAACGATCTTCGAATACACGCGGTCGCGAAACGAATGATGGGGCGCGATTTTACGAAAGGGATTCTCAATAGAAGTGCACGTCGATCGCTTCTCATGGTTGTTTTACATCTTTTTAAATTTATCTGGAAAAACTGCCGATGCATGGAAGCTTTTGGATAAATATTAAAACGGCCTCCATTCAATCGTGTCTTGTAATTTTCATAATCTTAATATTTTTATTTTTGATCGACAATATTTTTAGCGTAAATCGATCTACACTGAAAGAAAAGTTTTTGGTATATTTACAGACTATGATTACATATTGTTATATAAAATACACATAGAAAAACAAATAGCTGCCATAATTAAAAGCTACGTGGTAAGTAAATGCAGTGTAAAAATATGGATAACTGAAATATCATAGCTAATGTCTTAACCGCGCGTGATATGTCTATATTATATTATAGTAGTAACAACAGACCATTTCGCAGTAGTTTATAAATTTATAGCTATGGTAGCAAATATATTTTAACAAACCGAGATTAGCTACGACAGGAAAAATTTTTTTTCGTGTAATTGTCCCAAACACGACTATAAATTATAATTAAATGATTAGTAATTGCAACCGTTGTTAATAATAATTACAATTTATAGGGTACCGGATCGTAAAATTACCGGATATCGGATATTCAAAAAGAATGTGACACCAATATTCAATCGGATATCCGATAAGATAATTATCCGAATATTTTTCTAGATATCAAATCCCTCAAAATTTAAAAAAAGAAAAAGCCAGAGAAAGTAGTGGTAATAATTAACTGGCTGTGGAATAAAGTTGTTTGCAATACACTTTTAACAGTAATTAGTAATCACACACAAAGTTTAATATTAATAATATTTTCTTCACGCGTGCACGTAATGTGCCCTACACCTTAACGCTTTTGCGCACGGTAAATAAACAATACCTCAAGCTGTTAAGTTATTTCTCTAATCCCACTCTTCTGCGCAAAAACGTTGCTGTATAGGGCACATTACGACGAGCACTTGTAAAGAAAAATTCTATGTGTAACAGTGGGGGCATATTTGTTTATAGGTCGGCACGAGCGAAGCGAGTGCTGCCGTCGCGCCCGTCCCCACAATAAACAACATTCCCCCACGGTTACACAATGTACTATTTCTTAATCAACAATAACATTTCAGTATTTTCCGGTGACTATCTATTTTAATTATTGGCATAAACAAATTTTCCTGTGCTGAAAAGTCCGAATGCATGAAAGACTGTGGAGTACTCAAGTATTTCAAAACCAAAGTTTTCAGACTAGGATATTCTTTTTCATTATTAACGGATGTTTACGTTTCAAATGGTTCCGTAAAGATTTAGTAGAAAGTAATTGACGATTTTCTCTTTTACAATTTTCGTTTTTATGTAGAATCACAAAGAAAACATTCAGCTTTTTCTTACCAGTACTACATGTTTTAAAACATTTCTATACGTATTTTTAAAAATTTCATAATCATCCTGCCAAATTTTATGATTTAATTTTTAATTCATCTTCTCAGGGTATTTAAGTGTTTCTTTTTTGTAGTGAATTATTAACACCATTGCACATTGCATCATTCTATATCCTATTCTTGATTGTTTTACGTTTCATGAATGATAAAATAGAATGATACAGTAGCCAATAGTGCTAATGCTGTTAATATCGCATTCTTCGAATGTAGCTGAAACTTCTTGCACAGTTTATTTTTTTTTAACAAATAAACTGTGCAAGAAGTTCAGTTGGAAAAAATAGAATTCTGCATTAATGATGCAAACTTTTAATATAAAATTTCAACCGAGTATATTGTTGGATACTAATAATATCCGGCTATCCGTCTGGGGGGATAATAAAAAAGTACTGAATAATGCTGCATATCGGATATTTTCCAAATATCCGGTACATTCCTATAATAATTTGTAGTCATTTTCAATTCAATTGTACGAGTATATTTATTGATATAACTATACAATATTAGAGGGAATAGAAGTACTTTTATCGTTACTTTGCATACGATTAGACACGTTATATAACAATTACATACATGTTATTATAATTACGACAGCTATAAATGTGGTTGTAGGACATTGAGTGTTTTTATTTGCTACAGGCGTACAAGCTATATTTAGTTTTACTTAATCAAAACATTGTACACATTTTATTCTAATTGAGCTGTGTAAAAAGCTTTACTCTGTACATTTCTACGTATATTTATGTTGAGCAATTGCAAAACACCCCTTTTTGCAAAACTTCTGTTATACATTTTTATTACAGCGTTATAATTTTCTTTCTATTAAAATATTTGATTTATTGCTAAAAGTATAGACTGAGTAAATATATAGCTGTATTATAATAAAGAGATTATGAGCATTTCTCAATTTTCCTTTTAATTTCTAACTTCCCAATAAACACAGATTGGTATAAGAAACGTATAAAAACGGATATAACCATACGTATTGTACGTGTAAGAAACGTATATAATAAACGTATATAATCCGTGGACATGTCCTCAACCCATCCCATTTTAAATACGTATATATAAACGTATTTATAAACGTTTATATAAACTTATTTATAAACGTATTTTAAAACGTACATATAAACGTATTAAACAAACGTATATAATTCGTGGACATGTCCGCAACCCATCCCACTTTAAATACGTATGTATAAACGTAATTTTAGATTGATTTTTAAAATGTAACGGAAAAGTAACGAAAAGTAACGGTTTCGAGTAACGGCAACTGTAACGAGTTACTTTTAAAAAGCGGTAACTATTATAGTAAAGGTAAATCGTTCCTTTTTTTGATTCAGTAACGAGTAACTGTAACTTGTTATAATACTTTTAAAAAGTAACTATCCATTCCCTACTATATATATAGTTATTATTATTAGCATTATAGCAGTAATTATGTACCATGTAATTATGGCGACATGTAATCTTTATATAGTCGCAAATTCCAGATACTTTCCTTTTAATGTAAAATTTACGAAAATTTCTTTTTCGTGGGAAAAAGCGTGCCAGCGCTCGACCGCAGATATACTTACGGCACACAAGAAGAGAATTAGATAAAATGCACAAGATTATTTTGCTTGATTTATTTGATGCGACTAAAATGTTTAGACGTCGAACTACATTTTATCCAAATGACTTTGTTCCGTACGCTAGCCGAAGAGCATTTGAATAACTTGTCAGAACAGCATTGCGAAATCTCATAAAACGTTTCCGCATGAAATGTCAGCGCAGATTACTCCGTCATTTTCCAAATAAAAAATGCACCTGCAATTGCGACCAGGCAATCGAGCCGCTGTTCTCGGTCGTGGCATTTGCAAACTACTGAGATCTTTGATTCCGAGAGCTCTCCTCTATACGCGACTACTCTATGGTAATTAATTAAAATGTCAGTCCGCGTGAACCCGCTAGATCTAGAATGTCAATTTACGTTTGATACTCGTTTTGTTTAATCTTTCGTGAAAATCGCTGATCATGCAAATGAACATACAAACTAAAGTAAAAGTGGATTATAAATTGAAATAATAAACATTGTACAGTGTACTTTACACGAATTCTCTTCATTCTGCGTTATAGCATAAAGTCAACATATATTTCAAAAGGCATTGTATTTTAATGTACTTTTAGTTCTTCATTTGCATTTTGTTACGTTTAACGTAAAATGTAGAGTTATACTCACTATTACAGATATCTCTCTTATAATAGGGTTACGTTTTGAAACTTTGGTTGTATGTCAAATATTATAGTAATTTATCATAATCTATTGTAAGTCAAAGAATAATTATATAAGGCTAAATCCATTGTTTCATCTTTCTCTTTTAGTAATAATATTTTTATTGCTAGCCATAATAAATATGAAAAGAATTACTAGATTATGTGAAAAAATTAATAATTAATATTTAAATCAACTAATATAGAGAAACAGGGCAATGAGCCAATAATTTAAGTTAAAAATCTTTTTAAATTAATTTAATATATTGCAAAGAATATTACGTAATTATGACGTTTCGTCCCAGCTTCTACTACTAGACTCATCAGTAAGGCATTGTAATGGAAGTCTACCTTATACGCCTGCAAAAGTTATTCAATTGAGATTCTATATAAAGAGATACACGCGTATTTAAAGCACTTACGAAAATTTGCGAATATCGATAGACCTCTGATGGCGGGTCGACGTAGTAATATTCTTTGCAATATTTATCATTAGTAATATGTGTATTACCCCTCACCCCCCCAACTTGCGCGCCAAACAATTTAAAAAGATTTTTAACTTAAATTATTGGCTCATTGCCCTGTTTCTCTATATTAGTTGTTTTTAAAAACATATTGAGCCTTATTACAATGTACATTTTTAATATTTAAATATTAAATCTTATAGGACCGTACATGTGAGAAACACAACAAGTAAATTAATTATTTTTATACCAAAAAAAATTTAATTTTAATCTTGATTTAATTTAATCTTTATTTATTTTCTAACTTTTAGCGTATTATACCAGTCATATGTCCAAAAAATCCGTAAGTCGCGAACTTGTAAGATCATAGAGGAATATATATATACCATAGGTATATAATTTGATGTGCGAGGGTAAGTTTCGTTATTTATTTTTACATTCTGCTGTGAGACATTAGACATTGGATACTCATTCGGAAGGTGCGACTTGTGCTGTATGGAATGGAGAAGGTCGAGGAGGAGGTAATTTCCAGTCGGATCACATGGCTGCGTTTGCAAGCTCGTATTAATAACGTCTTTGTGGTCGGTGGTTTCTTCCAGCCCTTTTCTCACCCTAGCATCATCTGGAGCGTTGGGGTTTGACCTGTTTGCTCATAAATCCACGATGCGCGCCGCGCCATGAACCATTGCACTTTCCACGGTTGAAATTTCAATGAATACTAAAGTTAAACAAAACGATACGTGTGTGCTACACATACACACGATAGGTTCGCATGGTTTACGTGTACGGTATTGTCCTCTTTTTTTGGATTTGCCGAATAAAATGGATATTCGTACATATATATAAGCTGAATGAAATTCCTAACATTTTCCATCAATTCTCCGGGTCTCGTCGTGCTATTCTCATCAACGCCATTCTCCGACGATGAAAACCGTTCAGAAACCGTTCGAGAAACCGCGCACTCATCGATATCGGTCATCAATATTGTCTATGCAGATGCTTCCAAGTGTCTACGCGTAACGGGTTTCCCTGCTTTCCTGCGTCTCTGTCGTAATTTCTAACGAGCTTACGAACACATCAATAATGTCCTTTGTGTGAACGCGCGAGCGATTTCTTTCGCGTCGATCCTGCTATAGTTCCCGCGAGTCTCACGCGTGAAAGCGACGCGGTCATTACATGACATTAACATTTTACCAAAGGTGAACCTTTTACAGCGTCGATGTGACAGTGACGTTCTGTTCGGAAGAATGAGAATTTCGTCCCGTGAAGAAAACTATGCAAAGGCCGCAGCAGCTCAAAACTCGGAAGCTTCATTGCAATATAGGGATAGATAGAAAGAGAGAAGCCGGGACAACCTGAATCGATTAATCGATGCCACCGTGACTATTTATGGCAAGATCGGGATAAGAAGCGTCCGTGTATTAATTGTCGATGACATTGGTTTTTCATACGCGTCAGATGCTGTGATAGCGCGGCAAACACATAACATAATAAACCTACGTAGATCATCTAAGGCAGATTATCTAATTGATCATTTTAATTCTTGGTACACACAATTCAGTCATTCGTGCCCTACGCAATTTTTCTTTTTAAAATATCACTCTTTAAAATACTATGGAGAAAAATGTAAAGTAAAATGATATGTGCTAGAATTTTAGTAAATTTTATGGAATTGGCAGGTCCATATAGTAAAATTTTCTTTTTTGGTAAATGAGTGATTGATGTACTGTAAAATATCTTTTATATTTAATATTTTATAAATCTATATAAGTTATCGTGCATTTAAATAGAATTTATTTTATCGACGAGTTTTCTTTAACGTTGACAATTTATTACACGATAAAAATTCAAGCAAATAAAATTCAACAAAAATATAAATACTTTTCTAAAGATGTTAAGGTATATGTAAACATCATTCAATCTTTCTATATTTATATTAAAAAGTTATGAAAACTAATCTAGAAGATATATATACGAATAACCCATCATATGTTGTAAGATTAATGTAAATATATTTAGTAAATATAATATATAAATTATTTTACTAAATAATACAATAGTTTTCCTTTTTCATTAAAAGGGTAAGTTTCGAAACAACAGCTGTGTGTGCGCTCGATGCGCAATTCAATCGCGATGAAATTTCTCGCGTAGAGTAATGTTCTCATTGTGAGAGAAACGTAAAACAATCTAACAAATCATTTTGCGTCTGTAATCTCGCGCGGTGGTCTGTGACATTTTTCTCTGGCGGCTTTAACCAGGGATTGTCGTAGTTCGTTCGCGATCCACCGAAGAAATCTGCAATTCAAAAACCGCACTTTCGTTATATTCGGAGGGGAGGCCTCATTAACAATTCGGGCTGTGCTTCTCCCCTCTTGCCCTTGCTCTCTTCGGCACCGCATGTTTTGATAGAGCGGAAATTAAACGGCAGCACTGGGTCTTTAATCCTCGGACAGTGCGGACTTCCTTCTGTCAACGATATCTCGACGCGATGGAACTCGTCGATCCGGCGATCGCGTTTGCTCGCTGTTGGGTGAGTGAGTTTTATTCATGTACGATTGAAAAGAACGGACAATCAAACAGGACGACGAATCGATAGTACGAATAGATTTCTATTTTTTCTTTTTTTTTTTAATCGGTTATTACATTCACTGATAATTCCAAGAAGAATGAAATTTTATTTGAGTTAGCGAGTGAAAGGGAGACTCGTGATCGCCATTTCCGAATGGATGTGCGACTACGATGGAGATATCCAACTTAAACAACTTCTCGGGAATCTCTATAAGATTTCTGACACAGAATGAAAAATATTAAGTGAATTAATTGTGTGAAGAATTACAATCGGAACTGAATCAAATGAAACAGTGAACTTTCTCATAACTGTGGTACAAGTTACTTTGCGCGAATCGCGAATCCAGTCTTTTACGTGCGGCGAATAAAAGAATGCCTTTTCTTCCGTCGGATTTGAAATTTCTGTAACCAATCGTGGAAAGAAATGTGAATTGTGAATTAATGAAGCGTTTCGAAGAAATTCCGCAGCTGTTGCAAACGTTCAATGTTCAACGGATCAAAAGGCAGACAGTGTTTATAAAGTTGTCAATATGATGTTGTTATAATCATAGAGTTTCTGTATGTATAATATAATTCAAGTTTAATTTTCCGGAGCTGACGCCAAAATCTCTAACACAGTAATTACTCACGCTGGGTCTTACAGACTCATGCATTTAATTTATGTTAATTCAAAAGCATAAATTAATGTTAAAGAATCAAAATGACATAATTTCTATGAAAATTAATGAATGCTAAGTATATTTTAACAAGAATAAATTAAAGAAGATTGAAGAAACCTAAAAATTCAAGAAATTGAAGAAATTTGTAACTTAAAGAAAATTAAATAGTTCGACATTTTTGACAAAGAGATTTATAATTCGGTGAATCCAACAAGCTCATCATTAGCTCCAAAGGATTAAGGTAAGAGTATATGATAGACAAAGTGTCGACCGAGTTTATTTTGTGTCGATATAATAAAACTATTAATTTGTCGTTGCCAAAGACTTTTAATAAATGACAACTACAGTTGGCCGATTGTCGTATGCTCTTACCTTAATCTTCCGGAACTGATAATGGGTTTTTATTGGATTCACTCAATCAATAATAAGCCTTAAAAATAGAACAAATAAAGGACTCTTTCTTTAAAAACATTATAAACATGGAAATGGCATTGTAAGAGTCAAACGAAAAGTAAATTATCAACAAATTAATACATATATTCTAAAATGAACTTATAAAATTTACATAAATGTAACGATTAAAAAACAGATGTTAATTACATTACTAGTTTCGACCACCAAATCTGGTCCTCTTCAGACGAAACACTTTACGTTGAAATGTACATAATTATGGAAAAACATCAATACATAAGAAAATCTTGTGCGTAGTTAAATATATAACTGAAAAAACAATAGAATGAACATATATTAATTAAAAGATTGTAATCTTAAATTCTAAGAATGAA